>NC_133326.1:100630394-101005337 GCF_042186555.1 Aquarana catesbeiana | reverse complement strand
ACTGTGATGTGGCAATAACAGGTGGCACTGGCAGGGGGTACTTGTGGCACAGTTGAGGCACTTATGAGGCATTATTGCCTCCTCCTCTTCCGGACCGATGTCCCTTGCTGCTGAACCGGTGATCGGCTTTTTTTTCTCCTCGCACTGTCAGCGCGAGGAGAAAAAAAAACGATCACAGAGCTTTTGTTTTGATCATGTGATCAGCTGTCATTGGCTGACAGCTGATCACATGGTAAGGGGCCGGGACCGGCCCCTTACTTGGATCGGTGATCACCCGAATCTCAGTGACTCGGTGATCACAGCGCGCTCCACGCGCGCCCTGCAGGGCGCGCGCAGGGCACGTGCACAGGGGAGGCCGTCATATGACGGCCTCCCGGGAATTCAGGTCCACGCTGTAGCCGTCATTCGGCTATAGCGCGGATGTCAAGCAGTTAAAGGAATATTTCATTTTTATTGTTTCACTTTAAGCATTCTTAAAATCACTGCTCCTGAAAAAGTTTTTAAAACTTTTTTTGCATTGATACATGTCCCCTGGGCAGGACCTGGGTCCCCAAACACTTTTTAGGGCAAAAACTTGCAAATAAGCCTTTAAAATGAGCACTTTTGATTTTTCACGTTCGTGTCCCATAGACTTTAACAGTGTTCGCGTGTTTGAACAAATTTTTTTGCATGTTCGGATGTTCTTGTGCAAACCGTACCGGGGGGGGGTTCAGCTCATCCCTAGTCAGTAGGGCAGTGGACGGTTTACATTGCTTATCAGTGATACCTATCAGTGCCCATATGTTCACCTGCATCAATGAAGCATATCAGTGCAGTCTCATCTGTGCCCATCAATGCCGCCTATCTGTGCCCATAAGTGCCACCTGCCTCTGCCCATCACTGCGGTCTCGTCTGTGCAGCCTATCTGTGCCCACAAGTGCCCTTAAATGCGGTCTCATCTGTGCCCATAAGTGCGGTAACATCTGTGCCCACTAGTGCCGTCTCATCTGTGCCCACTAATGCTGTCTCATCTGTGCCCACTAGTGCCATCTCCTCTGTGTCCACCAGTGCCATCTCCTCTGTGTCCACCAGTGCCGTCTCATCTCTGCCCACCAGTGCCGTCACATCTCTGCCCATCAGTGTCGTCTCATTAGTGTCCATATGTACATCAGATGGATGACAGAGCACTCATCTTCCTTCCTGTATATAGAGACCTTCCTCCATAATCACTGAGTGCAGATATACATCATCTGTCCTGTATACAGCTATATATATAGTAACAGGACAGATGATGTATATTTGCAGTCAATGATGACGGAGGAAGTGTCAGGGCTGGGCTCAGCCCTCCCTTCTCAGAGCTTAGGTTGCTTAGCTGTCGGTTGATTGCCAGAACTTATCATTCCACAGTGACTCACCTGGTGATCAAATCCTGCTCCTTAACAAGCCCTGCTGGCTATTTAAACTGTATGGATTAGCTCTCCTGTGCCTTTGCCTTGGTCAACATATCTAGAGACTCTCTGCTGTGTTCCTGTTTGAAGACTTGCCTGGATGACATCCCTTCTGGTCCCTGATCCTGACTGCTGCTCTGACTACACTGATCTCTGGCTTCCTCATTTCCTGGCTTGTTCTGACTACCTGATTTGGTTACCAAACCCTGGCTATGTTTTGACTAAGTTTACTATTTGTACCATTTTTACCACTATATTAAATGGTGTGATATTTACTGCATTTTCTGTCTCCGTCTGATTCATGGTTCCTGACAGGAAGGCCTCTACATACAGGAAGGGAGAAGGTGGCTATATATATAGCTATATACACTATTACCCAGATAATATACACAAATTGTGAGTACATCTGTCATGTGTAGTGTATACAGCTATATACACCCACCTTTTTCCTTCCTGTAGATAGAGACTCTACTCTACTATATGCTGAAAAGAAAATAATATTTTTGCGATCTATAAACATTTCTTATTGTTTTCATATTTTGTCTTTTAATGTGATGAAATAAAATATATCTTTTTAATAATGTCTGAATTGCCTTAAAAATCCTAAAAAATTAGGATACACATTGTTATCACACGGTTTCTGTTGGTGAAAAGGTGCATTCCATGCTGGTTAGACAATGGCTGGAGTGTCTCCTCTTCACCACAGATCTTGTCTTCAGGCCTCCAACACCAAAACAAACACTGCATTGTGTTCATCCTCAAGGGACTCTGCAACTGGACTTTGCTGCAACATTCAACTGAAGGTATCTCTATTAATAAATATATATATACACTATCTCACAAGTGAGTACACACCTCACATTTTTGTAAATATATTTTATTATATCTTTTCATGTGACAACACTCAAGAAATTACACTTTGCTACAATGTAAAGTAGTGAGTGTACAGCTTGTATAACAGTGTAAATGTGCTGTCCCCTCAAAGTAACTCAACACACAACCATTAATGTCTAAACCGCTGTATCAAAAGTGAGTACACTCCTAAAGTGAAAATTTTCAAATTGGGCCCAATTAGCCATTTTCCCTCCCCGGTGTCATGTGACTCGTTAGTGTTACAAGGTCTCAGGTGTGAATGGGGAGCAGGTGTGTTAAATTTGGTGTTATCATTCTCACTCTCTCATGCTGGTTACTGGAAGCTCAACATGGCACCTTATGGCTAAGAACTCTCTGAGGATATGGAAAAAAGAATTGTTGCTCTACATAAAGATGGTCTAGGACAGGGATATGCAATTAGCGGACCTCCAGCTGTTACAAAACTACAAGTCCCATCATGCCTCTACCTCTTTGTGTCATGCTTGTGGCTGTCAGAGTGTTGCAATGCCTCATGTGATTTGTAGTTCTGCAACATCTGGAGGTCCGCTAATTGTATAACCCTGGTCTAGGATATAAGAAGATTACCAAGACCCTGAAACTGAGCTGCAGCACGGTGGCCAAAACCATACAGTGAACAGGTTCAACTCAAAACAGGCCTCGCCATGGTTGATCAAAGAAGTTGAGTGCACGTGCTCAGCATCATATCCAGAGGCTGTCTTTGGAAATAGATGTACGAGTGCTGCCAGCATTGCTGCAGATGTTGAAGGGGTGAGGGGTCAGCCTGTCAGTGACCATATGCCGCACACTGCATCAAATTGGTCTGCATGGCTGTCATCCCAGAAGAAAACCTTTTCTAAACATGATGCACAAGAAAGCCCGCAAACAGTTTGCTGAAGACAAGCAGACAAAGGACATGAATTACTGGAACCATGTCCTGATGAGACCAAGATAAACTTATTTGGTTCAGATGATGTAAAGCGTGTGTCACGGCAACCAGGTTAGGAGTACAAAGACAAGTGTGTCTTGCCTACAGTCAAGCATGGTGGTGGGAGTGTCATGGTCTGGGGCTGCATGAGTGCTGCCTGCACTGGTGAGCTACACTTCATTGAGGGAACCATGAATGCCAACATGTACTGTGACATACTGAAGCAGAGCATGATCCCCTCCCTTCAGAGACTGGGCCGCAGGGCAGTATTCCAACATGATAACGACCCCAAACACACCTCCAAGACAACCACTGCCTTGCTAAAGAAGCTGAGGGTAAAGGTGATGGACTGGCCAAGCATGTCTCCAGACCTAAACCCTATTGAGCATCTGTGGGGCATCCTTAAACAGAAGGTGGAGGAGCGCAAGGTCTCTAACATCCACCAGCTCTATGATGTCATCATGGAGGAGTGGAAAAGACTCCAGTGGCAATCTGTGAAGCTCTGGTGAACTCCATGCCCAAGAGGGTTAAGGCAGTGCTGGAAAATAATGGTGGCCACACAAAATATTGACACTTTGGGCCCAATTTGGACATTTTTACTTAGGGGCATACTCACTTTTGTTGCCAGCGGTTTAGACATTAATGGCTGTGTGGTGAGTTATTGGGATAGCAAATTTACACTGTTATACAAGCTGTACACTCACTACTTTACATTGTAGCAAAATGTCATTTCTTCAGTGTTGTCACATGAAAAGATATAATAAAATATTTACAAAAATGTGAGGGGTTTGTACATTGGATGAATGTACTATTATATTTTTTTTTTCTTAAAGTTTATATTATTTCCATACTAGAGTGCATCTATCTACTTATATTTAATGCTATATGCTAGTTGCAATAGTTCCTCTGCTCCCAATTACTTTGATTAGATTACTGGTTAAAGGAAGGGGGCCCCTTCTGTTCACGGATCCCCTGTTTTGGGTGGAGGCACTGCCAACTTTATTATCAAACCCACTCTTCCACTTTGCTGTTTCTCTTATTTACCTACAGGTTTAGAGCAATATCCTGTTTGGGAGGGCCATTTGTTATAACCCCCAAAAGAGGGCTACAATTGTCAGTACTGCACTGTACATCAGACAAGAAGCCTGGCTAGGAAAACACACACAACACACACACTATAAAACAGTTCCAGCATTTGTTACTGATGCACGTTCTAGATCACTTGCCATGATCAAGCTGTGGTCAGAGTCTAGAAAAGTATCCAACATTTCCAGGTATGTTAAAACCTATTCACACATGAGTATTTCTTCTGCTCTTTTTTGCTTCAAAATAAGAAAATCACCAGTAACTAGTACTGATGTTTTTTTACATTTGTAGGGAAGAGGATGTTGACCAGCCCCTTTCATATGCCTTATGTAAATCCGTAAGCACTTCTGCTTAAAGAACAGAACATAGGCTTCCAACTGCATTCCCGGGATAATTGATGCAAAAAGCAGTTGGGGACCATGAGAAGATCTCCACCCCAGCTGATCAGACTTTTCATTAATTTCTAGTGTCCCAGTGATTTGTGCTGTAATCTTCATGTAAGGGGGACTTTTATTCTCCTGGAAGGGGTACCCTTATTACAACCTCCCAAATGCCCCCATGTATTCAATATGGAGTTGAAAACTTACCATGATACAGAAGGTGTCATCTTCAGACACCGGGAGCCTAAACCTTCCAATGTCAACCATAGGTGTACTTAATTCCTTTGGTAGAGGTCACATACTATTTTTCAGCCCAGCTCCCAGGGACACGCAAACCTCTTAGATCTCAGTCTGTCCCATACTTCTCTAGATAGGTTACCACAAATAAGCAGAGCAAACATAAAGCTCTTTACTCATCTTTGACTCTCTCTATCACACCTGGTTACTGTTTAACAGAAAATCTGTACTAACAAGAAAGTTTCTGAGACAACGAGGATGTACATCAAACCTACAAGGCTAAGCAGTACTCCATCAGAAGATCCTAATGCCTATGCAGTCTTTGACTCCAGTCCCTTCCTCTGCCGTTGCCCCCTTCTGGGGGTTAGCCCCAGTCCCCCGAGGGGAGATGAAGTCCATGGAAATTCATATTTTGTTCAAATACTCTAGCTCCCCATAAGTAATTCCTCCTCCATGTTCTCCTCGACTGTGCAACAAACCACCCTAATTCCACCCACACTTCCTTATAAATGCCCAATCCAGGAATGTTGAGTGACAGCAGCACTCCAGGAGTAACAAAAAAGGTGGGACCGCCCCTTAAAGGTCCCTACACTTATGGCAAAACCAATATTTAAACAATGGATACATTTTTCTTAAAGCGGACCTTCAGTCATTTTTTCAACTTTCCATCTATTAAATCTTCTGCCCTTGTTGGTTTACCTTTGGATAGTAAAACATTTTTTTCCTCCAGTAAATACCTTATACAGCCCACTTCCTGTTTCTTGTCTGGTCATTAGCATAGGCTTATGACATCATGCACAGCTCTCTCTCACTCTAGTGAGAGTTTGCAAGGAAGAGGGGGGGGTGAGTCATACGAGGGCCAATGAGAGCTGCAGAGCTGAAGGTGTGCCTCTGTGTGTTTGTGTAAATCCAGGAAGTGATGAACAGGCAGCAGCTTCAGCTGCATACAGTTAAAATGGTTGCAGCCAGACTCAGTGGAGAGAGATTTCTTCAGCATATTTGGCAAGTACAGAATCACAGTATATATATATAATAATATGCAAAGTAGTTGGAGGGAAGCTTCAGAATTGCAAAGATGTTTTTATTACAAATTATGTGAGCAGACTGCAGTTCCTGTTTAAGTATATGGGTCCCCTTACATTTCCTTTTAGCTTTGTTGTTGCCTTAGGCCTTCTGTGCAAATTTTGCTGTTTAAAACAAGTAATGTTAAAAATGTCCCCGCTATTATCTGATGTCTAGAGGTCTATGTGTGCTGCGCACTCTAGGAAGAACACTGCAGAGAAAGAATGATCGCCTACATTATCTGAGTATTTAAGTGGTTCCAGCAACATCTACATCCCTCTCCAGTTTTGCAACTGGACATACTTGGGAGAGAGTAGCAGTTGGAGAAAATTAAGAATGTATTAGAACTTGTGTATATCCTATCTTATTCTAGAATTTATTCATATTGAGGTCCCCAATGATCCATGGGCGTGCTTATTTCATGGTTTTAGAATGCCAACTGAGTCATATGTGAGAACACTCTTACCACAATTTTTGAACGCAGCCAAAAGTCTCATACCCAGATACTGGCAGGAAAGAAGATGCCCAACATTACAGGATTGTAAAAGAGAGTAACTAGCTCTCCTAGGTTAGCAAGAGGGGGCCGTGCCACATCCAAAAAGCTTATTCAAAGAAAAAAGGGTTCCCCTAAGTGGATTTTTCCGGCACTTGCACAACAATTGTATGAAGTGGAAGAGTACAAACTCATGTAAAGAATAAAACAATATTTTTTTTTATTTAAGGATTCTCATGTATTAAAAACATTGTAAACATTACAAATAACGAAAACATATTGTATGGTGAATACAATTCAGAAGAAATTTTTTTTGGGATGTTTCTACTAGACAATGACACTTGTAAGATGGGACTCTTTTCAAGCCCAATGTGTTTCGGGGTACATTATATTTCAGTCCTTCTTCAGGGGCATAATTGAAAAGAGGAATTCATCTGTTGTGTTATCGTTGCTTTCTTTGGAGCAAATAGTAAAAACCATAAGGAAAAGCAAGAGATGCTTAGGAGTAGAATGGCAGTTGGGTATAATTTACAGATGCGAAATGCTGTTCTCTGGATACTCTACCACTGTACAGTAGTTCCCCACATAGGGGTATATAACATTTCACCTACCCTGCCCCTCCCGGATGTGTGCCGGCCAAAGCGGTGTACTGGAGCAGAGAAGGACAATCCTTAGATCAGGAAATATTTGTAATTAGCCAGCCACGCATCCCAGCATCCGGCATTCTACAGTACACTGCCATTCTACTCCTAAGCATCTCTTGCTTTTCCTTATGGTTTTTACTATTTGCTCCAAAGAAAGCAACGATAACACAACAGATGAATTCCTCTTTTCAGTTATGCCCCTGAAGAAGGACTGAAATATAATGTACCTCGAAGCGCAAATTCTGAATCTTCTGAATTGAGTTCACCATACAATATGTTTTCGTTGTTTGTAATGTTTACAATGTTTTTAATACATGAGAATCCTTAAATAAATAAAAATATTGTTTTATTCTTTACATGAGTTTGTATTCTTCCACTTCATACAATTGTTGTGCAAGTGCCGGAAAAATCCACTTAGGGGAACCCTTTTTTCTTTGAACATTAAAGGATTGGTACGATAAAACAAACAAAATCCAAAATTTCGAATACCTGAGATATAGTGAGGGAGTGGAAATGGAAGAGTACGAGGAAAAATGGAGGAACTGGCTAGAGTTTAATAAGGTCTACAGAGATGTTAGGAATCTAAAAGGATTTTGTGATTTGGCCTTTATTTAGTTAGAGAACTGCAAGAAGCAACATGAGTGGAGTCCATGAGTGGATTAGATTCGGTAGGACCTAAGGCCCGTGGTGGAATGATATAGAGGACTTCAGGGGGGTAAGGGGGATGTGGGGTGGAATTGGGGAGAAGGGAGGGGGGTTTAGACAGGCTTGGTAATAGACTCGTTTCAATTGCCACTAATGAAGAGATGTTTCAAGAAAGACCGGGTCGTTAGCGATATATGTAACCATGGCAAATGGCCAGAAAATAAACTATTTTAATTAAAAAAAAAAAAATTCTAGAATTTACATTATGATTCAGTTACGATCTGATTGGTAAATTTGAAAATGTTCTTTGTAAGAACCGAAATCACTAAGCACGAGTCGGCCTATTCACTTGAAGTTTTCCATCTCTTGGATTAATTGAAAATTACAAATTTTGCTAAAGGTTATAAAATGTAATAAGAAAAAGGTATAAAATGCAGGAAATTGAATCCTGCGCTGGCACTGAATTTTTAGTATTTGGTAAGCTTTAGTAGCCTCTTAAAACCACATTAACACATTGAGAATTTGTACTGCAACTCGGTAAAGCATAAATATTGCATTTAGTGCAATCTACTTATCCTAGGTGCATTTAATGATTAATGCCGTCATTAAAAATGGTCATAGACTCTAAAGGAGAATTAGATTTTACTTATTAATCAATCACTGTGGGTTTATTTAACCTCAGGTGCCCTGTGAAACATACATGTTCTTCTCATATAATCTAATGAAACAAACCTCATGCTATTAGAAACAATATATCTAATACAAAATCAGAAAGCAGCTGCAACAAAAAAAACCTGCACTTATCACACCCAAATAATGAAATCAATATTCATATAGTGAAGTGCTTTCAGTACATATCCCCCATAACCATGCAATATATAGATATATAAATAAGTACAATGAAATCAATCATAAATACATCAACAATTATACATAAACATGTGCAGTTAATAGTGTATTCACTTCATAAATACATATGAAACCTTATGAATGTGAATTGCTTGATAGGTCTTACCCATTGGGGGCCGAATATGGGCAAAATAGAACTAAAAGCCCTTTTTTTTCAGCTTGGATAGAATAAGGGGGGGTTGCCATTCCTGTTCTATGGCCAAAACAGGAAGTGAGGGAAAATTTCTCCAAAGTAAGGGTGTTCCCACTGGAAGATTTGCCCTTGATTTCTGTTCTGGTGAAAACTCAAAATTTTGGATTTTGTTTCACATTCACTTTTGGTGATAAAAGTAAACAGGATAACTATAGAGTGAATCTCCCCAGGGGGACACAGACAGCAATAAAACCATGACAGGTGTTCTAATCCCTCTCTACTATATCCAAAATGAAAAAAAAGGTTTGCACTTAAAGTGGTTGTAAACCGTTACACCACTTTTACCTACAGGTAAGCCTATAATAAGGCTTACCTGCAGGTACGGTGAATATCTCCTAAACTTGCACAGGCTTTTCTTCAGGAGCCATGCTATGACCGGCAATCACAGCGCCGGAGCGCACACACCTGGAAATAACTCCGGGAGACATGTCGCTGGTCACAGCTGTGTGCGGGGACCGTTGCAACAGATTCGATCTAAGGTAAGTGTTTCATAATGAGCTAGTATGCAATGCTTATGCCTTTGTCTTGCAGGTTTTTTTTTTTTTTTTTTGGAGTTTACAACCACTTTAACGCCCTGTACACACGATCGGACATTGATCGGACATTCCGACAACAAAATCCATCAGATTTTTTTCCGATGGATGTTGGTTCAAACTTGTCTTGCATACACATGGTTGCACAAAGTTGACGGAAAATCCGATCATTCTGAACGCGGTGGCGTAAAACACGTACGACGGGACTATAAAGGGGGCAGTAGCCAATAGCTTTTGTCTCTTAATTTATTCTGAGCATGCGTGGCACTTTGTGCGTCGGATTTGTGTACACACGATTTGAATTTAAACGATCGGATTTTGTTGTTGGAAAATTTTATATCCTGCTCTCAAACTTTGTGTATCGGAAATTCCGACGGAAAAAGTCCAATGGAGCCCATACACAAACGGAATTTCCGACATAATCCAATCGCACTTTTTCCGTTGGAAAATCCGACCGTGTGTACAGGGCATAAGTGTACCTTAGGAGATGAAATATGGCAGCGAGTTTATTGGTGCTGACAACATCATAATGAAGGATGATGCAGTAATGAACCCAATGAATGTTCAATCCCAGTGTAGAAATGGCAAAGAACAAATGCAAAATGGCATCAGACATTTCTAATTTTGTCTACCTTTGTGTCAAACTGTATGAATGCATGCAAGTGAGTATGTAGTTGTACTTTGTACTTTTAACAATACATTTTCCACTTTGAAAAGGGCAGTTGCATTTCCAGGCACAGTGTATGGTACTTTAGCACTGAGATCCTCCAGGGTGTCTACAACTGCTAAAGGGTGCCTATGGATACTGAAATCATAATCAGGTATTTATGGTTACCCTGGACACATCTAGTTTCTTTAATCAATGTGTTACGTAAAGGTATGTGGTGCTGGAAAAGGGTTAATTAAAGTGAACCTGTTGCTCTGTTGCTTTGCCTTGCATTGTTAAGCACAGGTTCATTTTAATCCAAATTGATGAACAGTATATATATCAGCCCTTGATGGTTGCTTTTGTTACCTTTATATATAGTAGCTTCTTAAATACACTGAAATACTAAAGCATACATACTGACAGTTCCCAGGACACTGTCACCAAAGTCCACACTCGATAGGCCCCCCTTATGGCAGTCACGTCTGGACCATACCCATTTTCTAGCATGGCCCCTCCCCTAAATATGGGGGTCTGCCCGCTCGTGGCCTCGATCCCCTCAGTTAATACTGCTTTTTGAGTTATGTTATATGCGCAGTAACTCCAATAAAGTTGATGTTGTGATCCCGGGACACAGCATCTTTAGGACAGAAGGGGTTGATTTACTAGGCAAATAGGCTGGTTATTTTGTAAGGGAAATTTCACTTTGAAAGGTAATTTTCATTTAGCTCAATGAATGTAGTGAAAATTCACTTGCAAATTGCAAAAACTGATTTTTATAAAAACAGAATGTGGTAGGATAATTTACAGATTAAGATGCACCAAAAAAAATGTTCAGGATGCAAATCTTTGGTACTCTGCCTTTTCTGTCTGCATTTGCTCGCAGAACAGACACTTGTTAAAATCGTTGTTCATATTGTATTATCTTCAATATATAAAAAAATTGCCAGTGGCATTCTGTGCAGTAAAATTCCATGCACAATAAAAGGGCACTCTAAAATGTGCAGTTTTATCACACAGCACAATGCCAAAGATGCTGCAAGTTTTGAGGGAGCGTGCAATTCGCATGCTGACTGCAGGAATGTCCACCAGAGCTGTTATCCTTAAATTGAATGTTCATTTCTTTGCCATAAGCCATCTCCAAAGAGCATTTTGAATGCACAGAGATACCATGATGAGATTCTGAGGCCCATTGTTGTGCCATTCATCCATGACCATCACCTCATGTTGCAGCATGATAATGCACAGCCTCACGTGGCAAGGATCTGTACACAATTCCTGGAAGCTGAAAACATCCCAGTTCTTGCATGGCCAACATACTCACCAGACATTTCACCCATTGAGCATGTTTGTGATGCTCTGGATCGCCGTATACGACAGCGTGTTCCAGTTCCTGCCAATATCCAACAACTTTGCACAACCATTGAAGAGGAATGGACCAACATTCCACAGGCCACAATCAACAACCTGATCAACTCTATGCGAAGGAGATGTGCTGCACTGCGTGAGGCAAATGGTAGTCACACCAGATACTTACTGGTTTTTGGGCCCCCCCCCCCAACCCCCCCAATACAGTAAAAGTGCACATTTTAGAGTGGCCTTTTATTATGGCCAGCCTAAGGCACACCTGTGCAATAATCATGCTGTCTAATCAGCATCTTGATATGCCACACCTGTGAGGTGGATGGATTGTGAGGTGGAAGAAGTGCTCACTAAGGCTTCATTCCCACGAAGCGGATCTGCTGCTATGGAGTCCGCCTGCTCAGCGGGAGATCTCTCCGTTGATCTCTGAGCCGGCGGATGACAGGTCCCTCTCTGCTCACTGAGCAGGGAGGGGCTTGTCAAGCGCCACTGGTTGCTATGGAGAGATCGGACGAAAACGGACAGCATGTCCGTTTTCATCAGATCTCACCAATCTGATCCGTCAGGGACGGATGCGAATGTAGGGCCATCCGTCTGATTTTAGCAGATCAGACCAGGTCGGATGTCAGCGGACATGTCACCGTTGACATCCGTCGCTCCATAGACTAACATGGAGCGCCGGTTCAGGTCCACCGACAAAACTGACAGGCGGACCTGAACTTTTGTGTACATAGAAAAAGTCGTAGATCTTAGAGTTCAGCTCATGATATATAGGAGCAAACACAAAAGTGTTGCGTTTTATAATTTTGCTCAGTATATATATATATATATATATATATATATATATATATATATATATATATATATTCAATCAATATATACTAAATATTTAGGTTCACACTACAGCGACTTGAAATCCGACTTGTAAGTCCTCAAGTCGCCCCAAGACGCTGGACATAAGAAATGCCATAGAAGTGAATGAGAACCGTCTTCACTTGTACACTACTGAAGTCGCTTCGACTTCAGAAAAGGTTCCTGTACTACTTCAAGGTGACTTCTAGGCAACTTGTACCCATAGATTTCAATGGAAGTCGCCTCCAAGTCAGATCTCCATCTGTATTGAAGCGACTTTACAGGAAAAAGAAAATAATTTACCCAGGTACTCCCCACGTTTACCCAGGCAACCCCCTCCCTCCCACAGAGCTCATTATTCTGTGGGAGGGAGGGGGTTGCCTGACAGCCAAAGTCGCCTGTCCTGAAAGCAACTTTAAGTTGCGTTGTAAGTTGCTCAAAGTCGTGATGAAGTCATGCTGAAGTCACCTCCAAATCACTTTGCAAAGTCGCGCTGTAAGTCGGGTTGGCCCTGTGTGAACCGGCACTAAGGGAGATGGGCCCAACTGGTAGTGGCAGCAGTAAACCAGTAACCCATGAACGAAATAGGGGCACACAGGAAAAACTTATGTCACTTCCTATCCAATAGGATGCCCCTTAATTGGTTCCCCAAAACAAGCAGACTGGCTAATGCCTTTATTTAATATGCTCCTAGGCAAACCCATCTCTCCTCCGTGTTCTTTGTTCCTAAGATTTTATCCTAATTTATTTCTTCTAGAAAGGTTCATAGTTTAGGGAAGTTGGCTCTTTTGAAAAATTCTGTGTCTTTGTATTCCCTTTATGTTTCCTATTTGTGTAATTTATACTGAAGCTAATTGACCTGTGATCGCTCTTTCATGAATTGCCCCTTATTTTCACATCCGTGAGCCTCAGTCTATGTCTGGATAATTAAAATCTCCCATTATGATGACACTTCCCATCCTTGCTGCTAATCCAAATTATGATAGGAGGTCCGTCTCCCCCTCCTCCCTCAGATTAGGGAGCCTATAGCATACTCCCAGTATTACTTTCCCCTTAGTTTCATCCCTTTGGAGCTCTACCCATAAGGATTCCACCTCCTCCCTAGCTCCCTTAGTGATGTCATCTCTCACATTAACTACATTGTTCTTGATATACAGGCATACCCCTCCCCCTTTTTTACCCTCTCTATACCTGCGAATGGTTGCCAGCCAAGCATGAGAGCTGTTGAACCAAGTCTCTGAAATTCCCACAAAATTGAAATCCTCGTATACAACAGTATCTCTAGTCCTCCCATCTTGTCCGCCAGGCTCCTGGAATAGGTGAACATGCCACATAGTTTAGACCAGTCGCATACTGTCCTCTTATTGGGTGTTCCGAGATTGCAAATAGGACTTACTATACTTACCTTGGGTTTATGTGCTTTAGTCAACCTACCACTAATGCCCCAAATACTACCCTCTGGAATATCTTCCACGCTGACGATCTCTACCTCTGGACCCTCCCCTCTGTCGCCTAGTTTAAAAGCGCCTCTAACTTTTCGGCCATCTTCACTCCCAGCAGATCTGCACCCTCCTCATTTAGGTGCAGTCCGTCCCTTCTATAGAACTGGTGACCGACTGAGAAGTCGGCCCAGTTCTCCAGGAACCCAAACCCCTCCTTACTACACCAGCTCCTCAGCCACTTGTTTACTTCCCTAATCTCCCTCTGCCTTTCCGGTGTGGCTTGAGGTACAGGTAGTATTTCTGAGAATACTACCTTGGAGGTCCTTTTCCTCAATTTAGCTCCCAAGTCCCTAAAATTGTTCTTTAGGACACTCCATCTGCCTCTGACTTTGTCATTGGTGCCAATGTGCATCCCCACCCAGTAATCTGTCCACCAGATCCGTGATGTGCCAAACCCGACTGCCCGGTAGACAGCATACAGTTCGGCACTTTAAGTCTTTGTCACAGATTTCCCTATCAATTGTCTGATAAAGGATTTTTTTACGGGAATATTATTTGATAAGGTATGGCAGGAAATGAGGAGAATTACTGGAATAAAGGGATATACATCATATACTCCAATATGGAGCAATCAGGGCTTTTTTTCTCAAACAATAGGTGCTGGAACTTAACCACGGCCCCACAAAAACCCTCCCCTTACACACACCCTCCAAATCACATCAAATAGTGGGTGTGTTCAGTCAAATTTCACTAACAAAGTAGGAGGGTCTTAAAGGGGCATTAAATATCAGGATTGCATTACATACAGAGTGCAGAGCTGTCACTTGTAAACACAGAAACCAGACTTTTGTGTTTATGTGTGATTGTGGTGAGCAGGCACCAAAGGGTCTGAGCCAGAGGTGGTGGAACTGAGTTCCACCAAGTTCCCCCTGAAAAAAAGCCCTGGGAACAATAGTAGCTATATGGAACTGTTGAAATTGGAAGGGTTTGAAATTGAAGGCAGAAGGGACTAAGGTACATGATACAGTTATTTCAGGAAGATGAGATGAAAACCTTTAGCCTGGTTTCACACATGTGCGGTGCGAATTGAAGCTCAGGTTTCACTGGGGAGATAACAATCTCCTGTTCAACAGATTCATTGCGTTTTTGCTCAGGATTAGAGAGCAGGGAGAGGGGGAGGGAGGGGGGGGGGAGAGGGGGAGGTGTAGTGAGGAGAAAGAGAAAATCCTTGTTCAGAACGCAATGCATCTGCGAATCAGATGCGTTCCCATAGGAGATAATAGGCTTGTAGTTCGCACCGCAATGCCCAAAAAACGCACACGTTTTTTGTGCAATGCGCAGTGCGAATGCAACGCACATATGTGAACCAGATACATTCATATGAATGTATTTTAAAATGTCCTGCGAATTAGATGTGGTGTAAGCCGCATCTAATTCGCATAAGTGTGAACCCGGGCTTAGTGAATTAAGAAATGAATATAATATCCCAAACCAAAGATTTTTTCAATTTTTACAGCTTAGCTATGCATTAAAAGCACAGGGTTGATCGCATGAATTGAAGTTTAATAAATCAGTGGTAATAGCCTTGCTCGATAAGATGGAAAGAAAAAAGGGTTTGATATCACAATTATATGATATATTATATGAGAAAACTAAAGGTGCTGTGAATATACCTGTAAGATCAGCATGGGCTGGCGATATAGGGCCAATTTCTGATCAACAGTGGGCATTGGCACTGTCAGCAATACCTTTGGCTTCTCTATCTCCAACTCAAAATTTAACACAACTATTCATCCTACATAGGGTACATTATATACCTGAGAAATTATTTAAATGGAAACAGAGGGATACAGACCAATGCCCTAGATGTAAAGGGAGGGCAGCCAACCTAATACACATGATATGGAGATGCCCTAAACTCCATCGCTATTGGTATGGGGTGGTATCTATGATTAATAATGTATTTGAGATTAAGATGTCTATAGAACCAGGGGGATGTCTCCTGGGTATCATGGACAAACTAAGAACTCTGGGGACTACATGGTATCAATAAATATAAGTTTATTTCAGGCTCGTAAGCTTATAGTACAAAAATAGTTGTCACCATATACATTTACAGTAGCAGAATGGAAAATGCAAGTAAGGGAAACCATAATTAATGTCCAAATTACCTAACAATTAGCTTCCTGACACTAATACTCAACAATACACCGGTACCCAACAATACAATACACAGGTACTCACAACCCATGTGCACTCACAGTCCACGTGCACTCGCAGCCCACGTGCACTCACAGTCCACGTGCATTATCATTGAAAATGAAAGTAAAAGAAATCCCTCAATTTTGTGCTGTCCCCAGAAAAGTAATAGAGGGGAAATTTTCCAATGGGAATGCCGTTCTAACCTTAAGCACTTGTCTTTGAAATGCAAGCTGTGTATAGATATGGTATTATAAAAGTCCGTCTCTTGGTGTCACGGGCAGTGGACTTTGAAAAAGGACATGAAGGATCCGGTAGACCTGTCTGCATAAACCCCATCGTACAGGGCATGACTACCAGGTATGGTAGAATGTGCCTAGTTCTGAACAGCCACGAAAGCATGTACAGTGTCTTGAAAAAGTATTCATACCCCTTCAAATTTTCCACATTTTGTCATGTTACGACCAAAACAGTAAATGTATTTTATTGGGATTTTATTTGATAGACCAACATAAAGTGGCACATAATTGTCAAGTGGAAGGAAAATGATAAATGTTTTTCAAAATGTTTCACAAATAAATATGTGATAAGTGTGGCGTGCATTTGTATTCAGACCCCTTGACTCTGATACCCCTAACTAAAATCTAGTGGAACCAATTGCCTTCAGAAGTCACCTAATTAGTAAATAGAGTCCACCTGTGTGTAAATTAATCTCAGCATAAATACAGCTGTTCTGTGAAGCCCTCAGAGGTTTGTTAGAGAACCTTAGAGAACAATCAGCATTATGAAGGTCAAGGAACACACCAGACAGGTCATGGTTAAAGTTGTGGAGAAGTTTAAAGTAGGGTTAGGTTATAAAAAATATCCAAAGCTTCGAACATCTAACGGAGCACTGTTGAATCCATCATCCAAAAATCAAAAGAGTATGGCACAACTGCAAATCTACCAAGACATGGCCATTCACCTAAACTGACACGCCGGGCAGGGAGAGCACTCAGTAGAGAAGCAGCCAAGAGGCCCATGGTAACTCTGGAGGAGTTGCAGATATCCACAGCACAGGCGGGAGTATCTGTCCCTAGGACAACTATTAGTCATGCACTCCACAAATCTGGCCTTTATGGAAGAGTGACAAGAAGAAAGCCATTTTTGAAAGAAATCCATAAGAAGTCTGGTTTGCAGTTTGCGAGAAGCCATGTGGGGGACACAGCAAACATGTGAAAGAAGGTGCTCTGGTCAGATGAGACCATAGCAAAATGCTATTTGTGGTGGAAAACTAACACTGCACATCACCCTGAACACACTATCCCCACTGTGAAACGTGGTGGTGGCAGGATCATGTTGTGGGGATGCTTTTCTTCAGCAGGGACAGGGAAGCTGGTCAGAGTTGATGCAAAGACGGATGGAGCCAAATATTCTAAGAATATTCATGTGTTAGCAGCCCTAAATACAATTGAGAATCTGTGGCAAGACTTGAAAATTGCTGTTCACAAACACTCCCAATCCAATCTGACAGAGCTTGAGGTATTTTGCAAAGAAGAATGGGCAAAAAAATTTCACTTTCTAGATGTGCAAAGCTGGTAGAGACATCCCCAATAAAGACTTGCAGCTGTAATTGCAGCAAAAGGTGGTTCTACAAAGTATTGACTCAGGGGGGCTGAATACAAATGCGCGCCACACTTTTCACATATTTATTTTATTTAAAACATTTTGAAAACCATTTATCATTGTATTTTAATTGTTGCATGAAGCTTTCATTAAGAGTACAGTTGGCATATTTTTTGAGATTCTTAATTAGAAATATGTTTTGAAGTGTCTATATTGAAGTGTCTATAGAATTCCTACAAGCAGGTTAGTTTATTTTTGTTTTTGATGTTAATATTCCTTTTTGTCAGAAACCATGAATCAGACCGAGACAGAAGTACAGTTAATCACACTTGTTTAATAATAATAAAAAGATAAACAGAGTAAGAGTAGTCAATACATAGCCAGAGTTCAGTAACCAGATCGGGTAGTCAGCTAATTCCAATGTCAGAGAGCCAGAGATCAACGTAATAGTACAGCAAGCAGAATCAGGAGCCAGAAGGGACGTCAGCCGAGCAAGACTTCAACAGGAACGCAGGAGAAAGTCTCTGAGATGTGACCAAAGGTGAAGGCAGAGATGAAGTGAGCTGGACGGCTTTAAGTAGCCAGGACTGACAAGTAGGTCATCAACAGCTGAGTCACTGTGGAGAGATAGGAGCTGGCAATTAGCCAACAGCTGAGCGGCCAGCTCAGAGAAGGAAGGGCTGAGCCCAGCTCTGACAGTACCCCCTCCTCAACAACCCCTCCCCCTCGGAGGACCACCAGGCTTGAGGGGAAAACATCTATGGAAATCTCAGAGGAGGACAGGGGCATGTACGTCCGAGGATGAGACCCAAGAGCGTTCCTCCGGACCGTACCCCTTCCAATGCACCAGGTACTGTATGCGCCCATGAAACCTATGGGAGTCAACAATGGATTGTACTTCATACCTCTCATGGTTCTCAACCTGTATAGGGTGAGGACGTGGCACCGAGGTGGTAAAGCGGTTGCAGACCAAAGGTTTCAATAAAGAGACATGAAACACATTAGAGATGCGCATACTAGGGGAAGGGTCCGACGCATAAGCCACTAGGTTAATCCTGTGAAGGATATGGAAAGGCCCAATAAACCGAGGTGCAAACTTCAAAGAAGGAACACTAAGTCGGAGGTTGCGAGACGACAGCCAGATTCTGACCCCAACCTAGTAGGAAGGCACAGGCAGGCGTCTACGGTCAGCATGGAGTCTGTACCTATCGTTAGCATGTCACAAAGCCTCCTGGACTTGTGCCCAAGCGGAATGAAGGCCATGGAGATGCTCCTCTAATGCAGGAATACTCTGTGGAACAAACAAGGCAGGCAACACGGAAGGTTGGAAACCATAGTTCGCCATAAACTGGGACAAACGGGAAGCTGAATTCAAGGCACTATTGTGTGCAAACACCGCCCACGGTAAGAGGTCTGACCAGTTGTTATGATGGTCAGAAATATAGCAACGTGGGAATTGCTCCAAGGACTGATTGGCTCGTTCTGTGGCCCCATTAGACTGCGGGTGATACGCAGAGGAGAAAGCAAGCTGAATACCCAACTGTGCACAAAAGGCTCGCCAGAACCGGGACACAATCACCTTGGGTAGCCCATGTAAGCAGAAGATCTCCTGAGCAAAAATAGAAGCCAGTTCCTTAGAAGCAGGCAACTTCTTGAGTGGGAAACAATGCAACATTTTCGAGAACCGGTCAACCACCATAAGGATAACTGTGTTGCCCTGGGAGTTGTGTGACTCCACAATGAAATCTATAGACAGGTGGGTCCAGGGCCTCTCTCCATTGGGTATGGGTTGTAGGAGGCCCACTGGAAGGTGTCGTGGAGTCTTACTCTGAGCACACACGTAACAGGCAGCTACGAAGGCGGTTACATCAGCACATAGACTAGGCCACCAGAATTGTTGGGAAATGGCCCAAAAGGGTTGATTCTTCCCAGGGTGGCCAACAGCCTTGGGAGAATGGTAAGTCTGGAGCACAGCAGTATGGAGACTCTCGGGAACAAAGCAGCGGTCACAAGGTTTCTCAGAAGGAGCATCGACCTGAGCAGCAAGAATTTTGTCACCCAAAGGAGAAGTAAGACTGGTGTGAACCGTAGCCAGAATACGATCAGGAGGAATCACAGGAATTGGAACCGACTCCATCTTGGAAGTGGAGGAAAATTGTCGTGACAAGGCATCAGCCCTTACAATCTTAGTACTGGGTAAGAATGAGACAATGTAATTAAAACTCAACAAGAAAAGAACCCATCGTGCCCTTCTGGGAGAGAGGCGCTTAGCCAGAGACAAGAATTTGAGATTCTTATGGTCAGTAAGAATGAGAACCGGCACAGTGGTACCTTCAAGGAGATGTCTCCATTCTTTCAGGGCTAAAACTCTCTGTCACCAATCTCATAATTGCACTCTGCCGGTGACAATTTCTTGGAAAAGTAGCCACACGGATGCATAGCGCACTCAGAGTTAGGACGTTGAGACAGAAGGGCGCCAACTCCAGTCTCAGAAGCATCAACTTCTAGAATAAAAGGCCACGTATGATCAGGGTGTGCCAACACAGGAGCAGAAACAAAGGCAGCCTTGAGACTCTCAAAGGCCTTAATGGACTCCGGAGACCAACTCTGTGGGTTGCCGTCTTTCCTGGTGATATCAGTCAGGGGCTTGACCAGAGACGAGACGTTACAAATAAACTTCTGATAATAGTTGGCAAAGCCAAGGAAACGCTGTAGAGGACGTAAACCCATGGGTCGAGGCCACGGTAGGACCGCTGAAAGTTTCTCTGGGTCCATCGAAAAACCAGCAGTGGAAATGACATAGCCCAGAAATTTAACCTGTTCACAATGGAATTTGCACTTTTCCAATTTACAATAGATATTGTTCTTTCTTAGTCTCTGAAGCACACGACAGACATCTGGGTGGTGGCTCTCCAGGGACTTGGAAAATATGAGGATATCTTCAAGATAAACCACTACACATAACTGCAACAAATCTCGGTGGACATTGTTAATGAACTCTTGGAAAACTGCCGGAGTGTTACAAAGGCCAAAAGGCATTACGAGATACTCATAAAGACCTGATCTGGTATTAAACGCAGTTTTCCACTCGTCGCCCTCCTTAATCCTGACGAGATTGTATGCCCCTCTCAAATCAAGCTTCGTGAAAACCGTTGCTCCCTCGAGGCGATCAAATAACTCCGTAATCAACGGAATGGGATAGGCATTCTTAATCGTGAAACGATTGAGACCCCTAGAATCGATACAAGGTCTGAGCTCACCACTCTTCTTCTTCACAAAAAAGAAACCAGCACCAGCAGGAGACAGGGATTTGCGGATGAAACCTCGAGAAAGTGCATCTGCAACATACTACTCCATGGCCTTATCCTCCAAGACAGACAAAGGGTAAACCCGGCCACGAGGGGGGAAGGCACCAGGTTGAAGGTCAATTGCGCAATCATATGACCCGTGTGGAGGCAAAGTACCGGCTTGACCTTTGTCAAAGACATTGCTAAAATCACAGTATTCCTCCGACAGGGAGGAGAGTGAAGAGGTGCACAGGACCTTGGCTACCTTCTGGAAGCATCTCTCACTGCACTGTGGCGACCAGGACAGAACCTCAGCATGGATTCAATCAAAAGAAGGGTTGTGCCTCTGTAACCAAGGATAACCAATAACCAGAGGGAACTTAGGTGAGGAAATAACTTGGAATTGGATTATCTCATGGTGAAGGGCCCCTTTACCAACGGAACAGTCTCATGAGTCACATGGGCAGGCTGTAGAGGTCTCCCGTCAAGAGCCTCAATGGCGGAATCGAGTGCTTCGGTACAAAGGCAGCATCAATGAACAGGCCTGCAGACCCAGAGTCGATTAGAGCCTGTATCTCGACAGATGACTCAGCCCAAGACAAGGTAACCGAAACCAGGGGCTTATCTTTCTGGGAAACTGGAGACGAAACAACCCCACCTAAGGTCTGTCCGTGACAGGACCTCAAGGTTCGGGTGTTCCCTGGACAGGTAGGATAAGACTTCGAAAAGTGACCAGCCTGTCCACAATAAAGACACAATCTCTCCCTCCTCCTAAGGGCTCTCTTATCTGCAGAGAGACGCGTGAAACCCAAGTGCATGGGTTCATCTTCACAGACCGACTCGGTACCAGGAGGCATGGGAGGTGAGGGAGGCAAGGGTGGGACTGGGACTGCAAAGCTCGGCGACAAATGTACAGGAGGCTTGTGCCAGTGCTCCTTAAAAGAGAGTCTTTCTCTGAGTCTGGAGTCAATGAGGATGGCAAATGTGATCAACCTCTCCAGCTCAGTGGGTAAATCTTGGGCTGCTATCTCATCCTTGATGTTATCCGAGAGACCATGAGAGAAGGCAGCCATGAGGGCCTCAATGTTCCAAGCAACCTCTGCTGCCAGAGTATGGAATTCAATGGCGTAATGGGCAACAGTTCTCGTACTCTGTCTGATGGACATGAGGCTCTTGGCAGCAGAAGCAGAGCGTGCAGGAACGTCAAATACCCTTTTGAAGGAAGCCACAAATTCTGGGTAACTTAGGACCACGGGTTTTTGTGTCTCCCATAGAGGGTTTGCCCAGGCCAAGGCTCTCTCAGAAAGCAAAGATATCACGAAACCTACTTTGCTTCTGTCCATGGGAAACACCTGGGGCAGCATCTCAAAGTATATTTCAACCTGGTTGAGAAACCCTCTGCATTTGTCAGAGAGGTTACCTGATTGGGCGTCGTCGTGCGCCGGGGGGCGTTAGTGCACGCGTTCCTGCGGGTGCACGGGCGCCTGCCTCTATGGGCACTGGTGTTGGCATTCCGGCTGGCCGTGGCAGACGCGGTGGTGCCCGGGCGCGTTCGCGTTAGCGCGCGTTCGCCTGTGGGCGCTACTATGCGTTTGTCTGGTGGTGCTGGTGTGCGCGCCGCTGTCCGGGGGCGTGCTCGGGCACATGCGGGTGCATGGGCACCTGTGCGTAACGGCGCGGCGTTTAACGCCAATCAGCCTATTTAGGCTTTCCTCTCCCCCTGATCAGTGCTGCCTGATCAACAGCTCCATGCCTAGTTCCTGTTCCTAGTTCCTGTGTTCCTGTGTTCCTGATCTGTTGACGACCCGGCTTGCCTTTTGGACCTTTCTGACCTCCGCCTGCATCTGACCCCGGCTTGTTTGACCTCGCTTCTGCCTGCTCCTCCTGTACCTCCGCTGCCCACCTGTTGCCGAACCCAGCCTGTGCTTTGACCTGTCTTTAGCTCCTGCTCAGCATCCGTTGCCTGTGCCTCTGACTATCATCTGCTGTTTGAAGACTGCTAGCTTCCGGAATACGGACTCCTGCACCGGCTCTCATACCACTCCGCACTCGTGTGCTTCCTGTCTGCTCTACCAGGGGCCACGAGTCGGATACGTAAGGGAGCCTACCCTCTGCCCAAGTGGACTCTCCGGTCTGGTAAGTGAGAGACCTGACAGTATCAGGCAGCCATGACCGAGTCCGGGCAGGGGGCCTCCCCATGGATGAACTTTGTAGGCACCTCGCGGGCCTTACCCAAGCACTCAAGAGCCTACAAGAAGGCTACACCAGATTAGAGGGTCAGGTCCAAGCCCTCTCAGCAGCTCCTCCCCCTCAAGGGGCATCATCTGCCGGACTATCCCCAGCACCCTCCGTAGTAATGCTTCCGCCGGAAACCAGGGTATCCGCACCCGAAAAATTTACTGGAGATCGTCGCAAATACCGGGCCTGCCGTAACGCCTGCGAGCTCTATTTTGCGTTACAGCCTTGCACGTTCTCTCTGGATGCCACTAAGGTGGGATTTGTCATTGCACTGCTGTCCGGCGAGCCCCAGACTTGGGCCCATCATCTACTGGAGCAGAAGTCTAGATCCTTGGATACCCTGAACGCTTTTTTCCTGGCAATGTCGCAGTTATACGAGGTTCCTCAAGTTACTACTACTGCTGAGGCAGCCTTGCATTCGCTGCAGCAAGGCCGCAGATCGGCCGAAGACTACGCAGTTGAGTTCCGACGTTGGAGCTCTGATACAGAGCGGAACGACGCTGCCTTGCGTCATCAAATTCGGATGGGGTTATCTGATCCCCTTAAGGATGAGCTGACACGTGTTGGGATACCACAGACTCTGGATGAACTTATAAACCTGTCTATTCAAATTGACCGTCGTCTGAGAGAAAGACGCTCTGAGAGATCCTCTAGTCATCCTCGTCCTATTTGGATGCTCCCTAGGGTTCCCAGTTCTCCCAACCAATTGCCTCTCTCCTCTACTCCAGCCACGGAAGCACCCGAACCCATGCAACTTGGTCTGCTCCGGCCATCCCTTACCCCGGAAGAGAACATGCGCAGACGTACTCACAACTTATGCCTGTACTGCGGGGAACAAGGACATTTTGTGAGGACCTGCCCCAATAAGATACGTAAGTATATGATGTCCTCTTCCTCTTGTGCATCTGTTTTGCCCAAATCTGGTAACCATCTGACAATCTCTGTTGTATTACAGCTTCCCGGAAAGAACATCCCGGTGTCGGTCATTATTGACTCTGGAGCATGCAGTTGGTTCATCGATCAGACCTTTGTTAATAACCATGGCATTCCTCTTCAACCTAAGACCCAGGGTCTTGCAGTATTCCTAGCTGATGGCTCTACCCTTAGTTCCGGTCCAGTCACCTGCGAGACTGTCCCACTACTGGCCACCATAGGCCCGGAACACCAGGAACTTTTACGCTTGGATGTCATCTCCTCTCCTCTCTTCCCAATCATCCTCAGAATGCCCTGGCTACAGGCACATAACCCCAGCATTAACTGGTCAACAGGAAAAATCCAATTCCTATCTGACTACTGCAGGCAACATTGCTTACATGGGACACCCGTGACACCGACTCAGTGTCTTTGTTTGGATTCTGCTACCAAGCTTTGCCAATCCCTTCCCGAGGCCTATCGGATTTCCAGGATGTCTTCAGTAAGAAAGGGACAGAGACCCTTCCAGTTCACAGGCCTTATGACTGCCCAATAGAACTCTTACCTGGAACCGAAGTTCCCTTTGGGAGGATTTTCCCACTAACTGAGCAAGACCTAGGCACCTTAAAAAATTATATTGACGAGAACCTAAAGAAAGGGTTTATCCGCCCTTCTACTTCTCCAGCTGGTGCAGGCATCTTCTTCGTGGAGAAGAAGGATCACACCCTACGCCCCTGTATCGACTACCGGGAATTAAACAAAATCACTGTAAAGAACAGATACCCGTCACTTGGAGTACCTTGTCATGCCCTTTGGCCTGTGTAACGCGCCAGCCACCTTCCAACACTTTGTCAATGACATATTCTGTGACTTCCTAGACCTCTATGTCATAGTCTATCTGGATGATATCCTGATTTTTTCAGTCTCTCTGGCCGACCACCGCAGGCATGTGCAGAATGTTCTCACCCGACTTAGGCAACATGGGCTCTATGCAAAACTTGAAAAATGTGAATTCGAGCTTCAATGCATTCAGTTTCTGGGCCTGATCATCTCCCCTGAGGGCATCAAGATGGATCCCCAAAAAGTATCTGCTATCCTGGACTGGCCTGCACCTATTGATAAGAAAGGGGTACAACGCTTTATTGGCTTTGCCAACTTCTATAGAAAATTCATAAAAGGATTCTCCTCGATAATCACTCCCATTACTGAACTCACCAGACAAGGAAGTCGGTTTTGCTGGACTCCTAAGGCACAGTCGGCCTTTGAGGAACTCAAGGCCCTATTTACCTCAGCCACCATTTTAAAACACCCTAACCCAGCTCTACCATTCGTGTTAGATGTTGACGCTTCCAAAATTGCGGTAGGAGCTGTACTCTCACAACGACAAGGCACCAAAGCTCTTCTATAACCTGTGGGGTTTTTCTCACGAAAACTTTCATCTTCCGAGAGAAATTACGATGTGGGAGATCGTGAACTCCTGGCTATTAAGGCGGCCTTAGAGGAATGGCGTTATCTTCTGGAGGGTGCAGCTTATCCCATTCTGGTCTACACGGACCATAAAAACCTAGAATACCTGAGAACGGCTAAGAGGCTAAAACCCAGAGAGGCCAGATGGGCACTTTTTTTTTCTCGATTTCAGTTCCACGTCACCTTCAGACCCGGATCCAAAAATATTAAATCTGACGCACTCTCACGTATGTTCCATGATTCGGAAGAAACCTTACCTCCAGATACCATCCTTCCCCCTGGGAATTTCTTGCTTCTACAAGAAGATATAATCTCTCAGATCAGACGGGCTTCTATGGGGGCGACGCCACCCGCTGGGGCCTGTACCAAGGATGGCCTGTTTTGGCATGAAAACAAGATTGTGGTCCCCGAAGAATTAAGGGTACAGGTATTAGAACTGTGTCATGATCACAAATTAGCTGGACATTTCGGCTCACGAAAAATGAGCGATCTTGTACTACGTACCTTCTGGTGGCCTCATCTCATTAGGGATTGTTGAAGGTTCGTTGATTCCTGCAATACTTGCGCTAGAAGCAAAACCAGCCGGGCTAGAGCTTGGGGACTATTGAAACCTCTCCCAGTCCCAGAGAGACCATGGAGTATGATCTCAATGGACTTTGTCGTCGAACTCCCCCCATCAGAAGGCTTTTCCTCCATCTTTGTCGTGGTAGACAGATTGTCTAAAATGGCTCATTTCCTCCCAATGAAGGGTACTCCATCGGCCACGGAGACAGCTGATATTTTTATTAAGGAAATTGTCAGACTACATGGAGTTCTGAAGAGTATAGTTTCTGACCGTGGTGTCCAGTTCACCTCCAGATTCTGGAAGGCCCTTTGTGGTTCCTTGGAAATTGAGTTGGCGTTCTCCTTGGCCTACCATCCCCAGTCTAATGGGCAAACTGAGAGGACGAATCAGACTCTGGAGCAGTATCTCCACTGCTTTTCCGCCTTCTCCCAGGATGATTGGGCTCCCCTACTCCCCATTACGGCGTTCTCTTACAATAATTCCTTGCATTCAGCCACCAACCAGATTCCATTCTACGGCAACTATGACTTTCATCCGACCTTTTTGCTTGGATCAATACCTGAGTGTTCTGTTCCTGCAGTATCTGAGACCCTGAATTTCTTCTCAGTGAACAACAAACTATTACAAGCTACCATGGCCAAGGCCCAAGAAGGATATAAGAAGATGTTTGATAAAAAGAGGAGTGGAGAACTTGTGTTGGAACCTGGCAACCCAGTATTGTTATCAACCGCCAATCTGAAGCTGGCATGTCCATCTAAAAAACTAGGCCCTAAGTTCCTGGGGCCCTTCCTGGTAAGGAGGAAGATTAACAATGTCGCCTATGAGCTTGATCTGCCGAATTCTCTGAAGGTGCACCCGGTCCTTCCACGTATTCCTCTTGAAGCCGGTTATCCCCAATTCTTTTGTTGGCCGTAGTGTCGGTCCACCCAAACCCATTCTTGTAAACAACGAGGAGGAGTTTGAAGTGGAAGCAATATTAGACTGCAGAAGGAGACGTAATCAAACCCAATACCTCATTAAGTGGAAGGGATATGGCCCTGAGGACAACTCATGGGAACCAGAAGACAATTTGCATGCCGGAGAACTCTTGCAGGCCTTCAAGGACTCACATGCTTCCAAGTTAGCCCAATTGGGCATCCGGTGTCTGCCCTTGAGGAGGGGGCACTGTCAGAGAGGTTACCTGATTGGGCGTCATCGCGCGCCAGGGCGTGTTGGTGCGTTGGTGCGCGCGTTCCTGCGGGTGCACGGGCGCCTGCCTCTATGGGCACTGGTGTTGGCATTCCGGCTGGCTGTGGCGGACGCGGTGGTGCCCGGGCGCGTATGCGCGTTCACGTTAGTGCGCGTTCGCCTGTGGGCGCTACTATGCGTTTGTCTGGTGGTGCTGGTGTGCGCGCCGCTGTCCGGGGGCACGCTCGGGCGCGTGTGGGTGCGCGGGCACCTGTGTGTAACGGCGCGCACACGGGCACGGCGTTTAGCGCCAATCAGCCTATTTAGGCTTTCCTCTCCCCCAGATCAGTGCTGCCAGATCAACAGCTCCTTGTTCCTGTTTCCTGTTCCTAGTTCCTGTGTTCCTGTGTTCCTGATCTGTTGACGACCCGGCTTGCCTTTTGGACCCTTCTGACCTCCGCCTGCATCTGACCCTGGCTTGTTTGACCTTGCTTCTGCCTGCTCCTCCTATACCTCCGTTGCCCGCCTGTTGCCGAACCCAGCCTGTGCTTTGACCTGTCTTTAGCTCCTGCTCAGCATCCGTTGCCTGTGCCTCTGACTATCATCTGCTGTTTGAAGACTGCTAGCTTCCGGAATACGGACTCCTGCACAGGCTCTCATACAACTCCGCACTCGTGTGCTTCCTGTCTGCTCTACCAGGGGCCGTGAGTCGGATACGTAAGGTAGCCTACCCTCTGCCCAAGTGGACTCTCCGGTCTGGTAAGTGAGAGACCTGACAGCATTGAACTGGATTGCCCCCAAATCGATGGGGAAGTGGAGCAGAACCAGATATGCCTCTTATAGAGGTAATACTCAAGGCGGGTGCATGCACAGAGACTGGAGCAGCAGCTGGGACGGTCTGCAACACAGGTTGTACCGGAGCAGCCATAGTGGAAGATTCCAGGTGAACCGTGCGACTCAGGAGCGTTTGTTACGCCAAGGCAAACTGATCCATGCGGTGATCCTGGTCATCCAATCTGGAAAAAATATTACCAACAAGTGGACTAACTGCATCTTCTGTCTCAGTCTGATTCATTGTTTCTGACAGTAGGCGAAGGCCATGAATTCAGAAGCACAGTTAATCACACTTGTTTAATAATAATAAAAAGGTAAACAGAGTAAGCGTAGTCAATACATAGCCAGAGTTCAGTAACCAGATTGGGTAGTCAGCCAATGCCAATGTCAGAGAGCCAGAGATCAACGTAGTAGTACAGCAAGCAGGATCAAGAGCCAGAAGGGACGTCAGCCGAGCAAGTCTTCAACAGGAACACAGGAGAAAGTCTTTGAGATGTGACCAAAGGCGAAGGCAGAGATGAAGTGAGCTGGACAGCTTTAAGTAGCCAGGACTGACGAGCAGATCATCAACAGCTGAGTCACTGTGGAGAGAAAGGAGCTGGCAATTAACCGACAGCTGAGCGACCAGCTCAGAGAAGGAAGGGCTGAGCCCAGCCCTGGCAGTTTTTTACTGGGGGTCCACAGGGTTTTGAGTCCAAAATTGAAATTGTATATGAATATGTCAAAATAAAAAGAAATAAATGATCTGCTTTGCAACATGATTGAACATCTGAAAGAAAAAAGTCAGCCCACAAAACATTAATAATTGCAAATCCACTCTCCATCCAGTTCAACCTTTGTCTGTGTTTATGTTTAAGCACACTGCCATTTCCCATGCCCATCTTAACTTTTTTTTTAGATTATTGACACACCCCGCTGACACCAACAACTTTGGAAGGGAGATCCATATAGCTTACTGCTCGAACAGTAAAGAACCCCTTGCGCAGTTGAAGGTTAAACCGCTTCCCATCTAACTTCAGTGAGTGGTCGTGTGTCTTCCTAGATCTAAGACTGAATAGTTTTCTCCCCATACTAGAATCACCATTTAGATGGGCCATAAATGTCACTTTCTGCAAGTAATATGTACTGTATGTATTGGAGTATACACTGCCATCCTATTGTGAATATTAAATGCTAGTTTTAAAACGGAAATGTGACCCAAGATTTTAAATGATAAAGTATTCATTTAACACTGCTTATCCATGTAAACCTGCCATTATTCCAACTAATTATTGCCATATATGTCCATCCGTACTGAAGAAAATACACCACAAATAATAGCTAGACATCTAAATTCACAATTATGTGAAAAAACACTTTAATATCTGGTATATATTTCCCTTTATAGATCAATGGTACAGCTTTGCTCTGCAGCCAAGGAAACTATTGATTTACATTTAAATGTCCTTCTTCTTTGAGTAGCGATAGGGAGGGGAGTAATCACATCAAGACAGAATTCTATATGGCATCTCATGAATTTGGCTTGCACAAAACGACTACTTGAGCCTGATAGTATTCCTGTGTAAAGCTGCCATAATCATCAGGGGGCAGATGGTTTTAAGCACAATCCAACCATCTTTTTTAATAAAAGGTCTTTCCATAATAAACATGCACGGTCATGGGGAGTCAAAGTGTTGGGGGATGGGTGCAATGTGATGGTATTCATAGACATAAGAATTGGCTGCAATTTGATGACAATTGTCTCATGTCTAAAAAAAATCTTTAATCTTTTTCTGAACACAGAACCCTCCTGTGTGCTCCTTGGTGATCCTGCCAATAAAACATTCGATTTCTTAACACTCACTGCACTGTATCTATGGAGCAATATTGTTGTCGCCCTAGGACAAGAAATGCATTAGGTCTATAGAACACCCCCCCTCTCCCTTCATCTATATAACATGGGTGGAAGTGTTATGTAGTTTGTTCTTTTAATTTTTTTTTTAGTGGAGAATTGTCAGCTCACAACAAGATGTTATAGGCTCACTGGTTTTTTGGGAGGATCGAAATGTATTTTTCTGCACTTATTGAACAGATATAATAAAACACTTTTTATGGTATATTTAACAGATCAAAAAGGAGCAAATAAGGGAAGGTATTGTTAGGATTTACATACCTGGGTAGTTAGCATTTTTACAAAAAAAATAAATAAAAGGTGAACTACTGTAACTCACAACATCCTCCTCTTGATGTGTCTTTAATGCATGTACATTCATTGATCCCCATCTCCTGATGCCCTCTCTAAGGCTCCATTCACACCTGAGCGTTTTGTAGCTTGAAGCCTGAAGTTAAAGAATGCTGGGGGGGGGGGAATCAATTATTCTCTATGGAGATGTTTCACATCTCCACTCCAAAACGCCTGAAGCCCTACGCCTGAAGCTCAAACAAGTTCTGGACCGTTTTTTGTCGCGTGAATCAGGCAGATTTGGGCATTTTTCTGCTTTTTACATAGGTGACCTTTTGCCCTGCACAAAATCGCGGCAAATCGCGGTAAAAAAAAAGCACAAAAATGCCGCAAAATCGCTGTAAAATTGCGCGATTTTCTGCCTGAAAACGCCAAGCTCAGGTGTGAATGGGGCCTAACTTGTATAACAGTCTGGCACTTTAAAACATCGCTACATGCCCCAGAGGCTGTGTAAGGCCGGGTTCACAACGCGGATGTATGTGCAGTTTACACGCTTTTTACACACAGATTTTAGCCATGGTCCCATTGACTTCTGTTAGGTCTAACATTTTTACTGCATTTTCTAAAAGCGCATCAAGAGTCCTGCATGCTGCATCTTCGGTGTGTTTTCAGAAAAAGCAGCAAAAATGCACAACCTAATAGAAGGCAATGTGATTGAGGGTAAAAATGCATGAAAAACGTACATAAAACATGCATACACCCGCACTGTAGCCAAAAGACAATGCACTAGTGTGAACCCAGCCTAACAGCATAATGCGAGCAATGGTGGTCAGCGCTAGCTACATGACCGCACTGACAATTGAGAATCCTTTTGAGACTCCCTTCTTCTGTGACCTCATCCTGGAACAAGGAAGAGATTCTCATTGGTCAGTGTGGTTACGTGGACAGCACTGAACTATGAGTGCTCACCACTACAAGCATTATACTGCTATATAGCTCTGTTTTAAAATGGGTGGACGATTATAGTAGTTGGAGAGATCCATACCTCCTAACTTTCTGAAATGCGAATGAGGGGCACCTATTAGCAAAAGCATGCAGGTATAAGACACACCCCCTGCCATACCCCCTTAAAGAAGAATTGTACAAAAAAAATGATTGGATAAACCCACAAGTGCTTTTTTTTTTACCACCACTATTCCTTTATATTGGCTTTTGAAATTTAGAAATGCAGCAATTAAGAAATTGGAAGAAAGGTTTAGCGCTGGGAAATACTTTTTGAAATATGAAAAGTGCATTTTATATGCAACTACAGTGCCTTGAAAAAGTATTCACACCCCTTCAAATTTTCCAAATTTTTTCATGTTACAACCAAAGACGTAAATGTATTTTATTGAGATCTTATGTGATAGACCAACACAAAGTGACACATAATTGTGAAGTGGAAGGAAAATGATAAATGGTTTTCAAAATAACTTACAAATAAATATGTGGAAAGTGTGGCATGCATTTGTGTTCAGCCCCCCTGAGTCAATACTTTGTAGAACCACCTTTCGCTGCAATTACAGCTGGAAAACTTTTTGGGGATGTCTCTACCAGCTTTGCACATCTAGAAAGTGAAATTTATTTGTCCATTCCTCTTTGCAAAATACCTCAAGCTCTGTCAGATTGGATGGGGAGCATCTATGAACAGCAATTTTCAAGTCTTGCCACAGATTCTCAATTGTATTTAGGTCCGCTAACACACGAATATGCTTTGATCTAAACCATTCTGTTGTAGCTCTGGCTTTATGTTTAGGTTTGTTGTCCTGCTGGAAGGTGAACTTTCACCCCGTCTCAAGTCTTTTCTGGACTCTAAAGCCCCATACACACGATCGGAAATCCCGCCAGCCAAAGTCAGATGAGAGCTTTTAATCGGATATTCCGACTGTGTGTATGCTCCATCGGACTTTTGCTTGCGGAATTCCCGCCAGCAAAAGATTGAGAGCAGGTTCTCAATTTTTCGGATGGAAAAAGTTCTGATCGGAAATTCCGATCTTCTGTAGCAATTCCGACGCACAAAATTCCTACGCATGCTCGGAAACAATTCGATGCATGCTCGGAAGCATTGAACTTAATTTTCTCTGGTCGTCGTAGTGTTGTACGTCACCGTGTTCTTGGCAGTCGAAAGTTCAGAGAACTTTTGTGTGACCGTGTGTATGCAAGCCAAGCTTGAGCGGAATTCCATCGGTAAAACCATCCAAGATTTTTATCCGACGGAAATTCCACTCGTGTGTACGGGGCATAACAGGTTTTCTTGTAAGATTGCCCTGTATTTGGCTCCATCCATCTTGACATCAACTCTGACCAGCTTCCCTGTCCCTGTTGAAGAAAAACATTTCCACAACATGATGCTGCCACCACCATGTTTCACGGTGGGGATGGTGTGTTCAGGGTGATGTGCAGTGTTAGTTTTCCACCAAACATAGCATTTTGCTTTTAGTCCAGAAAGTTCAATTTTGGTCTCATCTGACTAGAGCACCTTCTTCCACATGTTTGCTGTGTCCCTCAAATGGCTTCTCACAAACTGCAAATGGGACATCTTATGGCTTTCTTTCAACAATGGCTTCCTTCTTGCCACTCTTCCATAAAGGCCAGATTTGTGGAGTGCACGACTAATAGTTGTCTTGTGGACAGATTCTCACACCTGAACTGTGGATCTCTGCAGCTCCTCCAGAGTTACCATGGGTCTCTTGGCTGATTCTCTGATTAATGCTCTCCTTGCCTGGTCTGTCAGTTTAGGTGGACAGCCATGTCTTGGTAATTTTGCTGTTGTGCTATACTCTTTCCATTTCTGGATGATGGATTGAACAGTGCACGGTGAGATGTTCAAAGCTTGGGATATTTTTTATAATTTAACCATACTTTACACTTCTCCACAACTTTATCCCTGACCTGTCTGCTGTGTTCCTTGGCCTTTATGGTGCTGTTTGTTCACTAAGGTCCTCTAACAAATCTCTGAGGGCTTCACAGAACAGATGTATTTATACTGAGATTATATTACACACAGGTGGACTGTATTTACTAACTAGGTGACTTTTGAAGGCAATTAGTTACACTAGAATTTAGTTAAGGTATCAGAGTAAAGGGGGCTAAATACAAATGCATGCCACACTTTTCAGATATTTATTGATAAAAAAAATTGAAAACCATTTATCATTTTCCTTCCAATTCACAATTTTGTACCACTTTGTGCTGTTCTATCTCATAAAATCCCAATAAAATACATTTTGTGTTTTTTTGGTTGTGACATGACAAAATGTGGAAAATTTCAAGGGGTATGAATACTTTTAAAGGCACTGTATATAGATCAGACCAAAATGAGGGGCAAATGAAGAGGAAAGAGGGACAGAAGGACTTTGTTCCAAATCAGGGACAGTCTCTCAAAATCAGGGACAGTTGGGAGCTATGGAGATCGGCAGAAGAACGGGTAAATACACAGAGGACCAGACTCACAAGTCTCATAAAGTAAACAGAAAACCCTGACTGAACCAAATCCTCCTTCATATGTGCCTCCCTCACTCCCCCCCTAGACACTGCACCTCACTTTGGTAAGGTTTCAGCAAAAGAGGCATTGCTGACAATCCAGAAAACATTGGGCAGGATGAATGGTGGCCAAGTGCTGATCAACAGACTTGTGAATACGCCATGACCATGCTGACAATGCTGATGGGCCACGCAAGCCGGCACAGCCTACATAGAAGTGACAACTCTACTCTGAATTTGGGAGCGATGCAGCTTCATTGCCACACCATCACAAGAAGCTGCATTAGGTGAACTTCACACGCTGGCGGGTAGGAAGAGCTACGGAAGGAAAAAGAGCCACAGTGGGTGAGATGGCCAACCTGTTGCTATGACAATGTGTTTTGGAGGGCGGAGCCTCCTTTTTCAAGTCCCTTGAGAAAATAAAAATAAATAAAAATAAAATTGAAATAAAAATAAATAAAAATAAAGATAAATAAATAAATAGAAATAAAAATAAATATTGTATTGATTTTATTTTGTTTTTTTATTTTATTTCATTTTTATTTTATTTTGTTTTATTTTTATTTTATTTTAATTTGTAATTTCCTTTTTATTTTTATATCCTTTATTTCTATTTTTACTGTCAGTAGTCTGAGAATGAATTTCTATTAAATTTGAAATTTTTATTGTCTTCTCTTTCTAAAGAAAGAGTTTTTTTTTAAAGAGATTGTTTTATATTTGAGATAAGGATGTGTTACGGTGTTATGTTTCTATAATGTCTTTACCTGGATTGACGTCACTTGGAATTTTTAGCCTTGTAGGAATCATGTAAGCAACATACATCAAACCAATATCACAGCCGCCAGTCTTTTCTATGGTAGGTGCTCTAGCAGTAGAAGAGACATATTTTGTCCCACCAACAAAATGGCCGCCACATTAAATTTGATTGGTTAATTAAGGGGGAGGTGTCCTTCTCCCTGTATTTATAGATGGCTCTGTCAACTGGAAATGAGGTCCTTGATGACGCCCTGTGGGAGGGCAAAATGCGTTGATGTAATTTCCAGTTCCGAGGCCAACAGACGTCACTTCCGGTTATCGGTGGAACGCACTCCAATAGCGGCGTTTCCTACTTACAATCTCTTGTCATTTTATGCTTGTTTTTACTCTGCATTTTGTAAGTATCCATTCGCATTTGCACAATAAACTTATTGCCAAACGGTACTTTACTATAGTTCCCTCCTTTTATTTCGTTTTGGGTACTAATATCTTGGATGAGTATCATGAGCATATGAGATCTGCCTGGTGAATTGATGTAAAGCTGCCATCCCTGGCCATCTTTTTAAGCCTGAAACGACCCCTAGACTGAAAAGCTAAGGGGCCATTCCATCCAGTGAGTGGGGACACAGGAGAGGGTGTCTGCGCACCTTGAAATTTTTGGAGCACCTTACACTTTATGGATTGGAGCACATCGTTCACTTATATGGACATTCACTTATTAATGAATTTTATCATATGATTATTGAATTGAATTGAATTAATGAATTAATGAATTATCCATGACAGATAGCTCTGACGACGGAGTCGTGGTCCCTGCCAAGGTCAGGCGTACCAGACCCCGAACTTCTTCTTCTGTCCTTGATGTGCAAGAACCGCAGGTCCCTCGTATGGAACAGAGAAGTACTAGCGCCGCTATTCCTTCTGGTAAACTGGCAAGCACCAGCGGCCTAGTACACCCTGGTCGTACATCCAGCACTGCAGTAACACTTGGTGATGTGGCGAGTCCCATAAGTGCAGTTCAAGCTGGCGAGGTGGCAAGCACAAGTAGTGTCCCGCTGCCACCAAGAAGACGAACACAGGCCCTTCGTGCCCATAGTGCTCTTCCTGCTGCATTCGCCAATCCGAATTGGGAACCCACCACTTCTGCAGCACCCGTACTTCCCCCATTCACTGGCCAACCCAGCATTCAGGTGAAAACAGCTGATTTTACGTCACTGGATTTTTATTTGCTGTTTTTCACCGAAGATCTCTATAGATCTATTGTGGACCAAAGCAATTTGTACGCTGGTCAACACATCGCCACTATTCCCCAGTCCTCCCTTGCCAGAGATTGGAAACCATTTACAGTTTCCGAATTTAAGATCTTTCTGGGCCTTTCCCTCCTCATGGGCATAACCAAAAAGAGTGAGTTGCGGTCATGTTGCTCCACTGACCCAATTCACCATATGCCCGAGTTCTCTGCTTCCATGGCCAGGGCACGATACGAGCAGATTTTGCGGTTCATGCACTTCAACAACAATGAACTCTGTCGTCCTCGTGGAGACCCTGAATACGATTGGCTCTACAAAATTTGGCCCCTCGTAAACCACTTCAACCAACATTTTGCAGACTTGTTTACTCCCCATCAAGTCTGCGTTGATGAGTCCCTGATTAAGTTTTCTGGCCGCTTGTCATTCAAACAGTACCTTCCCAGCAAGCGTGCCAGATACGGGGTCAAGATGTATAAGCTCTGTGACAGGGCCACAGGCTATACATGTAGTTTTATGGTTTACAAGGGCAAAGATAGTCACGTAGAGCCGATAAACTGCCCTGACTACATAGGAAGTGCTGGCAAGATTGTGTGGGACTTGGTGTAATCCTTATTCGGAAAGGGGTACCACTTGTACGTGGACAATTATTACACGAGCGTGCCACTTTTTAGTCACCTTTTTGATCATCAGATTGGAGCATGTGGCACCATGCGACCTAATCGCCGGGGCTTTCCCCAGCGGCTTGTAGATTCCCATCTTAGGCTGGGGGAGAGAGCCTGCTTGCAGTATAATAATTTGCTCGCTATGAAGTGGAGGGATAATAAGAATGTTTTCGTTCTTACCTCCCTTCATGCAGACACGACGGTCCAAATTACTATGGCGACTGGTGTTGTGGAGAAACCCCTCTGTGTCCACGAATATAACCTTAACATGGGAGGGGTGGACATCAACGACCAGTTGTTGGCGCCATACCTAGTTGCCCGTAAGGCCAGACGCTGGTACAAAAAAGTGTCTGTTTATTTCAATTGGTTTTGCTGAACGCTTATGTGCTATACAGAGCTTCAGGACAGACTGGATCCTTCCTTAAATTCCAGGAAGAGATCGTCAGAGCCCTTCTGTTTCCAGACGGTGCTCTACCTCACCTTTCCCAACCAAATGCAGTAAGCCGGCTGCATGAGAGGCATTTTCTTTATGTCCTCCCGAGTACCCCTACCCAATGAGCCCCCCAAAAAAGATGTCGTGCCTGCAGCAAGCGCGGATATAGGCGTGACACCCGGTATTATTGTCCCTCCTGTCCTGACAATCCTGGTCTTTGCATTGGTGAATGTTTTGAATGCTACCATACACTAGTTGAGTATTAGTGTAGGGTACAGCACTGCACAGACTAGGACATACTTTCACGGGGTCTCCCAAGATGCCATCGCATTTTGAGAGACCCAAACCTGGTACCAGTTACAAAAGTTAAAGTTTTGAAGTTACAAAAAAAGTGTAAAAAAAAAAAAAAGTAAAAAAAAAAAAACACAAAAAAATATATAAAATAAAAAAACCAAAAATAGTTGTCGTTTTATTGTTCTCTCTCTATTCTCTCTCTATTGTTCTGCTCTTTTTTACTGTATTCTATTCTGCAGTGTTTTATTATTATTATGTTTTTATCATGTTTGCTTTATAGGTATGCAATTTTTTTATACTTTACTGTTTACTGTGTTTTATTGTTAACCATTTCTTTGTTTTCAGGTACGCCATTCAGCTGCAGAGTGGATTTATTTATCTTGACAGCAACAGCGTTTGCTCCCACGATACATAAAGCCGTGACTCCAGCGCTGTCGGAGGTGATTTCACCACCACAGTTACATACTTTAGCATATATGCCGAAGCGTGGGGGCAGCAGTGGGTGGAGGAGCGATTTGCTCCTACCTTTTGCGGTAGAAAGCCCCCATGCTTCGGCATATATATATTTTAGGCACAGGTTGCGTTAAATGTTTTATTTTTTACTATGTTTTTTTTTGTATTTGCTTTGCAGGTATGGTAAGTCTTACTGTTATACTGTAATGTTACTTTGTTTTATTGCTAACCATCATTTGCTTAGCAGGTACACCATTCAGTTGCAGCGCGGATTTATTTATCTTGACAGCAACAGTGTTTGCTCCCACGATACATAAAGCCGTGACTCCAGCGCTGTCGGAGGTAATTTCACCACCACAGTTACATACTTCAGCATATATGCCGAAGCGTGGGGGCAGCAGTGGGTGGAGGAGCGATTTGCTCCTACCTTTTGCGGAGGCTGCCCCCATGCTTCGGCATATATAAACGGTGCATGTATGCCCATCATTAGAAGTGGGTGGATGAAGGGAGGTATTCTAATGGTGGGCATACCCACCAATCAATATCTTTTTTTCGTTCAGCCCACAGGCTGCATGAAAAAAAGTTTACAATATATGCCCAACAAGGACCAGCAACGTACTGGTATATTGCTGGACTTTGAGTGGTTATACCAGAATGATGCCTGCAGGTTTAGGTATCATCTTGGTATCATTCTTTTCAGCCAGCGGTCGGCTTTCATGTAGAAGCAATCCTAGGCACTAATTAGCCTCTAGACTGCTTTTACAAGCAGTGGGAGGGAATGCCCCCCACCGTCTTCCATGTTTTTCTCTGGCTCTCCTGTCCCAACAGGGAACCTGAGAATGCAGCCGGTGATTCAGCCAGCTGACCATAGAGCTGATCAGAGACCAGAATGGCTCCAAACATCTCTATGGCCTAAGAAACCAGAAGCTACGAGCATTTCATGACTTAGATTTCGCCGGATGTAAACAGCGCCATTGGGAAATTGGGAAAGCATTTTATCACACCGATCTTGGTGTGGTCAGATGCTTTGAGGGCAGAGGAGAGATCTAGGGTCTAATAGACCCCAATTTTTTCAAAAAAGAGTACCTATCACTACCTATTGCTATCATAGGGGATATTTACATTCCCTGAGATAACAATAAAAATGATTTTAAAAAAATGAAAGGAACAGTTTAAAAATAAGATAAAAAAGCAAAAAAATAATAAAGAAAAAAAAAAAAAAAAAAAAAAAGAACCCCTATCCCCCCCTGCTCTCGCGCAAAGGCGAACGCAAGCGTCGGTCTGGCATCAAATGTAAACAGCAATTGCAGCATGCATGTGAGGTATCACTGCGAAGGTCAGATCGAGGGCAGTCATTTTAGCAGTAGACCTCCTCTGTAAATCTAAAGTGGTAACCTGTAAACGCTTTTAAAAATGTTTTTAGTTTGTCGCCACTGCACGTTTGTGCGCAACTTTAAAGCATGTCATGTTTGGTATCCATGTACTCGGCCTAAGATCATCTTTTTTATTTCATCAAACATTTGGGCAATATAGTGTGTTTTAGTGCATTAAAATATTAAAAAGTGTGTTTTTTCCCAAAAAAATGCGTTTGAAAAATCGCTGCGCAAATACTGTGTGGAAAAAAATGAAACACCCACCATTTTAATCTGTAGGGCATTTGCTTTAAAAAAATATATAATGTTTGGGGGTTCAAAGTAATTTTCTTGCAAAAAAAAAAAATTTTTTTTCATGCAAACAAAAAGTGTCAGAAAGGGCTTTGTCTTCAAGTGGTTAGAAGAGTGGGTGATGTGTGACATAAGCTTCTAAATGTTGTGCATAAAATGCCAGGACAGTTCAAACACCCCCCCAAATGACCCCATTTTGGAAAGTAGACACCCCAAGCTATTTGCTGAGAGGCATGTCGAGTCCATGGAATATTTTATATTGTGACACAAGTTGCGGGAAAAAGACAAATTTTTTTTTTTTTGCACAAAGTTGTCACTAAATGATATATTGCTCAAACATGCCATGGGAATATGTGAAATTACACCCCAAAATACATTCTGTTGCTTCTTCTGTGTACAGGGATACCACATGTGTGAGGCTTTTTGGGAGCCTAGCCGCGTACGGGACCCTGAAAACCAAGAACCGCCTTCAGGCTTTCTAGGAGCGTAAATTTTTTATTTCACTCTTCACTGCCTATCACAGTTTCGGAGGCCATGGAATGCCCAGGTGGCACAAACCCCCCCCCAAATGACCCTATTTTGGAAAGTAGACACCCCAAGCTATTTGCTGAGAGGTATAGTGAGTATTTTGCAGACCTCACTTTTTGTCACAAAGTTTTGAAAATTGAAAAAAGTAAAAAAAAATTTTTTTTTTGGTCTTTCTTCATTTTCAAAAACAAATGAGAGCTGCAAAATACTCACCATGCCTCTCAGCAAATAGCTTGGGGTGTCCACTTTCCAAAATGGGGTCATTTGGGGGGGGGGGGGGTTGTGCTATCTTGGCATTTTATGGCCTTCGAAACTGTGATAGGTAGTGAGGAGTGAATCAAAAATGTATGCCCTTAGAAATCCTGAAGGCGGATGCAGCTAGGCTCCCAAAAAGTCCCATACATGTGGTATCCCCATACTCAGGAGAAGCAGCAGAATGTATTTTGGGGTGTAATTCCACATATGCACATGGCATGTTTGAGCAATATATCATTTAGTGACAACTTTGTGCAAAAAAAAAAAAAATTTGTCACTACTTTCCAAAATGGGTCATTTGGAGGGGGTTTGTGCCATCTTGGCATTTTATGGCCTTCAAAACTGTGATAGGTAGTGAGGAGTGAAATCAAAAATTTACGCCCTTAGAAATCCTGAAGGCAGTGCTTGGTTTCAGGGCCCCGTATGCGGCTAGGCTCCCAAAAAGTCCCACACATGTGGTGTCCCCATACACAGGAGAAGCAGCAAAATGTATTTTGGGGTGTAATTCCACATATGCCCATGGCATGTTTGAGCAATATATCATTTAGTGACAACTTTGTGCAAAAAAAAAAATAGTTTGTAATTTTCCCGCAACTTGTGTCAAAATATAAAATATTCCATGGACTCAACATGCCTCTCAGCAAATAGCTTGGGGTGTCTACTTTCCAAAATAGGGTCATTTGGGGGGGTTTGTGCCATCTTGGCATTTTATGGCCTTCAAAACTGTGATAGGTAGTGTTGAGTGAAATCAAAAATTTACGGCCTTAGGAATCCTGAAGGCGGTGCTTGGTTTTCGGGGCCCCGTACGCGGCTAGGCTCCCAAAAAGTCCCACACATGTGGTATCCCCATACTCAGGAGAAGCAGCTAAATGTATTTTGGGGTGCAATTCCACATATGCCCATGGCCTGTGTGAGCAATATATCATTTAGTGACAACTTTTTGTATTTTTTTTTGTCATTATTCAATCACTTGGGACAAAAAAATAATATTCAATGGGCTCAACATGCCTCTCAGCAATTTCCTTGGGGTGTCTACTTTCCAAAATGGGGTCATTTGGCATTTTAGCACCTCAAGAAATGACATAGGCAGTCATAAACTAAAAGCTGTGTAAATTCCAGAAAATGTACCCTAGTTTGTAGACGCTATAACTTTTGCGCAAACCTATAAATATACGCTTATTGACATTTTTTTTACCAAAGACATGTGGCCGAATACATTTTGGCCTAAATGTATGACTAAAATTGAGTTTATTGGATTTTTTTATAACAAAAAGTAGAAAATATCATTTTTTTTTCAAAATTTTCGGTCTTTTTCCGTTTATAGCGCAAAAAATAAAAACCGCAGAGGTGATCAAATACCATCAAAAGAAAGCTCTATTTGTGGGAAGAAAAGGACGCAAATTTTGTTTGGGTACAGCATTGCATGACCGTGCAATTAGCAGTTAAAGCGACGCAATGCCAAATTGTAAAAAGTGCTCTGGTCAGGAAGGGGGTAAATCCTTCCGGGGCTGAAGTGGTTAAATAGACTATCCCCCTTCAGTCCATCATGAATGCTGCTGCCAGACTCATCCACCTTACAAACCGTTCAGTGTCTGCTACCCCTCTCTGCCAATCCCTCTATTGGCTGTCACTTGCCCAACAAATTAAATTCAAAATACTAACATTAAGTTACAAAGCTGTCCACAACTCTGCCCCCAGCTACATCACTAGCCTAGACTCAAAATACCAACCTAATCGCCCTCTTCGTTCCTCCCAAGACCTCCTGCTCTCTAGCTCCCTCATCACCTCCTCCCATATCCACCTCCAGGACTTCTCCTGAGCCTCGCCCATCCTCTGGAATTCACTACCCCAATCTGTCAGAAGGTCTCCAAATTTATCCACTTTTAGGCAATCCCTGAAAACCTTCCTCTTCAGAGAAGCCTATCCTGCCTCCATCTAACAACTGCACTATTTTCTCCATTAGCTCATCCCCCACAGCTATTACCCTTTTGTATAACTTGACCCTCCCTCCTAGATTGTAAGCTCTAACGAGTAGGGCCCTCTGATTCCCCTCTGTATTGTATTGTACTGTCTGCCCTAATCTTGTAAAGCGCTGTGTAAACTGTCGGCGCTATATAAATCGTATATAATAATAATAATAATAATAATTCATTTGAATGGGTCTCCCTTTGCTCCAAAAATGCTCCAAAGAAGCTTCTGTACCAAATCTAGGCACAGAGCCAGGAGCGTTTGCGGTTGCAATTTTTGTCGCGAAAGTAGCGCGTTTTGTCACCCAACAATTGCAGCAAAATTGCACCTCATTTGGGGGGTCATTAAGAAATAATGGCATAACAAACGCGTTCCAATTTTTGCCACGATTCTGGATTTTGTGGGCAGAATCGCTGTGATTTCGCCCGCGATCCAGATCATTCAGGTGTGAACAGAGTTTCACTGCTCTTCACCCAAGAATATTTAACAATATTTGCTGAAAATGCAATTATTTGACAGTTCTGTTCAATTTTATTTACAAACAGGTTGTTTTTTTTAAATAGAATGATTATATGTTACAATAAGGACCTTCTCCTGTTAAAGAACAGATTTAGTTTTTCTTTATACATGGAGTGTATGTTGGCCAAAGAATTATGGGCAATTGTTGGATCAATTGCCCACTAATAAGTTTATAAATATACCCCATAAAGTGTTGCATTGTTCTACTCTGACTTCCTAGCAGATGGCGAGTATTGGTAACTGTAAACGCAAACACACAAGTCCATATATAACAGGAGATATAAAGGGCTGAGCAACTTAGTCCATAGGGGACAGGCTGGAAGTTCAAGGGTTATGTGGTAACCGGTAATCTAATAGTTAAAGTAGGCTGGTAGGCTAGGCAGCTGCTGTCCTCAGAGAGCTGGCTCTGTGATGGATGAAAGAGGGGTAGAGAAGGAAGCGCCATCTGAGTGTAGTATTAACAAATGATGTTTAATGACACCAGGTAAAAGCACACTTACAGGATAAAAACATATAAAAGGCTCATCTGTATAGGTATGTGGTCCTCGGTGTTACCTCTGATCCTGTGGTGGTGACGCTGCAGGGATGCTGGGCTGCAGAAGGTGGATTACCAGCCAGGAGCTCCTTCTGTGGCCATCAGGAAGAGACTAGGGGCCGGTGTGGAGCGCAAGTGGAGCGTGCATGACGTCACAGGTCATCCGTCCGCTTCCGGGTTCGGTATCAACGGGAGGGATCGTCCAGGGAGGAGGGCTTGCAGGGAGGTTGAGAGACAATTGTTGAGACAATGTGGGCAAAAAATGGAGGTAAGTATAAAAATATATATATATATATATATATATATATATATATATATATATATATATATATATAAGTATAAAAGCGAAACATAATAATATTTCCCATGGTGATGATACAAAAGAACCAGAAAATGCAACGGTAAAGATAAAAATAAATCTAAAAAAATAAAATAAATAAAAATAAATAAATAAATAAATATGAAAGTGAAAAAAAAATAGAATTAAGAATAAAAATAAAAATAGATATAGAAATAAGAATAAATATATAAAAAATAAAAATAAAAATAAAAGTAAAAATAAATAGGTAGAGAAAGGCAAAAAAATTATGAAAAAATTATGGTATAAGAAGTGGACATGGATAAAGCATGCGTATTGGGAAAACACAAGGAACAGGAAAGCACGTATCTGTGCAGAGTTCTTAAAGATATATATATTGTAGCAAGGCTACATCTGTAGGGGTGATCTCATGAGGAAACGGGGTGGCTTAAAGTAGTGTGTGCACCTCGATATCCTCGTTCAACCCCCCAGGTGCTAAAGTGCCCAAAGAGTAGATCCAGTAAGTTTCTTGCTGGCAAAGACGTTTATACCGCCAGGGGCGGACTGACAATTCATGGGGCCCCCGGGCAATAGGAGATTATGGGGCCCCCAGGCAATCAGAGATTATAGGGCCACACAGTATACACACACACACAGTATGCAATCACACAGTATACACATACATGTACGCACAGTATACACAGACATGTTTCTATTGGCTGAGAAGGTACTGGAGAGGTGGGGCAGCTATAATCTCGGGATTTTTAGACCAAAAGAATGTCGGTAAGGGACATTTCAGAGACAGATGTAAGAAAAAACATAGATTTTTACATACTGTCCCTGGTTGGTTGAGGCTGGCAACCCTGATGGAGCCCCCTAGTGGCCCGGGGCCCTCAGGCAGTGCCCGAGTGGCCAAATGGTCAGTCCGCCCCTGTATACCGCTCAGCGGCAGGGTATGCAGCCGGGATTGATTCAATGACCCACACACTGAGGCCAGCTGTAGATCGGCCGTGGTGAGTCAGGAAGTGTTTAGGGACTGTTCTGCGGACACCTCACCTGCCCCTGTGGCCTACTATATGTCGGCAGAATCATCAGAGCCCTAAGGGCACGTTTTGGGGAGCACCAGCACTTTATCGAAAAAGGCTGTGACCACCACAGCATCCCTAAACACTGTTGTCCCACAGCACTGCCATATAAAAGCACATTGCAGACACCTCCCTATTAGGCCTATTGAAGGAGCAGTAGCTCCGAGCGCGTAGCCTTCCCTCAACCTCCCTGCAAGCCCTCCTCCCTGGACGATCCCTCCCCTGGATACTGAACCCAGAAGCGGACGGACGACCTGTGACGTCACGCACGCTCCATGTGCGCTCCACGCCGGCCCCTAGTCTCTTCCTGATGGCCACAGAAGGAGCTCCCGGCTGGTAATCCACCTTCTGCAGCCCAGCATCCCTGCAGCGTCACCACCACAGGATCAGCGGGAACACCGAGGACCACATACCTATACAGATGAGCCTTTTATATGTTTTTATCCTGTAATGCCCCGTACACACGGTCGGATTTTCCGATGGAAAATGTCCGATCGGAGCGTGTTGTCGGAAATTCCGACCGTGTGTGGGCTCCATCGGACATTTTCCATCGGATTTTCCGACACACAAAGTTGGACAGCAGGAGATAAAATTTTCCGACAACAAAATCCGTTGTCGGAAATTCCGATCGTGTGTACACAAATCCGACCGACAAAGTGCCACGCATGCTCAGAATAAATAAAGAGATGAAAGCTATTTGCCACTGCCCCCTTTATAGTCCTGACGTACGTGTTTTACGTCACCACGTTCAGAACGATCGGATTTTCCGACAACTTTGTGTGACCGTGTGTATGCAAGACAAGTTTGAGCCAACATCCGTCGGAAAAAATCCTAGGATTTTGTTGTCGGAATGTCCGAACAAAGTCCGAACAAAGTCCGACCGTGTGTACGCCCTATAAGTGTGTTTTTACCTGGTGTCATTAAACATCATTTGTTAATACTACACTCAGGTGGCGATGGCACATGTAATGTTGCACACATGAGTTGATAACATTCCATAAGATGATAAACACGAATGGATGCACACAAAAAAGAAATTGCAGAATGCATGCCCAAATCACCAGCAGTATTTTTGTTTTGTATATGTGTACTGTTAAAACATCTTTAGAGACAATTCTCAACTCGCTAGCTTTGTATGTCATCTCATTTAAGGTAAGGTATTATTAAACATAAAACTTGCTTGACTAGAGGTTGATCTGTATGCATAAAAAAAGGCATAGGAAAAATATATAATTTATGTAAAACATCAGATTGCAAAGGTCTAGGACTGGTCATTTGCTCAAGTGTAGCTTTTTATTTATAGCAAAATCCTTTCCAATGCGACACCCTGCTTAGGTCACCAGGTGGCCATTTTTGAACATGGGTTATTATAAGAAAAAGGCTGCTTTTTTTCTATGGAGAATATATATAAAACAGGGCTTCAGAGAACCTTCTAGCCATCTTGAAAATATTCTCCCTAAAAGTTAAATTCTACATTAGTCTAGTTACGTATTTAAAGTAATTGTGGGTAATTTATTTTGACTTTCTCTTCTTTTCAGAGTCTGAGCTGTTCATAAAAGCTGGAAAAGACAGGAACACAAGTGAACTTGTTCAGTGACCAATGAGGTTTCATCTATTTTTCTCCAGGGAAAATATAGCTAGGAATTGGATTGGTTATAATGGGAGATTTCTCCAGCTTTATACATGTTTTCCTTTCTGCAGCACCATGTAATAAACAGGTGAAGTTGAATAAGATGTATAAAAGATCAAGCAGTTGTAAGAATGCTGTCTGTAATGTACCTCCAGACAGCACCTTTAAAAACTCCAAACCCCCCCCCCCCAACCCCCCTGTAAAGCATCTTAGACCCCTTTCACACTAGCAGACTGACAGACGGACCCGACCTTCTGACAGGCAGATCCGATCGGACCCTCCAGTCTCCTCTATGGAGTGGCAGGTGTCAACAGACACATGTCCCTTGACACCCGCTAACATCCGATCCGGTCCACTAAAAACAGAGGAATAGGGCTCCATTCCCCATCCTTCTAGCGGATCGGATAGGATGGCAGTCGGGTGTAAACAGACAGGTGGTCCATTTACATCTGACTGCCCATAGAAGAGAGCAGGCTGTGCCTGATCTAAATAAGCGGAGCGGACACAGACCAGCCATTGAAGATCAGTGGACAGATTCCCCACTGAGTAGGCGGACTTCAACGGAACCAGCCTCGTGTGTACAGGGCCCTACTGTTTTTAGTTTTTTTTTCTTTAACTACTTGCCACCTACGCTATATCCAAAAGACGGCTACAGCGTGGGCTTTTTATCAGTGCCACGTATCAGTGCCCTTCAGTGACACCTATCAATGCCCTTTAGTGTCAACCATCAGTGCCACCCATAAGTGCCACCTCTCAGTGCCACCTATCACCGCCGCCTCATCAGTGCTTATCAGTGCCACCTATCAGTGCCCATTAGTATCGCCTATCAGTGCCCATCAGTGCAGCCTATCAGTGCCCATCAGTGCAGCCTCATCTGCGCACATCAGTGAAGGAGAAAAATTACCTGTTTTCAAAATTTTATAACAAACTATGAAACAGTTTTTGTTTTTTTTTCAATATTTTCAGCCATTTTTCATTTTATTTAGCAAAAAATAAAAAACCCAGCAGCAATTAAATACCACCAAAAGAAAGCTCTATTTGTGTGAAAAAAATTATAAAAAATTCATTTGGGTACACTGTAGCATGACTGCACAATTGTCATTCAAAGTGTGACAGCTAATATGCCCTAGCACAGTTTTGCTTTTTTCTTAGCCCCTGTGATGTCACTACAGGGGTTCAAATGATCCTACAGCTGCAGAAGCCAAGAGGAGAGATTCACAACCAGATAGGAGGGCTGGAACATGTTCAGAAGAGTGGTAAAGGGTGGTGCTCACTGATGAGAGTCTGTATATACTGCACCAGCTGCCACTCTTGGTCTCTGCCTAATCCTAGTGCAGGAAAAGTTTATGCCATGACATCAGCACTGAATTGACATCCTGCCTAAAGAAAGTGGGCAGTGGTGATCGGTCACTATCACAGAAAACTGGGACATTAATAATATTATGCAGCACAGGTCCACCATTAAAAGAAGCATGGTTATGTGACAGCTATGCTTATCTGACGAATTACCCATCTAGGAAATAGTAAGACCTTGCATTTTAAAGTATAACTAAAGAAAAAACTTTTTCTAGCTTTGGATAGATTGGAGAGGGATTAGAACACCTGTCAGTTTTTATTGCTGTCTGTGTCCCCATTAGGGAGATTCACCCTCTCTCTTTGTCCTGTTTACCATTATCATAGAAAGGGAAAGTAAAATAAAATCCCAAATGTTGGGTTGTCCCCAGAAAAGTAATAGTAATAGAGGGAAAATCTTCCAATGGGGACACTAGTTCTGGTGACCTGGGGTTCCCCAAGCAATTCCTTTAACTAGCAGGGATTTCCTCTCACTTCGTGTTTGGGCTATGGGACAGGAAGTGAAGGTAAGTCTCCCCAATGGGACAAAGATGGGGGAAAAAAAACTTACAGGGGTTATAAGCCTCCCTTACTCTATCCAAAATGTAAGCTCTGCTTTAATACCAAAATCAGTTAAGGTCATTATTATGGATGAGTGTGGAGATGGGCTTTCCCTGCATAATGGGTGGGGGATTGCTACTGTTCCCCTGTATATTACTTCTTGTTCATAGTAAATAATGACCCAAATCACAACTGGGTTGGCAGATATGATTTGACAAAAACAAATGTCTACTGGGCTAAAAATATTTTAGGCTGCCCACTTAAGCAAATCTTTTTCCCACTATATGGAAAGGAAATGACATGTTTGATGCTTGGCAGCCTAATATTAAAAATATTGGGTTGAAGTCTTGGTATATGGAAGAGGTGCTGGTCAACTGACATCTCATTACAGAGATTGGGAGGTATCATTGCTGGAACTCCATGGCAAAATGGAATTCAGGATGGTGTGTTATTGATTAAAGAGTTCTTTATGATTTCAATGCATGTTAATAGCGATGAATAGTAGGACCAGGCATCTAGTAGCTCAGGGGTAGGCAACCTCAGCCCTCGAGCTGTGGTGAAAGTCCCATGAGACATTGCAAGACCCTGACAATCACAGGCATGACTCCTAGAGGCAAAGGCATGATGGGATTTGTAGTTTCACCACAGCTGGAGTGCCAAGGTTGACTACCCCTGTAGTAGCTTAAGGAAAGAGATTGATCAAAAATAGAATAAAACTATGTATAGGGTTATTAGGCTATGGGGCATTTAGTTTAATCTTGACCAACAGAATCAATAAAAAAAAGAACTACTAGATTATGTATACCAATATTACCCTTTATTAAGATATGTAGGCAAAAAGCAACTAAAAACAGCACCCCACAAAACACATTTCCCACTATTAAAACAAAAGCAGGCGACAACGTTCTCAGCCAGCCATTAGCCACACATTCCAGCACACATTAGTCTCTGAATCCATGGTACCGGTACCTACGGTGCTAATGCCAAATATTGTACATGACCAAATCTCTATCTAAGGGGTAAAGTGCAAATCCGACCAGTACATTCAGTTTAGGGTAGTGACAGTCATATGAAACAGATCACTGGTTTTACTACCATGTCTTCTAAACAAGAGAATCATACATGCAGCGGAGCTAAGGCGTTTCACATTGCAATCATTACAGTTCATGCTGTGAAATCCATAGAGACTGCATAATCTGTTAGCAAGTACATTAAATGCATGTAAATAGCCAAGTGTGCAACAGCCTTGTCATACACTGAACCAGAGTTCTTGGGCAGATGATAAAGTGCAGCACAGGAGCAAAGCAGGATAAGCAGATATCAAGCAGTGGAAAATGCACCTAGTAGCTAAGGCATGTACATGCAAAGCTTGTCATGCCATTTCAAATTCAGACAGTCAGGCTTACTACAGTGCGAGTATACATAACTTCCTCCACACCAGGGACTCATGGAGCCCCTTAGTGAACAGGTACAGCTTAGTAGATCTCTACAGTTCAGATACCTTTCACGCTTTACACTTCATGCCCACAGGTACAATCATTACTTCCCTCTTTCAACCCCACCACTATAGACTAGGTTGCTAAACTACTTGCTAACGCCCATCTTACCACCTGCCTCTGGATTCTGTTCCCTCGCAAATGCTACATTCACCCTCTGGCTCTATTTTACACTCTCTAACCCACATCTTCAATCTCTCCCTCTTTTCTGCCATCTTCCCCAACTCTCTAAAACATGCACTTGTCAGCCCCATCCTTAAAAAGCCCTCACTGGACCCATCCAATCTTAACAACCTACATCTCCTTGCTCCCCTTTTTATCCAAACTACTTGAACGTCTGGTCTACAACCAACTGAGCGACCACCTTGCTGATAATAGCCTTCTTGATCCCCTTCAGTCTAGATATCGTCCTCAACATTCCACAGAAACTGCTCTCCTAAAACTAGCAAACAATCTACTAATGGCCGAAACCAATGGACACTATTCTGTACTCCTACTCCTGGACCTCTCTGCTGCCTTTGATACAGTTGACCACCCCCTCCTCCTCAAAAAACTCCACGCCTCTGGTGTTGGTGACTGTATTCTTCGCTGGTTCTCTTCTTCTTATCCAACTGCACCTTTAGCATTACTTACAATTCTACTTCCTCCTCTCCTCTTCCTTTCTCTGTTGGGGTCCCCCAAGGTTCTGTTCTTGGACCTCTCCTATTTTCAATCTACACCTCCTCCCTGGGTCAGCTGAGAGCCTCCCATGGCTTCCAATAACACCTCTACGCTGTCAACACCCAAATCTATTTCTCTACCCCTCAGCTCACTTCTTCAATCTCCTCACATATCACTAATTTACTATCAGATATATCAGTCTCGATGTCACACCACTTCCTCAAACTTAATCTATCCAAAACCGAACTTATCATTTTTCCTCCCCTACGTACCTCTTCCCCTGATCTCTCTGTCAAAATCAATAGCACAATTATAAGCCCATCCCCGCATGCCAAGTAGGGGTGTTGAATTTAATCGCAGCATAGATGCATCGCGATTTGGCCGTCCGTGATTCGGCATCGATGCTGCGACCCACATAATCGATTTTGGGGGTGACGTCATCTGCATACCGCGCTGTGCCCTGCCTCTCTGAACGGAGCTGAAAGCAGCCGAAAGGTGCTGTGCCCCGCCTCTCCACACTGAGCCGAACTGAGCCGAGGGCGTTAGCCGCGCCCTCATTTCCTGCCTCCCGCTGACGTCATCCCCAGCCGTGTCATTGTGTGTTTAGCTGGCTACTACAGGAGAGGAGACATGTGGAGCAAGTGTCCCCGACTCCCAGTCTCCAGAGAGTCCTCCTCGGCTCACTGTCACATAGGCTGCTGCGGGGCACCTAAGCCAGCGTCCCGCACTTGTCCTCCTCACAACAGGCTGCTGCGGGCAGTGGGAGACCCGAGCAAACCAGAAGAATATTGGATGGCCGCGCTTGTCCTCCTCACAGGCTGCAGGGAGAAACCAGTGCACACTGTCATCATCATCATCAGGTACTTAAGTTAGACACATATCTGATGTAAATATTGGTTTATGCATGTCTTATTGTCTAGTGATTGATTCACATCACAATTTCATTGATACCTTTTTTTTTTTTATGATTTATGGTTTTGCTCATAACTGACCCCACACATGCAGCCATGAATTGCATGTGTGGGGCAGGGATGAGCAAAACCATAAATCATAAGAAAAAAAAAAAGAAAGGTATCGATGAAGTTGTGATGTGAATCAATCACTAAGACAATAAAACATGCATAAACCATAATTCATGAAATGGCATACATTGTCGTTTGGGGGACGTTATGGGGGCATTGTCCGCAGTCTTTGACCCTCTCTTGTATCATGTCCGCAGTCTCTGTCCATCTCTTGTATCATTACTGCAGTCTCTGTCCATCTCTTGTATCATGACCGCAGTCTCTCTCCATCTCTGGTATCATGTCCGAAGTCTCTGACCCTCTCTTGTATCCTGTCCGCAGTCTCTGACCCTCTCTTGTATAATGTCCGCAATCTCTGACCCTCTCTTGTATCATGTCTGCAGTCTCTGACCATCTCCTGTAGTATGTCTGCAGTCTCTAGCAATCTCCTGTAGTAGGTCTGCAGTCTCTGACCATCTCCTGTAGTAGGTCTGCAGTCTCTGACCATCTCCTGTAGTAGGTCTGCAGTCTCTGACCATCTCCTGTAGTAGGTCTGCAGTCTCTGACTATCTCCTGTAGTAGGTCTGCAGTCTCTGACCATCTCCTATAACATGTCTGCAGTCTCTGACCATCTCCTGTAACATGTCTGCAGTCTCTGACCATCTCCTGTAACATGTCTGCAGTCTCTGACCATCTCCTGTAACATGTCTGCAGTCTCTGACCATCTCCTGTAACATGTCTGCAGTCTCTGACCATCTCCTGTAACATGTCTGCCTGTCTCTGACAATCTCTTGTAACATGTCTGCAGTCTCTGACCATCTCCTGTAACATGTCTGCAGTCTCTGACCATCTCCTGTAACATGTCTGCAGTCTCTGACCATCTCCTGTAGTATGTCTGCAGTCCCCGACCATCTCCTGTAGTAGGTCTGCAGTCTCTGACCATCTCCTGTAGTAGGTCTGCAGTCTCTGACCATCTCCTGTAGTAGGTCTGCAGTCTCTGACCATCTCCTGTAGTCATTTGGGGGCAGTCTGGAGCTCCTCTTTAAGTTGTCTGCTGTGTTTACACTTTGCTACATGCAGGGAGTGTTGTCTATTTTTTTTAGGAACAGATAAAATTTAAAAAATTGAGTTCTTCTGACTGCTTGAATTTTGTGGATGAAAAGCGTGCTCAGTAATCGTGATGCATCGTGATGCATCGCGGAATCAAATCGAATCGAATCATGGACAGGGTAATCGTAATCGAATCATGAGGCCAGTGAAGATGCGCACCCCTAATGCCAAGGTCCTAGGTGTAATGGACTCTGAACTCTCCTTTAAGCCCCACGGCCAATCACTGTCCAAATCGCTCTGTGTCTGCTACTCCTCTCTGTCTATTCCTCCACTGGCTTCCGCTCACCCAACAAATTGAATTCAAAATACTAACAACTACTTACAAAGCCATCCACAACTCTGGCCCCAGCTACATCACTGACCTAGTCTCAAAATACCAACCTAATCGTTCTCTTTGATCTTCTCAAGACCTCCTACTCTCTAGCTCCCTCATTGCCTCCCCCATGCTCGCCTCCAGGACTTTTACTCCAACCTGTCCTATTATCTCTTGCTCTATTAGCTTTTAGACGATCCCTGAAAACCTTCCTCTTCAGAGAAGCCTATCCTACCCACACCTAATAACTTTATTTTAATTTTCTCCATCTGATCATCCCCCACAGTTGTTACCTCTTGTTCCACTTGACCCTCCCTTCTAGACTGTAACCGCTAACGAGCAGGGCCCTCTGATCCCTCCTGTATTGAATTTCTTTGTAACTGTACTGTTTGCCCCCATGTTGTAAAGGGCTGTGCAAGTGTGCAAACTGTTGGTGCTATATAAACCCTGTATAATATTAATAATAATAATAATAATAATATTCCAGCATAAAAACCTCTACTCAGTGCCACATACAGTTCCCCACAGTGCTGTCATGGGTGTAAGAATGAACATACCCACAGGGGCTCAATTTAGAGTGACGTCAGAGAGCCGATGCTTTAACCACTTCAATGCCAGACACTTTTACCCACTTCCTACCCAGGCCAATTTTCAGATTTTAGCACTGTCACACTTTGAATGACAATTCCTCAGTCATGCAACACTGTACTTAAATGACATTTTTATCATCTTCGAGACAGATAGAGCTTGACAAATTTTTTGTACAATTTTTTGCACACTGTCACCAGAACAGTACAGTGTCACTATAGTGACACTGTACTGCTCTGGGGAGGTGATCAGGATTTTTTTTTACTATGATTGCGTATTACAGTGATGAGCACTGTATAAGCAATCATTTTTAATGTCATCCATTCATGTGCCATTGTTTACTATTGTGATAGATGTGATTGGCCACAACTATCACATGATACAGGTCCTCTGTGATTGGCCCTGTACCATGTGATCAATGTGACTAATCACAGAGATCACAATAGTAAGCAATGGCTATGAATGACAGCTATTGTTTACAACTGACATGTGATTGCTGTGAATGATCACAGCGATCACATGGTACCAGGGCTATTTACAGTGTTTCACTGTGTACGGTGGACACAGCGGTGACAGATCGCACCACTGCGCGGCCCCTAAGGCACACATGAGGGGTGCGAGTGGGAGGACATCATATGTTGTCTACCCGAAGCTACAGAGTACCTGCCCGGCCGTATTATTATTATAATAGGCTGGGCGGGAAGTGGTTAAATAGGAACTACAGTCTATCTTGACTGGCTGGTGAAGGATGATGTAACTCCTGCACATGGGCAGTTCATTCATTCATCCCGGGACACAGGCACCATACCAGAAATGTACCCTGAGCTGCCCATGTGCAGCTAAGCGTACATTTTATAGGAGACTATGAACAAGCAGGTCCTTTTTATTTTATTGCAGAGGAGACATGACATGTAAACAGCCTGCTTGAAGCTTTTTTTTATTATAGACTTTAGTTCTGCTTAATAATTCATTGTTTAAATCTCACAAGTGGTCTTTTTTCTGGCTTTAGGCTCATCACTAAACTATGTAATATAAGGAACTGCCTAGACTATTTACTCAATTTGCAACCATTTAGGTAAGTCCTTGCACCGTTGCATGTACATACTTGGTAGAATGTAATGTGTGTGATGAGCCTTAGACACATATAAAGAGTAAGAAAAAGTATAATATTATTCTAGCTATTTGGACTAGCACAATTACGACAAAATGGTAAAGGAAAAGCATTTGATAGTGTAGAAGGATTTGTGGAAGACATTGTTGGTGTCTCTAGGAGTGATAAATTGACTGTCACATGAAATCCAAGGAAAGAAATCTATAAACATCAGTTAAAAGAAACAAAAAGGGTTCACAATTTGCTTCAAAAGGTGATCACACAGCAACAGAAAAGTGAATAAACTTGTTCAAGCATTGAATTCAAGGCATTGTGATCAGGTCTGACCAGCTCAAAGGACAGAGCAGCCTTCAGATTTTAGATTTTGAGAAATTGATTTACTTTTTCATCATACTGAGGGTGGCTGCAAAACATTTAAACCTGCATGATCGTGCAATATGAGTATTCGTTTCAGTGTGTCTGTCTGTGAACACCCTGTGGTGCTTGAATTGTTTTCTTAATGCCCCATGAATGTCTGATGGTGATCTCGAGGTGGAATCAGATCAGGAGTAAAAAAACGACACATTTACTTTAGTGTCACTGTGCATAGGAATTTAAAGTGACATTAACTGCTTCCGGACCAGCCGCCGCAGTTATACTGCGCTAGATTCGCTCCTCTGCACGAGCCATCGTAGCTGTACGTTGGCTCTTTAAGACGCTGTAGCAGGCGCGCGCGCGGCGTGTCCCCGGAGCTGATGCACGTGCCCGGCGGGCGCAATGACCGCCGGGCACCCGCGATCACTCGTGACAGAGCGAGAACCGGGACCTGTGTGTGTAAACACAAATCTGGGTTCTCTTAGGTGAGTAGAGATGGATCGTGTGCTCCTACTAAGTAGGAACACCAATCGGTCTCCTCCCCTAGTCAGTCCTATCCCCAAACAGTTAGAACACACCTAGGGAACATAGTTAACCCCTTGATCGCTCCCTAGTGTTAACCCCTTCCCTACCAATGACATTTATACAGTAATCAATGGCTAATTTTAGCTCTGATCGCTGTATTAAGGTCAATGGTCCCAAAAAAGTGTCAAAAGTGTCCGATCTGTCCGCCGCAATGTCGCAGTTATGATAAAAATCGCTGATCACTGCCATGACTAGTAAATAAAAAAAAAATTGATAAATCTATCCCCTATTTTGTAGACGCTTTAACTTATGCGCAAACCAATCAATATACGCTTATTGCGATTTTTTTTTACCAAAAATATGTAGAATACATATCGGCCTAAACTGAGGAATAAATTTGTTTTTTTTTTAATTTTGGATATTTATTATAGCAAAAAGTATATAATATTGTGTTTTTTTAAAACTTGTCGCACTTTTTTTGTTTATAGCGCAAAAAAAAAAACCGCAGAGGTGATCAAATACCACCAAAAGAAAGCTCTATTTGTGAGGAAAAAGGACATCAATTTTATTTGGGTACAACGTCCACGACCGTGCAATTGTCAGTTAAAGCGACGCTGTGCCGTATCGCAAAAAATGGCCTGGTCAGGAAAGGGGCTGAAGTGGTTAAAGAATCACTTTTTTTCCTAAAATAAAAAAAAGATGTTATACCAGGATATTGCACAGCTCTGGTTCCCTACCTCCTCTTCTGGATTCCCCCACTGGAGAGTGGAGTAGGAGGTCTGCCCTATACCCCCAGCAAACAGACCCTTTCTGTAAGTTAAAAGAGAAGTATGGTTCTTTGTTTTTTTTTTATTTAAAAATCATACTTACCTATGCCCGATGCTTCATCTATCCCCTGCCGGCTCTAACACAGGGCTCCCTGAGCAGATAGCTGGTGACTGTTAGTGCCAATGAAGTCGTTGTGCATGTAAAGTCAGGCATCCCAATACTTTTGGTAATGTAGTGTATGTGCGCTCATACACAGCCCGCTCCCATCTTACTTTCCTCACCCTCCTTCTTCTCCAAATCTCTGGTGACATTTCACCCAATCCTGGCCCACCATTTTCTAACCACAAACCCCATATCCGGCACCTTTCCTCCTCTGGCAACAGCCATAATCCACTCAGTTTGATTTCTTTTCCTCTGCTTCCAAAATCCAGCCCCCAATCTCATGTGCCCTCTGGAATGCCCACTCTGTCTGTAACAAGCTCACATCTGTGCATTACTTTTTAATCTCCCATTGCTTTAACATACTTGCCATAACTGAAACCTGGCTTCAAGATTTTGACTTCACCTGTTGCCCTCTCCCTTGGAGGGCTCCACTCCAGACCCAGTGGAGGGAAAGGAGGTGGAGTTGGATTCCTTCTATCCCCACAGAGCACCTTCCAAGTTCCTCCTACCCCTCCCTCTCTATCCTTCTCTTCCTTTGAGATGCACTGTATTCTTCTGTTTTCTCCTATTTCTCTAGGGATTGCAGTGATTTATTGGCCTCCTGGACCAGTATCACACTTTTTTAGTGGCTTTAACATACCTGGTAATACTACAGCTCAACTTCTCAACCTTACCTCATCTTTTGACCTAACACAATGGACACACACTTCCATCCACTCTGATGGTAATACCCTGGTATTCTCCCATCTCTGCACTCCTGGCAACCTCACCAACAGCCCCTTTCCTCTATCTGATCACAACCTCATCAATTTTACAGTATCCTTGTCCCCAACCAACCACCTATCCCTTCAAGCAGCAAACAATTACTTGTAGAATCCTTTGCCACTTTAAAGTGATTGTAAAGGCAGAAGGTTTTTTTATCTTAATGCATTCTATGCGCAGCAGCCCTTCTAATACTGATGTTGTAGGATTGTCTCAGCTGCCCAAGACTTCCCTCCTCATTGGCTGAGACAGCAGAGCGGCGCCATTGGCTCCCGCTGCTGTCAAACAAAGTCAGTCAGACAATAAGGAGAGAACGGGGGGCAGGGCAGGGCAGGGCAGGGCCAGGCCACAGCTCCATATCTGAATGGACACAGGGAGTTGTGGCTTGGCTCGAGTGCCCCATAGTAAGCTGCTTGCTGTGGGGGCACTCAATAGGAGGGAGGGGCCAGCGAAGATGGACCCGAGAAGAGGAGGATCCAGGCTGCTCTGTGCAAATCCACTGCACAGAGCAGGTAAGTATAAAATGTTTGTTATTTTTAACAAAAAAAAAGACTTTACAATCACTTTATAGGGTCATTTCTACAATCTCCGCTATTACGAGAAACGGATGTGCCCAGTGTATTTGTTTTTGTAAAAATACGCCATTCTATACCTTATGCTCACGTGACCAGCCACCTCTCTCCTCTCCCAGTCTGACAGCTACAGGGGCCAAGAAACGCCCGTCAAACTCAGTTGAGAGGAGGAGAGGAGGGGAGAGGTGGACGTTCACATGAGCGCCAAGCTATAAAATAAGGTATAGCACGGCTTATTTTTATGAAAACAAATACACTGGGCACATCAGTTAATGTAACAGAGAGGATTGTAGAAATGACACTCAGAAATTATAGCAGCAGTTGGAGCTGACAGTCAAGGGAGGGGAGGGTGAAGGAGGACAGAGGAGAGCTGCAGATGACAGAGGCACCTAAACTGACCACGGTGTCAGGGTTTAGCAGCAGGTAGGCAGGATCAGCCAGGTGTTTCAGGTGATACAGGGGACCAAATCACACATAGCACAAGCACTGTGCTGTATAACATGCTTTAAAGTTTGTTTTTTTGTTTGTTTGTTTTTTTAGGGTTACAAACACTTTAATCTTTCTCTTCTTAATTCTGCTACTGACCACCTCTATGACCTCTGTCTACAACAGTTCACTCTCTTACATAGTTACATAGTAGGTAAGGTTGAAAAAAGACACAAGTCCATCAAGTCAAACCTATGTGTGTGATTATATGTCAGTATTACATTGTATATCCCTGTATAGTTACATAGTAGGTGAGGTTGAAAAAAGACACAAGTCCAACCAGAAATCTCAAGAGACATTACAGCAGTGGCGATGTGTCCATAAGGGCGCACGGGCGCCACCCCTTCTCTCCAGCTACCCCTCTAGCACCAATAGATAGATTCATGCATTGCAAATGGTACAGTGGCTGCGTTTGATGGGCACAGTGGCTGCGTTTGATGGGCACAGAGGCTGCGTTTGATAGCACAGTGGCAGCAATTGATGGTACAGTGGCTGCGTTTGATGGGCACAGTGGCTGCGTTTGATGGCACAGTGGCTACGATTGATGGTACAGTGAGGCTGCAATTGATGTTTTTTTTTCAGAATTTCTCAGTTTGTTTGCGCCCCCCCAAATATTTTGAGCACCAGCCGTCACTGCATTACAGGGCTCCTGTACGTCTGTGGCGTAAAACCAAATCCCTGCAGGACTTCACCCTATATAAATATGCCTTCCTAAAATACAATTCCTGCCTCCATGCTGCCAAACAAACCTACTTTGTCTCTCTTATTGATACCTTGTCATCCAGTACTCATCAGCTCTTTGCTTCCTTTAAAAGAGAAGTAAAGGTTATTTTTTTTTCTCCATCATACTTACCTAGGTGGATGCAGAATAGGCTGCATCTGTCTCCAGCCGCCTCTACACTGAGAACCGAGCGATCAAACACCGCCGATTGCTTGGTTTTCACAGCTTCATGAGCAAAGAGATGTAGAAGGTCAGTCACAGCTCTCTGCTCTTCTCATTCCTCGCTCACTGGAGTGCTGAGCTGTGGAGGGTGTGAGGGCCTCCCCCTCAGGCTTTCAGTGGCTCGCTGAAAGGCTGAGCTGGGTGGCACGTGGCGGATCCAGACTCCATGGTGGGGATGACGCGGTGCCTGGACTGATATTGATGATGTCAGCAGAGAGCAGACTTCAGTCTGCTCTCTGCTGAAAACAGGTCACAGGAGTGTAAAATGAATTGCACTCTTGTGATCCATAGGAGAAGTACAGCCGAACGAGCTTTGGCTATACTTCTCCTTTAACTCTGCTTTGCCCCCACCCCCTCTACCCACTAACTCACTCACTGCCCAAGAGATTAACAATCACTTCAAAGACAAGATTGATGCAATACATTAGGACCACTGTACAGATATCTTCTCCACTTAACATACCTTGTCTAACAGCACAGTCAACACTTTCCTCATTTGAACTGGCTACTACAGAAGAGGTTACCAAACCTTTCTCAAATGCCCACATAACCAATTGTCCCATGGATCCTGTTACCTCGCAACTACTATGGTCACCCTCTTATTCTATCCTATGCTCTTTCACTTGCATCTTCAATCTCTCCCTCTCTAGTGGCACCTTCCCCTCCCCTCTAAAGCGTGGACAGATCACTCCCATACTTAAAAAGCTCTCACAGGACCCCAGGAACCTGAACAACTTAAGACCCATCGCGTTTCTCCCATTTACCTCTAAACTTTTAGAATACGCAGTCTACAACGGTCTTAGCTCCTACCTCCCTGAAAACAAGCTTCTTGACCCCTTACGGTCTGGCTTTTGCTTGCAACACTCCACAGAAGCTGCCCTACTTAAACTCACTAACAATTTACTAACTGCTAAAACCAATGGCCATACTCAATACTTTTTCTACTAGACCTCTCTGCGGCCTCTGATACTGTTGACCACCCACTGCTTCTCAATAAACTCCACTGCCTTAGCCTCCAAGATTCTGCTCTATCCTGGTTCTCCTTCTACTTATCCCAGAGCTCCTTCAGTGTTACTTATAACTCTGTCTTCTCCTCCTAGCTTACTCTTTCTGTAGGGGTCCTCCAAGGCTCTGTTCTTGGACCCCTTCTCTTCTCTATTTACACCCCCTCCCTTGGTCATTTGATAAACTTCCAAAACCGCCTCTACACTGATGACACCCAAATCTATCGCTCTACTCCTCACCTCACCCCTTCAGTTTCCTCTCTCGTTACTAACTTACTACCTGACATATCAGCATGGATGCCGTACCACTTCCTCAAACTAAATCTCTCTAAAACCAAGCTTAATTATATCCCTGCCTGTGCCCCTGTCTATGACTTTTCCATCAAGATCAATAATACAACTATCGGTCCTTCCTCTCACGCCAAGGTGCTAGGTGTAATCCTTGACTCCAACCTGTCCTTTTAGCCCCAAATCCAATTCCTGTCAAAAACTTGCAGACTTTACCTCCGTAACATCTCTAAAATTTGCCTCTTTTTAACTAATGAAACCACCAAGCTACTTATTCACTTGTTATCTATTGCTCTGACTCAAGCAACTCCCATCGCATTGGCCTACCACTTCGCAGGCTATCCCCTCTTCAGTCTATCATGGATGTTGCTGCCAGACTCATCTACCTTACCAACTGCTCAGCGCCTGCCACCCCTCTCTGCCAATCCCTCCATTGGTGAATTAAATTCAAAATACTAACAACAACATACAAAGCCATTCACAACTTTGCCCAAGCTACTTCACCAATCTTTTCTCCAAATATCACCCAAACTGTCCTCTCCGCTCCTCTCAAGACCTCCTGCTCTCAAGCTCCTTTGTCTCCTCCTCCCATGCTTGTCTCCAGGGCTTCTCCTAGCCTCTCCCATCCTCTGGAACTCTCTGCCTCAATCCGTCCAGCTATCTCCTACTCTGGCTGGCTTTAGGTGATGCCTGAAAACTCATCTCTTCAGGGAAGCCTATCACGCCTCCAACTAAACTTTTATTACTTCCATCAGCTCATCCCCCACAGTTATAACTTTTTGTTCCACTTGCCCCACCCTATTAGATTTAAGCTCTTATGAGCAGGGCTCTCTTTTCCCCTCTTGTATTTTATTGTATTGTAACTGTCCTGTCTACCTTTTCATAATTTAAAGCACTGTGCAAACTGTTGCCAGTATATAAATCCTGTATAATAATAATAATAATAATATAGGAAAACAATCAATAATTGGTGTTGCGCTCTGAGTAGTAACTAAAATAACAGTGATGTATAGAAGGTGTTGTAAGTACTAAAATAAATAGAAAGTGTACACATATAAGATCAAGTCCTAAATTCTAATGAAACAATGGTATAAACAACCACTAAACATGGATACATTCTAATATATAAAGTGCAAGTGATGAAAGTGACAGAGGTGACATATAATCTTCGAACTGAGTAGTAATAAAGTGCACGTAATTAAAAATGTCCAAATATAAGACTTTTCAAATAGATGTAAAAGTGCTCCAAAAGAAAGTGTCCATATAGGTAAGTGAACTGAAGCTGTGAAGTGCTGCTCCAGTTGACACTCTGTGTAGAGAATGTGAACGGTGACTTGGTGATTGATTTCTTCAGTGCAATTACACCTTTATGTGGATTGGCCCCTTACCTTACCGCTGTAAGGTAACAGCATGAGGAATTAAAATAGCAGCCAGCAAAATCCAGACTCCTGTAGTAGATAGCTTCTCCTCTGTGCAGTCAGCAATGCATGAAAAAAGGGGAAGATTTCCAGATCCAGTAACAATGTATACAGGGGAAGAAAGAAGGGTGCCCGGATTGTGAAGTATGTATAAACTAGAATTTATTTATTTAAAATAACAGCCAGTTTGGTTCTCACATGAAAAACATGCAAACAAACACAGCACCACGAGTGTTGAGCACACAACTTGACGTCACTTCCGCTGCCTATCTGTTCCAACGCGTAACGCCACGGTCATGTGACTTCATCAGGGAATATGGATAGGCACTAGAGTATCCTTAAATAGATACAATATTAGGTTTAATGAGCGGCCATTTTCTTGTGGCGCCACATTAGTATGTAATATAGCGGCCGTTTTCTCGTAGATGTGGACAATGGTCTATGGCCGCAGCCATTTTCTAGTAGATCTGCTGTGTTAACATAAGTCATTCTCTAACCAGTATAGGTTGAGTTGCAGCGGAATGAAAGATAAAAAAAATTAGCTCTAAAATACAAGGTGTGGGAAAGCCATTGGCGGCACAGTTATAACACTGACATTATGACTGAGATATAACATAAAACAAACGGCCATTTTAATAAAACCCCATATAAAGAAATGGTATGGCAGCCATTTTATTGTGGCTATAGGTGACTACCTATGACCACAATCTTTCTCCTATTGTCCTAAGGTTTACCATGACCACAATAGTTAGAAAGTATGGGCTAAATCACAACAACTATATAATAAAATAACTTTGACACTATTATAAAACATAAGGTGTGGAACGGCCAGTAGATAATCAAAATTATAGCACTATTACTTAAAATAGGCCACGCTCCGGGCACCAGATAAAAGGTCATATATTTCTATAGATGTGTCACATCAGACACAGAGTAAAAATGGGGACACTGGAAGTGATGTCAGCAGTAGGGATGAGCTTCGAGTTCGAGTCAGACTCATTTTTGACTCGAACATCGGCTGTTCGCAAGTTCGCCAAACAGCGAACAATTTGGGGTGTTCGCGGCAAATTCGAATGCCGCGGAACACCCTTTAAAAGTCTATGGGAGAAATCAAAAGTGCTAATTTTAAAGGCTTATATGCATGGTATTGTCATAAAAAAGTGTTTGGGGACCTGGGTCCTGCCCCAGGGGACATGTATCAATGCAAAAAAAAGTTTTAAAAATGGCCATTTTTTCGAGAGCAGTGATTTTAATAATGCTTAAAGTGAAACAATAAAAGTGTAATATCCCTTTAAATTTCATAGCTGGGGGGTGTCTATAATATGCCTGTAAAGGGGTGCATGTTTCCCATGTTTAGAACAGTCTGACAGCAAAATGACATTTCAAAGGAAAAAAGTCATTTAAAACAACTCGCGGCTATTAATGCATTGCCGGTCCGACAATACACATAGAAGTTCATTGATAAAAACTGCATGGGTATTCCCCACAGGGGAACCCCGAACCAAAATTTAAAAAAAAAATGACGTGGGGGTCCCCCTAAATTCCATACCAGGCCCTTCAGGTCTGGTATGGATATTAAGGGGAACCCCGGCCAAAATTAAAAAAAAAAAAATGACGTTTACTTCGAGTATATCACGGGACACAGAGCCATAGTATTTACTGATGGGTTATATAGGCACCACTAGGTGATGGACACTGGCACACCCTAGACAGAAAGTTTAGCCCCCTATATAACCCCTCCCCTGGGAGTACCTCAGTTTTGTAGCAAAGCAATATATGTGTATTAGAAGAGGGGAGGGACCTCTGTGTCCCGTGATGTACTTGAAGAAAAGTATTTTACAGGTAAGCTGATATAAAAATCCTATTTTCTTCTTCGTACATCACGGGACACAGAGCCACAGTATTTACTGATGGGATGTCCCAGAGCAATGCTATCTGAGGGGAGGGAGACACAACAAAAGTAGGGACTGAAGACCAAGTTGCCTTGCAGATTTGAGCCATGGAGGCCTGGTGATGCATTGCCCATGAAGCACTAACAGCCCTGGTGGAGTGCGCTTTGATTTGAAAAGGTGGAACTTTCCTCTTCAAACCATAAGCTTTAACAATTACCTGCCGAATCCACTTAGAAATGGTATATTTCAATGCTGCCTGTCTTTTTTTAGGACCTTCAGGCAACACAAACAAAACATCCGATTTGTGAATCTGAGCAGTCGCTTCCAAATAGGTTTTGACCGCTCTCACTACATCCAGAGAATGTAGTGACTTTTCTTCCGTAGAACAGAGATCTGGAAAAAATGAAGGCAGAACAATATACTGGTTTAGGTGAAAACCTGAAACCACCTTCGTTAGAAAGCTAGGATGAGGACGCAATACTACTCTATCCTTATGAATAATTAAATATGGCTCTTTACAAGAAAGAGCAGCCAATTCTGATACCCTTTTGCAAAAGAAATGGCTACCAGAAAAATTAGCTTCCTTGTCAAAAGGACCAAGGGAATATGTCGTATCGGCTCAAAAGGCTGTCTCTGTAATGCCAACAGAACTAAATTCAAGTCCCAGGGGCTCAGGGGAGCTCTAACCGGTGGATTAAGCCGCGCTACCCCCTGTATAAACCATCGGACCAAAGAATGCGAAGCAATCGGACGTTGAAACAATATCGACAAGGCCAAGACCTGGCCCTTGATAGTACTCAAGGCCAGTTTCATCTCTAACCTCATTTGCAGAAAAGCAAGGATTCTCACTATGACATACTTTCTGGGATGCCAACCCCTGGATTCACACCAGGAGACATATGCCTTCCAGACTCTATAATAAATGACTCTGGAAGCTGGCTTTCTTGCATTAATCAAGGTAGAAACTACTGAGCCTGAAAGCCCACGACTCCTCAGAATGTGGGTTTTAATAGCCAAACCGTTAAATTTAGCGTTTGTAAGGTAGGATGGAACACTGGTCCTTGCAATAGCAGGTCTGCACGTGGTGGTAGGGTCCATGGGGACCCTACCGCCATCTTCACTATTTCTGCATACCAATATCTTCTGGGCCACGCTGGGGCCACTAGAAGCACCAACTTCTTTTCCTGCTTGATTCTGCAAAGAGGTCGTGGTAGCAGCAGAATAGGAGGGAATGCATAAATCAGTGAGAACTGATCCCACGGAGTCACCAACACATCTGTCCCACATGCAAGTGGATCCCTTGTTCTTGACACAAAGTTGTCGATCTTGTTGTTAAACCTGGATGCAAACAGATCTACATCCGGGATCCCCCATCTTTGGCATATAGCCAGGAAGATGTTGGGGTGAAGAGACCATTCCCCTGGGAACAACTGCTGGTGACTTAAGTATTCCGCCTGCCAGTTCTCTACCCCTGGAATGAAGATTGCCGATATGAACGGCACATGCTTTTCTGCCCAGATTAGGATCTGGTTTACCTCTCCCTGGGCTGCACGACTTCTGGTGCCCCCTTGGTGATTGATATAAGCCACTGCTGTGGCATTATTGGATTGGATCCTGACAGGACAACCCTGCAACCTGAATGTCCAGGCCTTTAAGGCTAGGTACGCCGCATGAATCTCTAGAATGTTGATGGGTAAGTTCCTCTCGGTTTTGGACCATTTCCCTTGGACAGTCGTTTCTTCCAGAACTGCTCCCCAACCCGAAAGGCTGGCATCTGTTATTACCACCTTCCAGGTAACTGGTAAAAAGGATTTCCCTCTCCGCAGATTCTCGGGTACCAACCACCAACTGAGGCTCTGATGCACTATTGGTGACAAGCGCATCGGAAATCTAGCGCCTGGACTTTCTTGTTCTAGGCAGACAGGATACTGTTTTGCAGCAGTCTCGAAAGAAACTGAGCATAGGGAACCGCTTTGAATGAAGCCACCATCTTTCCCAACAACCTCATACAAAGGCGAATAGAAGGACCCTTCTTTGCCCTGACTACCTGAACCTGCTCCTTTTTGGCACTGATTTTTGCCTGGGGTAAAAACACCCTCTTCTGGGTTGTATCTATGACCAGACCCAAGTACTCTAGTCTTCTTACTGGTTTTAAAGAAGACTTCTCTAGGTTGAGGACCCAACCTAGGTATTCCAGGTAGTTGACTGTGGTGACCAAGCTTTGGTCTAATCGGGCTACCGACCAGTCTATTAAGAGCAGGTTGTCTAGGTGCACTATAACCGTTATACCCTGGGCCCTTAATCTGGCCAGAGGAGGAGCCAGGACCTTTGTGAACACCCGAGGTGCAATAGCTAGACCGAAAGGCAGAGCTACAAACTGAAAATGATGTTTTTCCACTTAGAAACGCAGATATTTCTGATGAGTGAGGAAAATAGGTACATGCAGGTATGCATTCTTGATGTCTATTGATGCCAGAAGTTCTCCTCCTTGTAGGATGGAAACTACTGATCAGATTGATTCCATGCGAAAAGATCAAATTTTTAGGAACCGGTTTAGATCCTTGAGATCTAGGATGGGTCTGACATCTCCATTTGTCTTTGGCACCGTGAAAAGGTTTGAATAAAACCCCAATCCCTGCACTTGCATGGGAAACACCGTGATTACTTTTTGCGACAAAAGTCGCTCCGACGCTTGAAAGAGAGACTTCTTTTTCTCTAGGTTTTTTGGAACATTTGATCTGAGGAAACGAGGAGACGGGAATTCTCAGAACTCTAGTTTGTAACCTAGAGTTATTGAGGAGACCACCCATCTGTCCTGAAAATCCTCCTGCCAGACCCTTGAGAACTGTAGCAGTCTTCCCCCCACTCAAACGACCGGGGTGCCCCTTCATAAAGAGGTTTTAGCATTCTGTCTTGTAGATTTCCTCCCCCAGGACTTCTTTTTTCCCTGGGGTTGACTCTGAGTTTTACCTCTTGAAGCTGACAGTGGAAGCCGTCGCGACTGCCTGGAGGCTGGTGCCCCACCACTGGAGAAAGAGCCCATTTTAATGAGGGACGTTTACTCCTTTTCTTAACTGGCAAAAGGGTATTTTTCCCACTTGAGATTTTTTGGATATAATTGTCCAAATCATCCCCAAACAACCTTACACCATGGAAGGGAAAACCAGCCAGGAGCTTTTTGCACCCCACATTATACCCCACATCTTTGAGATTTTTTCCCCCTTAGGATAAAGTGTTGAAAACTTTTTAGGAAGGAAAAAATGTTTATCTGGGTGATTCCACTCAGAATAAATAAGTTTTTCCAGCAACAAATGAACAGGAAAAGCATGCGCAGCTTGAGGAGGCTTCAGTGAACCTAAACAAGACGTGGGTTTTTCAACCAACTCAGTTACGGGTAACTTAAATGTGGAGCGGACCATTTCAGTAAGAGATTGCACCAGCAATTTCTCAGCCTGTGAAGCTGAAGAGGGTCCTTCCCCACTTTATTCCTCAGAAGAGGAGTCATCAGTCTCATCCCGGTCCTCTGAGGGGGATTCATCTCCCCTTTCCCAGAGTTCCTCTGTTTGAGGGTCCTGGGTGGTAGAAGGGGACCTAATGTGTTTTCTTCCACTTTGTGAAGATGCAATTAAGGCCATTAATCTTTCCTCTAATCCACTTATGGTTGAGGAAAAAACCTCCTGAATAATATTTACAGGGGCTGAAATGCCAGAAGCAGTTGCAGCCCCTGACCCAGATGGCTCACTCTGACCAGCTGCCCTAGGTCTTTCAGGGGGAGATGGTGCTGCAGAGGGGGGTCCTCAGAGCCTGAGGGAGATCCCTTTGAGCCCCTATTTCTCTGGGTATTTGTACCTCCCCTTCTGCCCATAGTGCCAAGCACAAATGCAGAGGTACTACCAGAAATGCACCCACTGCTGAGAACAATAGTCCAGCAACTGCTATCAATTCTCGGTCTGAAGCTAAGTAAATGTTGCCTGGGAATGCCTGTGTCACCCACACTCACATGCCATCCATCTGCTCTGTGTCCCTCCTTGAGCTGTGTGCACCTGCAAAAGAGTGCACTTTATAGCCTTGTATAGCCCGTGCTGTGGGCGTTAAACCACACCGACGACACGCTAATGCTCCGCCCCCTTCCGCTCCACCCTCGTCCTTTTACAAAAAAAGAGCGCTTTTCCTGCTTGAGCCAAGGGCTCCGATCCTGATCGGATCGCACATGGAGGGAAGGCTGGGGCGGAGGAGAGAGGAGGGCCGGTGGATGAAGAGCCGCCGAAATGGCCTCTAGCCTGAAGGAAGTTGTGGGGGAACATTCCTGAAAAGAAACCCCCCCTTCCCACATCCTACCTGGAGCATGGGCTCGGAGGAGTGTGCAGCTTGTACACAGAGACGAGACTGACAAGCATGGAAAGGTACGTGCTCTTGACAGCCCACAAGAACTAGAAAAATTCCTTAGGAATCTCCCTTACCTTATCCAGCCATAGGGTTCTGTGGTAACAGACCCAATCTTCACCTCTCACGGTGGGCTCCATTTAGAAAACCTTCAGGGACTGGGGCCCCCTTTCTTTTAAAACAGGGGATCCACAGCCCTGGGCCTGTAAAGCACTCCACCAGGAATATGGCTGAAAAAAACAAATACTGAATCCCGGGGTCCAGCTCTTTAAAAACAGAAGCGTTACAGGCAAAACCTTGTTTCTTTGGACACAAGGCCCGGGTAGCATTCAATTTGGCCTGGAAAAGGCACTTTGAATGGATCCGGTTGCATGACTTGCCCCAGAAAGGAATTATCATAAACCAGATGTGACCAGAACTGTGTGACTGCAACAGAGTGAACCAGACATAAATAGGTGAAAGTAGTTTATTAAGCTAAATGCATATACATGTGAACACACTACCAATACAAACAGAGTGAACAAACCAAACAGTGATAATAAACCAACCAGCATATGTAGCAAAAGGGAGTACCAGAATCATAGTCAAGCCAGGCCAGGGTCATAAACAGGAGATCAGTAGATGGGGGGCCAGGAGTAAACAGACAGGGAACAAGATGGAAGGGATCAAGCTGCAGGGCAATATCCAGGGACACAGGAACAGATATAACAGGTTCAGGATACGGGATACAGGAATCAGGAATCAGGGTTCAGGATCGGGATCAGGATAACAAGTAAACAGACTGCAGGTCAGGGCACAAGGAAAATACCAGTGCAAGGTGTGTGTGCACTTTCCGGGTATTTATACAATAGCTGCTAATGAGGTCAGGTGAAGCCTGATTGCAGAAGGTAATACCTGTTCCAAACTGCCAGGATCCCTCTGCTGGTGGACGCTAGTACTGCGGTCAAAAGATGACATAATACCAGCAGAGAAAAGCTCTTTTGACAGCTCCAAACTGCCAGGAGACACCTGCTGGTGGGCCTCAGTACTGCACACCAAATGATCGATATTACCAGCGGAGAGAACCTTTCCTGACAGTGCCCCCCCTCGAAGGAGTGACCTCTGGACGCTCCGACTAGCCGTTGCTGGGGAAAGTCCATGGCGTCAAGCCGGGCAGCAGGCAAAGTCACATCAAATTGGGCAATAAGTACGTCAAGCTGGATAGCAGGCACAGGAACCTCAAGCTGAGTAGCAGGCACATCGAGCTGGGTGGCAGGCACATCGAACTGGGCAACAGGCACATCAAGCTGGGCAGCCGGCACGGGCACATCAAGCGGGGCAGCAGGCACATCAAGCGGGGCAGCAGGCACAGGCACATTAAGCAAGGCAGCGGGCACGGGCACTTTAAGCTGGGCAGCGGGCACGGGCACTTGAAGCTGCGCAGCGGGCACTTCAAGCTGGGCAGCGGGCACAGGCACTTCAAGCTGGGAAGCGGGCACAGGCATTTCAAGCTGGGCAGCGGGCATGGGCATATCAAGCTGGGCAGCAGGCATGGGCACATCAAGCTGGGCAGCAGTAATGGGCACATCAAGCTGGGCAGCAGGCATGGGCACATCAAGCTGGGTAGCAGGCACAGGCACATCAAGCAGGGCAGCAGGCATGGGAACTTCAAGCTGGGCACAGGCATGGGCACATCAAGCTGGGCAGCAGTAATGGGCACATCAAGCTGGGCAGCAGGCATGGGCACATCAAGCTGGGTAGCAGGCACAGGCACATCAAGCAGGGCAGCAGGCATGGGCACTTCAAGCTGGGCAGCAGCCACAGGCACTTCAAGCTGGGCAGCAGGCACGGGCACTTCAAGCTGGGCAGCAGGCATGGGAACTTCAAGCTGGGCAGCAGGCATGGGCTCATCAGGCTGGGCAGTAGACAGGAACACATCAGGCTGGGCAGCAGACAGGAACACATCAGTCTGGGCAGCAGACAGAGGCTTATCAGGCTGGGTAGCAGACAGTGGCACATCAGGCTGGGCAGCAGGTAGGGACACATCAGGCTAGGTAGCAGACAGTGGCACATCAGGCTGGGCAGTAGACAGGAACACATCAGGCTGGGCAGCAGACAGGAACACATCAGGCTGGGCAGCAGACAGGAACACATCAGGCTGGGCAGAAGATAGAGGCTCTTTAGGCTGGGCAGAAGACAGAGGCTCATCAGGCTGGGCAGCAGACAAGAACACATCAGGCTGGGCAACAGACAGGAACACATCAGGCTGGGCAGCAGGCAGGCAACGAGACATCAGGCTGGAAGGCAGGCAACGAGACATCAGGCTGGAAGGCAAACACCAAGACATCAGACTGGAAGGCAGGCACCAAGACATCAGGCTGGAAGGCAGGCACCGAGACATCAGGCTGGAAGGCAGGCACCGAGACATCAGGCTGAAAGGCAGGCACCAAGACATCAGGCTGAAAGGCAGACACTGAGACATCGAACTGGAAGGCAGGCACTGAGACATCAGACTGGAAAGCGGGCACATCAGACTGGAAAGCGGGCACATCAGACTGGAAAGCAGGCACATCAGACTGGAAGGCAGGCACATCAGACTGGAAGGCAGGCACCAGGACATCAGACCGGAAGGCAGGCACATCAGACTGGAAGGAAGCCAACGAGACATCAGACTGGAAAGTGGGCACATTAGACTGGAAAGCAGGCACATCAGACTGGAAGGCAGGCACCAAGACATCAGGCTGGAAGGCAGGCACCGAGACATCAGGCTGGAAGGCAGGCACCGAGACATCAGGTTGGAAGGCAGGCACATCAGACTGGAAGGCAGGCACCGAGACTTCAGACTGGAAAGCGAGCACATCAGACTGAAAAGCGGGTACATCAGTCTGGAAGGCAGGCACATCAGACTGGAAGGCAGGCACATCAGACCTGAAGGCAGGCACTAGGACATCAGACTGGAAGGCAGGCACCAAGACATCAGGCTGGAAGGCAGCCACCGAGACATCAGGCTGGAAGGCAGAGACCAATACATCAGGCTGGAAGGCAGGCACCGAGACATCAGGCTGGAAGGCAGGCACCGAGACATCAGACTGGAAGGCAGGCACCAAGACATCAGACTTGAAAGTGGGCACATCAGACTGGAAGGCAGGCACATCAGACTGGAAGGCAGGCACCAGGACATCAGACCGGAAGGCAGGCACATCAGACTGGAAGGCAGGCACATCAGACTGGAAGGCAGGCACCAGGACATGAATGAATGAATGATTTGTAAAGCGCAGCAAATGCGAACTGAATCGCCTCAAGGCATCAGACCAGAAGGCAGGCACATCAGACTGGAAGGCAGGCAACGAGACATCAGACTGGAAAGCAGGCACATCAGACTGGAAAGCGGGCACATCAGACTGGAAGGCAGGCACCAAGACATCAGGCTGGAAGGCAGGCACCGAGACATCAGACTGGAAGGCAGGCACCAAGACATCAGGCTGGAAGGCAGGCACATCAGACTGGAAGGCAGGCACTGAGACATTAGACTGGAAAGCGGGCACATCAGACTGGAAAGCGGGCACATCAGACTGGAAGGCAGGCACATCAGACTGGAAGGCAGGCACATCAGACCTGAAGGCAGGCACCAGGACATCAGACCGGAAGGCAGGCACATCAGACTGGAAGGCAGGCACATCAGACTGGAAGGCAGGCACCAAGACATCAGGCTGGAAGGCAGGCACCGAGACATCAGGCTGGAAGTCAGACACCAATACATCAGGCTGGAAGGCAGGCACCGAGAAATCAGGCTGAAAGGCAGGCACCGAGACATCAGGCTGGAAGGCAGGCACCGAGACAGCAGGCTGGAAGGCAGGCACCGAGACATCGGACTGGAAGGCAGGCACCAAGACATCAGACTGGAAAGTAGGCACATTACACTGGAAGGCAGGCACATCAGAATGGAAGGCAGGCACATCAGACTGGAAGGCAGGCATCAGGACATCAGACCGGAAGGCAGGCACATCAGACTGGAAGGCAGGCACATCAGACTGGAATGCTGGCTCTGGAGACACTACTCCAGCACAGAAAACACCTATGAGATAAAAGACTTTATAGGCTGCAACACAGAAGGGGCAGTATATGCCTTGGAATGTAGTTGTGGACTACAGTACATAGGACGTACAAAAAGACCAATAGAAGTACGCATTAAAGAACACGTGCAGAACATTCTTAAAGAATTCGATAAGCATAGTGTTTCTAAAAACTTTGCTACTTGCCACAATAAAGATCCTACTCATTTGAAGTTCTGGGGGATAGAACCATACAAAATACACTGGTGGAGTAGTCACAAAGTTAAGACCCTAAGCCAGTTAGAATCCAAATGGATTTTTATATTAGATAGTTTAACACCTCGGGGATTGAACATTGAATTTGATCTTAATTGCTTTATCAATGATTTTTAACATTAGTCTCTATTCTTTCTGCCACCTAGAGAGCACTATCTAGCTTCTTTCTAATATGACACCCTTTTCTCTCATCGCTTAGTTTCCCTAATCTTTATCATTAGTAGCTGCCCGTGGCTGCCCATTATCGTGTACCATTGTATTATTTTATTCTGCTTCCCTTGTACCTGTCTGTGTCGATTACTGCTGTTATGATACTGCTGACATCACTTCCAGTGTCCCCATTTTTACTTTGTGTCTGATGTGACACATCTATAGAAATATATGACCTTTTATCTGGTCCCCGGAGTGTGGCCTATTTTAAGTAATAGTGCTATCATTTTGATTATCTACTGGCCGTTCCACACCTTATGTTTTAAGTGTTCAAAGTGTTCTCTGATTGGAAAAATTGGGGGGTGTTGATGTCAATGCAGCAGGGCAGCACTCAACCCCTGACCCAGAAGCAAGTGGAGATCTATTTCAGGGTTTTACAGCTTCCAACTTCTTTGGTCAGGTATGGTACTGTATATACATAATTACATTGTTCTAAGCATTGGTGTTAGTGGACACAATAACCCCCATCACTAGTGTCAGTGAATGTTTGGTGTCTGTGGATATAAGCATTAGTGTCAGTGGATGAAATAATAACCCTGGACATTGGTGTCAGTGGACTCGATATGTCCCCCAACATTGGTGCCAGTGGACGCAATAAGGTCCCCCAACATTGGTGCCAGTGGACGTATTAATAACCCCCAACACTGGTGTCAGTGGACGCAATAATAACCCCTAGCACTGGTGTCAGTGCTATTAACCCCATCCCCCATATTGGTGGTCAATGGCAAAGAAACTGGCAATGTTGACCCTAGATGTAGTGTTTGGCCAAGGAAACTTAATGCAGCAGATGAAAGACTTACTTCCCTTCGACAGTGGAAGATATCCAGCAGTGCCATCAGCACAGAACTGGCAGAAACCAGTGGGACCAAGGTACACTCATCTACTGTCCAAAGAGGTTTGTCCAGAAGTGGTCTTCGTGGAAGAATTGAGGTCAAAAAGTCATACCTTCAACATGGAAACAAGGCTAGGCTACTCGACTATACACAAAAAGATAGAAACTGGGGTGCAGAAAAATGGCAGCAGGTGCTCTGGACTGATGAATCAAAATTGTAATTATTTGGCTGTAGCAGGAGTCAGTTTATTGGTAAAGGGCAGGAGAAAAGCCAAAATAAAAGCAAGGTGGAGGTTCCTTGCAAGTCTGGGACTGCATTTCTGCAAATTGAGTTAGAGATTTGGTCATAATCAATGGTGTCCTCAGTGCTAAGAAATACAGGCAGTTACTTCATGCCATACAATCAGGGAGATGTGTAATTGGTCCCAAATTTATTCTGCATACAGCCAATGTCATTAAGAACTATCTTCAGCTTAAGAAAAACAAGGATTTCTGGAAGTGATGGTTTTGCCCCCACAGAGCCCTGGTCTCAACATCATTGAGTCTGTGATTACATGAAGAAATAAAAGGAGGAAGACTACATCTATAGAAGATCTGTAGTTAGTTCACCAAGATGTTTGGAACAACCTACTAGCTGAGTTCCTTCAAAAACTGTGTGCAAGTGTACTAAGAAGAACTTCACACCTGCCTAAAACAACACAGTAGTGTGTGTGTGTGCGTGTATATATACTGTATATACTATATATACAGAGAGAATGAAATTGCAAAAAGAGATTTTTATAAAATGGTATGTGATAGGTTAAATTACAGGTCATTTATTACCAGCCAAACATCTATAAGATATGTCCAAAAGTGTTCAGGAAGCAAAATCCTTGTTCAGTGTAGAGAAAAGAAAATGCTTTTAGCAGACCTTTAGCTTTAATGTAATGTGTACACAAAAGCGTATCCCAAATTACAGTGTTTATTTTAGATAATGGCTACTACTTGCTTCCTGAAATTTCGGCAATGTGATGATTGGAATCCAAAAGAATGGCTTCATTTTGGCAGATATCAGAGATTGCAAACTGCAGGTGTGCCCATCAAACAGAATGGGGCCTGTGGAAACTGCACTTTACATAAAACAGGTTGAAGTCTCATTTATTATAGCGTATTTATACTGTCATTTTGATTAACCATATCCATAATGTGATTTATGTTTGATTTTTAAGTAGGAAATGTTTTCTGTGATAGGTTAAAGAAGATCTATAGTCACAGCATTCACTTTTATTTTACAACATCAGGATTGTAATAACAATACAAACAATAAATATTTTTGACAATACAGTATTTGCTTACTTGAAAAATGTCCTTTCATGTTGTGAGTGCTGCCTGTCTGCATTCCCTGTATGCTTTGAAGCTTCTCCTCTGCAGTTTATTTTCCATTTCTAAGGACTACATATCCTATGCTGCCTGCAAGCAGCCATTCCTGTACTGACCCCTCCTCTCAGCAGTGTAGTTCAGAAGGCAGGCTCTGTGAAATGTGTGACTCAGCAGTGTCTACTCAGAGGGTATAGTGACTACATGTCTCAGGAAGTAACTGTGTGAGGATCTTCACAAAGTAAACGTACAAACCTCAAGGTCATTCAGAGTAATAGGAGTAGACTAGAAATTAATATTCAATTTTACATTTTGACCATAAATACCCTTTAAAACAAATTAAGCATTTCTTTCATGAAATATAGATATCCTTTAAATTATAAATATTGTTTTGTAAATTTTATAAACAGGCAACTCCTATCCTCATATTGATTAGTGGTTCCAAATTAATAATTACTACTGTATTAGGGAACAGACAAAAAAGATACACTCCGCATCTTTCCAGAATAACTGTTCTGTTTTATTATGACGCAATTGAAGATTTTTATACACATGATTACGTAGGTATCACATTAATATTACAATTGTACTTTTATGGTAACAAGGGGCGTAACATAGGCAGGCTAATTCTAATCAGGACTCGAAAGAATGCAAACATGTAATGAAAACTTTATTAGTGCCGTGTGCACAGTGAGTGCACTGTGCAATATAAAGAGAAAACTCGATCTAGGCGTCTGTACCTGAATAACACCTTCCTTGCCAAAGGTGCTGGCTCAATATGTAGAATGCATATAAGCAAATAAAGATCCGGATAGCCGCACTACAAAAATTGTCATTTCCGTTGTTGAAGAAACAGTCCGTACAAAAATAGATTCAAATTGTATACTGCTAACGCGTTTCACACCGCTCTCACTGGTGCTTAATTATAGTATGTCCAAAGCATTTTTGTCAAGCTTCTCTTCTAGGTCACAGGAGTACACATACTTGTGCTCTCTTGTGACCAAGAATCTTTTAATGGAGAGGTTTAGGATTAATAAAAAAAGCAGGCACACATACTGTCCTCTATGCTGTAGCTGTCCCATGTCAGCTTAGTGGCGGCTGGTGTTTTTTTTTGGGGGGCAAACAACACCCCCTCCCAAGCCACTGGTGGAGTGGCACAAGCACAACTGCCACCCATGCCTCCACGGCACGGCACTAACACCCCCCACCACCACCCACTGTCCTCCTTACCCTGGATGCGGGCAGTGAGAGCAGCGGTCGGAGCTCTTCACCTTCTAGCGTAGCGTGCTCAGGGAAAGCTGCTCTGGTGTCCTTTCCTGGAGCAGCTTCGGCGCTAGGCCTCCAATAGGATCGCCTGACGTTTTGGTCAATCGGGGAACAGGTTTCATACCTGCTTCCCGATTGGCCGGGAGGAGAATTAGTGTTGCAACAGCGAATATTCATTGCAACACACCTGGGTGGGCTCTGGACGCATTCTTCTGTGACCCGAGCCCACGCTATTTTGAAGCCTATTAGAGCCTCTGGCTCTAATCAGGTGCTTAAAAAAAACCCTGGTCGCTCTAATTCATGTGCCCATTGACCTGAAAGGGGCCGGACACATGAATAGGGGGTGGCCATGGCGGCCGTGGATAAATTCATGTAATTTGCATGAATCTATCCACTGCATATAGGGGGGTGGTGAGTAGAGAGGGGGCGGCGCCCGGATGACCCTAATGCACGGGCCACCACTGCATCAGCTCTAACCCCAAGAACTGAGCAATCACATTACAGCTGATCGCTCAGCTCTCAATGAGCTCCAAATAGAGAATGATAACTGTCAGTCACCGCTCTAGACTCTGCCCCTCCAGCATTCACTGGAGCACTGGGCTGGGGAAGAGATGGGCTTAGTCGTCTCTGGTTTTCAGACACACGCTGAGAGGCAGAGCTATCTGTCAATCATGCAGCTGGGTGGATCCTGACAATATGGTTGGGAACCTTGCAGAGCCTGGAGGGGTTGGTGATATCAGCCGACAGTGGGCAATAGCCTGCTATCAGCTGATTCTGGGTCACAGGAGAGCAAAAGAAAAAAAAAGCTTTGGTCATACTGTACTTCTCTTTTAAACTGCATAAGGGGTTCTTTATTGTTAGCGTGGTAAGAATGTGGAATTCTCTTCCACAGCTGGTGGTGTCAGTGGAGAGTGTAAAAAAAATTAAAAAAACTTTTAGATGTGATTGGTAGCAAACACAGTGTACAGGGATACTGTAAATGGTAGTGACATAAACGCACACACATACAACCTTAGGTTGATCTGGATGGGCCAATCTCTTTATTCAACCTTACCAACTGTATGTAATCTATTTTTGTAAGGAGAAAATGTGCATTTATTTTGTTTTATACAGGAGTCTGCAAAGTATTGCACTCATGATCAGTGGATCACGGGTGCAACGTCAGACTTCTGCAGACTCTTCCTCCAGTTTTCTATCCATGCAGAGATATGGGCTTTCAGTTGGAGAGCTGGAGGAAGTGTCAATGGACTATGAGTGCCGGCAGAATTCTACTGAGAAGCACAAATTTGTCTGCTATGGTGGTAGTTCATTCATTTACAGATCGCTGTGCATAAATGATACAGATGTGCAGTTTGAGCCCCACATGACTGCATCAATTATTCAAAGTGACAACATTTGGGGGGAGGATATGGGTGTATTATGTAATATGTTGAAAAGGTGGAGTTAGCATTTAAAGTGGTTGTAAACCTCAGACATGAAATGAGAATAAAGCATATCCCTCTCTACTGTGTCTCAATCCAGAGCACTGACTGTCATCATTTCTGCCTGCTGCTTCATTTTTATGCTATTAGCATGAGTCACTTTCCTGACACCACATGAAAAAGGGTGACAGGGGAGGGATCTCCAGCTGATTGGCAGCCTCAGTTCCTGTGTGCTGGGTGAAGGAGGCTTTGTCCCTTCCCTCCAATCAGCACTCAGGGATTTCTTCACTAAGCTCTGCAGAGTGGAACTTCAGCTCTCTGCCCCCTTTTTTCTGACAGCTCAGACAAGCTTTATAAATTCTGAACTTTTAACAGAAGTAGAGAAGAGAAGACTGCAGATACTGTAAGCAGGTACAACTTATGTAGGATAATTTGTTTCATCTCTGTGTATCAGACGGAGGCTAGTCACTTGTATATACTGTATGTAAGAGTGTGATGCTGTAGATAGAAACTGATTGGTTGCCAGGCACAGCTGCTCCATATTCTGTCTGCTCCAGTGTTGACAAATGTCCCCATAGTGTGAATGAGCCCTTACACCCTATGGGGTTGCAGACCCCATAAGCACCTTTTAATAAAATAATAACCAAACCACCTAAAATAGGAAGGGTTAGTTAACCACTTGCCTACTGGGAACTTTCACCCCTTCCTGCCCAGGTAAATTTTCAGCTTTCAGCGCTGTCGCACTTTAAATGACAATTGCACAGCCATGCAACTAGGGATGAGCCGAACACCCCCCTGTTCGGTTTGCACCAGAACTTGCGAACAGGCAAAAAATTTGTTCGAACATGCGAACACCGTTAAAGTCTATGGGACACGAACATGAATAATCAAAAGTGCTAATTTGGGGGGACATGGATCAATGCAAAAAAAAGTTTTAAAAACTGCCGTTTTTTCAGGAGTAGTGATTTTAATAATGCTTAAAGTGAAACAATAAAAGTGTAATATTCCTTTAAATTTCGTACCTGGGGGGTGTCTATAGTATGCCTGTAAAGGGCCGCATGTTTCCCGTGTTTAGACAGTCTGACAGCAAAATGATATTTCAAAGGGAAAAAAGTCATTTAAAACTACTCGTGGCTATTAATCAATTGTCGGTCCGACAATACACATAAAAGTTCATTGATAAAAATGGCATGGGAATTCCCCACAGGAGAACCCCGCACCAAAATTTTTTAAAAAATTACGTGGGGGTCCCCCTCAAAATCTATACCAGACTCTTCAGGTCTGGTATGGATTTTAAGGGGAACCCCGCACCAAATTTTTTTTAAAAATGGCGTGGGGTCCCCCCAAAAATCCATACCAGACCCTTATCCGAGCATGCAACCTGGCAGGCCGCAGGAAAAGAGGAGGGGACAAGAGAGCGCCCCCCCTCCTGAACCGTACCAGGCCACATGCCCTCAACATTGGGAGGGTGCTTTGGGGTAGCCCCCCAAAACACCTTGTCCCCATGTTGATGGGGACAATAGCCTCATCCCCACAACCCTTGCCCGGTGGTTGTGGGGGTCTGCGGGTGGGGGGCTTATCGGAATCTGGAAGCCCCCTTTAACAAGGGTACCCCCAGATCCCAGCCCTCCCCCCTGTGTGAGATGGTAAGGGGGTACAAAAGTACCCCTACCATTTCACAAAAAAACTGTCAAAAATGTTAAAAATGACAAGAGATAGTTTTTGACAATTCCTTTATTTAAATACTTCTTTCTTCTATCTTCTATCTTCTTTCTTCTATCTTCCTTCGGTTTCTTTCTCCATCTTCTTCTTCTTCTGGTTCTTCTGGTTCTTCCTCCGGTGTTCTCGTCCGGCATCTTCCTCCGCGGCTGTGTCTTTTTCCCTTCTTCTCCTCGGGCCGCTCCGCATACATGATGGCATAATGGGAGACTCCCGCTGTGTGACGCTTCTCCTCTTTTGATGGTTCTTAAATAATGGGGGCGGGGCCACCCGGTGACCCCGCCCCCTCTGACACACAGGGACTTGACGGGGACTTCCCTTGTGGCATTCCCCGTGATGTCAGAGGGGGCGGGGTCACCCGTTACGTAACCCCGCCCCCTTCTGACGTCACAGGGAATGCCACAGGGAAGTCCCCGTCAAGTCCCCGTGCGTCAGAGGGGGGCAGGGTCACCGGGTGGCCCCCCCGTTATTTAAGAACTGTCAGAAGAGGAGAAGCGTCACACAGTGGTAGCCTCCCATCATGCCATCATGTATGCGGAGCGGCCCGACGAGAAAAAGGGAAGGAGACGCCGCGGAGGAAGATCCCAGACGAGAACACTGGAGGAAAAACCAGAAGAACCAGAAGAACCAGAAGAAGAAGAAGATGGAGGAAGAAACCGAAGGAAGATAGAAGATAGAAGATAGAAGAAAGAAGATAGAAGATAGAAGAAAGAAGAAGCGTTTAAATAAAGGAATTGTCAAAAACTGTCTCTTGTAATTTTTAAAATTTTTGACAGTTTTTTTGTGAAATAGTAGGGGTACTTTTGTACCCCCTTACCATTTCACACAGGGGGGGGAGGGCCAGGATCTGGGGGTCCCCTTGTTAAAGGGGGCTTCCAGATTCCGATAAGCCCCCCACCCGCAGACCCCCACAACCACCGGGCAAGGGTTGTGGGGATAAGGCCCTTGTTCCCATCAACATGGGGACAAGGTGTTTTGGGGGGCTACCCCAAAGCACCCTCCCAATGTTGAGGGCATGTGGCCTGGTACGGTTCGGGGGGGGGACGCTCTCTCATCCCCCCCTCTTTTCCTGCGGCCTGCCAGGTTGTGTGCTCGGATAAGGGTCTGGTATGGATTTTTGTAGGGACCCCACGCCATTTTTTTTAAAAATTTTGTCGCGGGGTTCCCCTTAAAATCTATAGATTTTGAGGGGGACCCAATGCCATTTTTTAAAAAATTTTGGCCGGGGTTCCCCTTAATATCCATACCAGACCTGAAGGGCCTGGTATGGAATTTAGGGGGACCCCTCACGTCATTTTTTCTTTTAATTTTGGTTCAGGGTTCCCCAGTGGGGAATTCCCATGCCGTTTTTATTAATGAACTTTTATGTGTATTGTCGGACCGGCAATTCATTAATAGCCGCGAGTAGTTTTAAATTACTTTTTTTTCCTTTGAAATGTCATTTTGCTGTCAGACTATTCTAAACACGGGAAACATGCGCCCCTTTACAGGCATTCTATAGACATCCCCAGGTACGAAATTTAAAGGAATATTACACTTTTATTGTTTCACTTTAAGCATTATTAAAATCAATACTCCTGAAAAAACGTCCGTTTTTAAAACTTTTTTTTGCATTTGCAAACACTTTTTATGACAATAACTTGCATATAAGCCTTTAAAATTAGCACTTTTGATTTCTCCCATAGACGTTTAAAGGGTGTTCCGCGGCTTTCGAATTTGCCACGAACACCCCAAATTGTTCGCTGTTCGGCGAACTGGCGAACAGCCGATGTTCGAGTCGAACATGAGTTCGACTTGAACTTGAAGCTCATCCCTACATGCAACACTGTACCCAAATTATATTTTTATAATTTGTTTGAGACAGGTAAAGCTTTCTTTTGCTGGTATTTAATCACCACTGGGTTTTTTATTTTTTGCTAAACAAATAAAAAAAGACAGACAATTAAAAAAAAAAAAAAATTTTTTTTTTCTAAAGTAATTTTTCTCCTTCACTGATGGGCACTGATGAGGAGGCACTGATAGACAGCACTGATGGGCACTGATAGGCACTGACAGGCAGCACTGATACGTACAGATTGGCAGCACTTGTAAGCACAAATTGTCAGCAGTTGTGAGCACTGTTGGGGCTTCACTGATCATCAGGACACTGATCATCAGTGCCCTGATATCAGTGTAGATGTCCCCTGTGTGGATTTACCGTTTATCGGCTTTCCTCTCCTCTCACGCTGTCAGGGTGAAGAGGACTACCGATAACCAGCAAATCCTGTTTACACTGTGATCAGCTGTGATACAATCACAGCTGGTCACATGGTAAAGATCCCTGTGATTGATGCTTTACCCCCGATCTGTGATCAGCTGTGTTGGAAGGACCACAGGGGGCGCAGGGGGCGCACAGGAAACAAGATCATGGGAAGGCATCCATAGATGCCCTCCCACCAATATGAGCCCACACTATAGCTGAGACGGCTACAGCGTGGGCTCACATTGCCGGGAGGTGGTTAAGTAAAGCAACAAAACCTCTTGGAAAATATTAGGCCGTGGCACTTTAAAGGAGTTAAAAACATATACGTCAAATCAATGAACTAACAACAAAGCTCAGTCACCAAGACTTAAGCTGAACGTAAAGTCTGTAATCGCACTGTCCACCCACAATAGTAGGTGACAATCACATTGTTATCCCAGTGGACTTTATCAGACAACATCCATGTTACGCACCTCGAGGTGCAATCTGTGACCCACACAGATCGTTGTACCGGGCCAGCACTGGTACCATGTGATTGCTGTGACCAAACACAGCGATCACATGTCAATTGCACACAATGGCTTCTATTCATATCCATTAATTGTGTACTTTTGTGATCTCTGTGATCACAAAAGTACACAATGAATGGATATGATCACAGTGATCACATGGTACAGGGCCAATCACAGAGGACCTGTACTATGTGATAGCTGTGGCCAATCCCAGCTACCACAATAGTACACAATGGCACATGAATGGATGCCATTCACAAAGTAAAAATGATTCCTTTTCACAGTGATCATCACTGTAATAAGAAATCATAGTGGAAAAAAAATCCTGATCACCTCCCCACAGCAGTAGAGTATCACCCGCACACCAGTTATATGGTGATGCTGTACTGCTATGGTGACAGTAAGTAAAAAAAAAGGTAAAAAAAAACTGTAAAAAAAATAACCAAAAAGAAAAAAAAAATGTAAAAAAATGTAAAATAAAGATACATATATTTTTTTACATACTTTTAGCAGCCAGTAGTCCTGGGCGAACAGTTCAGCCTGAACATCGTCTGTTTGCTCATTCGATGTACACCCGAATTTGTGGGGCGCTCGGCGGGATGTTCACCCGCCAAGAGCCCCACAATGCACTGCAAAGCTTTGTCCAATCAGGGCACAGTGAATAGCTAGTTGTTAAGGAGCGGGCCGGAAAGCCGGCCATGGCCTCCTTGACATTGGATGAGTCATCAGCTGTCAACGAGCTTTCCCGCTGACAGCTAGATAAAAAAAAAGAAACATTGTTAGCAATGAAATTTTTTTTTTTTCTAACGGTGTGGGCCCCCACTCGGCTTTATGCCCTTGGAGAACCGGAGCGACATCTGATGACACTTCTATCCTTTTTTTTCTGTTAAAGGCAAAATTACATTTTTTTTTTGCTTTTAAAGGTAAATGAGAGATCTGGGGGTCTCTCAATAAAGAGGACCTGTCATGCTTATTTCTATTACAAGGGATGTTTATATTCCTTGTAATAGGAATAAAAGTGATAAAAAAAGTTAAAGGGACGGTGTAAAAGTAAAAAATAAAAAGTAAAATAATTAAGAAAAGAAATAAATTTAAAGCGCCCCATCCCTCTAAACTCGCGCTCAGAAGCGAACGCATACAGAAGTCACGCCTGCATATGTAAACGGTGTTCAAACCACACATGTGAGGTATTGCCACGATTGAGAGCAATCATTCTAGTGCAAGACCTCCTCTGTAAGGGCCAGTTCACACCACATGCAGTCCAGTGCATTTTTTCATGCATCAAAAAACGCATGGAAATTAGGTTATATTGTTTTCAATGGCATATAGTTCACACTGGTGCTTGCAGTTCCAGTCCGTTCCAGTTCCAGAAGAAAAAGTAGATCATGCTGCATTTTTCCTGCACCGGATTGTACTGGAATGCTGTAAAACGCATCAAAAACGCACTGGAACGCACCTAAACGCTCCAAAAATGCACCAGAACGCATTAAAAAAAAGGGGGGGGGGAATGCACTGGACTGCATCAAAAACAGACCAAAAATGCATCAAAAACTTGTATGCAGAAAAGCATCTGGAACGTTTCCAGACTGCATTTCTATGGTGTGAACTGGCCCTTAGGCTCGATTCACACCTATGCATGTTGCTTTTGAGCGTTTTTGGAGGTTTTTTTTTCATGCTTGCCACGTTTTTGAGCAGCGTTTTTGTAGCGTTTTTTCGGCGTTTTTGCCGCGTTTTTGCCGCGATTTGCGTTTTGCGTTTTTTTTTTTTTTTTTTCATTTTTTTTTACAGTCTTAAAAAAAAATTACAAAAAAAAAAAAATAAAAAAAAAAATTAAAAAAAAACGGCAAAAACGCACCAAAAACGCTGCAAAAACGGTGCACTTGCGTTTTTGATGCTTGTCCATTGAAATCCATTACATGCAAAACGCTGCTTTTTGCATGAAAAAAAGTCCCCGACCCTTTCCAAAAAACGCAGAGATACAAAAAAGCATTGATGTGAACATGTTCCATAGGAACCCATGTTAAAAAATTCCCATGCATTTCTGCAAAATGCAAAATGCATCAAAAAACGCGCTAGTGTGAATGGAGCCTAAAGCTTCACTAAGGCTCGATTCACACCTATGCATGTTGCTTTTGAGCGTTTTTGGAGGTTTTTTTTTCATGCTTGGCACGTTTTTGAGCAGCGTTTTTGTAGCGTTTTTGCGGCGTTTTTGCCGCGTTTTTGCCACGATTTGCGTTTTGCGTTTTTTTTTTTTTTTCATTTTTTTTTACAGTCTTAAAAAAAATTACAAAAAAAAAAAAAATAAAAAAAATAAAAAAAAAAAAAACGGCAAAAACGCACCAAAAACGCACCAAAAACGCTGCAAAAACGGTGCACTTGCGTTTTTGATGCTTGTCCATTGAAATCCATTACATGCAAAACGCTGCTTTTTGCATGAAAAAAAGTCCCCGACCCTTTCCAAAAACGCAGAGATACAAAAAAGCATTGATGTGAACATGTTCCATAGGAACCCATGTTAAAAAATTCCCATGCATTTCTGCAAAATGCAAAATGCATCAAAAAACGCGCTAGTGTGAATGGAGCCTTAAGGAGATTTTTAAGTACCATTGTTTGTCGCCATTCCACGAGCGTGCGCCGTTTTAAAGCATGACATCTCAGGTATCTATTTACTCAGCGTAACATCATCTTTCACATTATATAAAAAAATTGGGCTAACTTTACTGTTTTGGTTTTTTAAAATTCATGAAAGTGTATTTTTCCCAAAAAATTGTGTTTAACAGACTGCTGCACAAGTAGTGTGGTATAAAATATTACAACAACATATTATTCTCCAGTATTTAAGTGGTTAAACTAACAAGGGATACCAGGGGCTCGCAATCCCATGGAGCCACTTCGTAACGGGTGGCCGCTCCTTCAGAACGCATGCCCCGATGACATCATCGGCACAGTATACCATAAAAATCTCCTAAATGGTGAAAGTTTGGGAGATATTTACAGTACTTATAGGTAAGCCCTATTCTAGGTTTACCTATAGGTAAAAATTACACAGGGAGATTTACAACCACTTTAACTACTTCAGGTCCACCCCGTAGCAGTTTTACTGCTACAGGGTGGCACCTGTGTGCCAGATCATGTATATATACGTGATCCGGTGTCACGTCACATTCGGCTACCCATCACATTTTGCTACCCCTGGAGTGCATGACACTGCCATATGCGTCCCAACACTGTTGTAAGACCACTTTGCCAAAGGGACCCTCGCGGGCTCGCTTCGCTCGCCTCACTTCGCTCGCCTCGCTTCGGGCACGGCCTCGCTTCACTCAGCATAATTATAATCTAATTCTATGTTCACTTGGATGGTGGGGCTTGAACCTGGACTCAGGGGTGTGGCCACAAAATTCTGCGCAAGCGCAGATCGCAACAGTGTTGAAACGCATATGGTGGCATCGCGCATGCGGAGTCCAGCGGGTAGCCAAATGTGATGGGTTGCCATATGTGACGCTACACCGACTCTTCAGTGTAAGGGGCCACGCATGCGCGCCACCGCTGGCTTGCTCCTGCTGTGATCTTACACAGTGGGAGCCCATCGGCAGGTACCGTGGACACCATATCTGTCGGCACCCACCAATGATTAGGGATGAGCCGAACGGTTCAGTTCGCACCAGAACCTGCGAATGGACCGAAAATTCGCACGAACGTTAGAACCCCATTGAAGTCTATGGGACTCGAACATTCAACATCAAAAGTGCTAATTTTAAAGTCCATACAAGACCTGGTCTTGTATGGATATTAAGGGGAACCCCGCACCCAAATTAAAAAAAGGTAAGGCATGGGGCCCCCAGGCCCTATATACTCTGAACAGCACTATACAGGCGGTGTAAACAAGACAGGGACTGTAGGTTTGTTGTTAAGTAGAATCTGTTTGTAATTTTGAACTGGTACATTTTTAACATGTTTAGCTCCAGCCAAAAAATCGATTTTAAGCTTTTTGGAAAACATAGCGAAGGGTTATCACCCCTGTGACATTTGTTTTGCTGTCTGTGCTCCTCTTCAGAAGATGTCACCTCACTTTCTGTCCCAATGACAAATGTTTTTAGAAAATCTGGGGTTTTTAGTGAAACAAGGATTGGTTATAAAGCATCAGTGGAAAGGAGAAACGTTTTTCCCATATTAACTCTTACAGGAGAGAATTTCCCTTCCTAGGGGTAGATTTCATCTCACTTCCTGTTGTCTCCTTCAGTTTGCAAGTAGGAGTCGTAAGTTGTAATTTGTAAGTTGGATGTTTGAAAGTAGGGGCCTGCCCTATATACTCTGCAGAAATTGTGGCCTTAGGTGTTGGTGTTGCCACAACACTGTAAGCCCTCACAGGGCCCTGCTGTGAAATATTAGATCAAGAATTGTAATTACATGCCCCTGTTGAACAGGGGCAGAAAAATTTGGCCTTTGGTGGTGGTGGTGCTGGTGCCACAACACTGTAAGTCCTCACAGTTACTCTTGGTGGGCGCTGGAATGGGCCCTGCTGTGAAATATCAGATCAAGAATTGTAATTACATGTCCCTGTTGAACAGGGACAGAAAAATTGGGAATTAGGCACTGGTGCCACAACACTGCAACCCCTCACATATACTCTAGTTGGAGCGCAGGAACCAGCCCAGCTGCAAAGAATTGCATCAAAAATTGTAATTACACGCCCCTGTCAAACAGGGGCTGAAAAATTGAGCCTTAGCCACTGGTGCTGGTGCCACAACACTGCAACCCCTCACAGATACTCTAGTTGGAGCGCAGGAATGAGCCCTGCTGCAAAGAGTTGCATCAAAAATTGTAATTACACGCCCCTGTTAAACAGGGGCTGAAAAATTGGGCCTTAGCCACTGGTGGCGGCACCCAGAAACAAAAATACTCTTACAAGCTATCAGCATGATCATTGAGGAGGAAGAGGATAGTCACTCAGCATAACAGGATAGTCACTCAGCATCAGCATAGGCAGTCTTGAAGGGATCTGACATTTCAAAAAAATGTATTCGTTACATCAGCATCAGGTGCTTGGTATCTGGTGGTGATCCAAAACTGATTCATTTTTATGAAGGTCAGTCGATCAACCGGGTCGGTGGACAGGCGCACCCTGTGATCGGTTACAAAGCCTCCAGCAGCGCTGAATGTGCATTCTGAAAGAACATTGGATGCAGGACAGGCCAGTAGCTTAATGGCATACTGTGCAAGCTCTGGCCAGTGATCCATCCTCAAAACCCAGTAACCCAGAGGATTTTCGGTGGGAAAGGTGTCCAAGTCAGATCTTGCCCCTAGGTATTCCTGCACCATGTAAAACAGACGCTGGCGATGGTTGCTAGAACGATCAAACCTTGGCGCTGAGGACTAAAAAATTGTCTGAATGCATCGGTCAGACGGCCACCTTCTCCACCGCTCCTTCTTTGACTGACCGAAGCCTCAGCAACACGCTGTCCAGGAACAGGAGTTTGTACCCTCCCAGTCTCTGGGAACGCGTTGCACAGACCTTTCTGCAAGGCCTCCCGAAGATGTTTCATCCTCTGCTCCCTCTGCGATGGCAAGATAATGTCCGCAACCTTAGCCTTGTAACGTGGATCAAGGAGGGTTGCCAGCCAGTAACGATCCCCCTCCTTGATACCACGAATACGAGGATTCTTCCGCAGGCTTTGCAGGATCAGTGAAGCCATGCAGCATAGGTTTGCTGAGGCATTCGGTCTGGAGTCCTCTGGGGCACTAAGGACGACATGATCCGCAGCCACTTCCTCCCAGCCACGTACAAGTCCATGGGTTTCTTGGGACTGTAAATGATCCCTTAAAGACTGCTGCTGATGCTAAGTGCCAGGCTCCACCTCCATGCTGACACAATTCTCCTCCTCCTCCTCTTCCTGTGTGATCGGCGGGCACGCAGGAACACTGTCTGGATAAAGGGGGCCTTGAGAGCTAAGGAAGTCCTCCTCTTCCTGCCTCTGTTCTGCCTCAAGTGCTCTGTCCATTATTCCACGCAGCGTGTGCTCCAACAGGTGGACAAGGGGGACAGTGTCACTGATGCATGCACTGCCACTGCTCACCATCCTCGTGGCCTCCTCAAATATAGACAGGACAGTGCATGCATCCCTGATCATGCCCCACTGGCGTGGGGAAAAAAACCAAGCTCCCCTGACCCTGTCCTGGTGCCATAGTTGCACAGGAACTCATTTCTGGCCCTCTGCTGCATGTGCAGCTGTTGCAGCATGGCCAACGTTGAATTCCACCTGGTGGGCATGTCACAGATTAGGCAGGTTAAATTCCTTTTGGAGGTCTGCCAGTCGAGCACTGGCATTATATGACCGGCGGAAATGCACACAGACTTTCCTGGCCTGCCTCAGGACAACCTGTAAGCCCGGGTACCTGCCCAAGAACCGCTGCACCACCAAGTTAAGGACGTGAGTAAAACAGGGCACATGGGTTAGTTGTCCCTGTCGGAGGGCGGAGAAGAGGTTGGTGCCATTGTCGCAAACCACCATTCCTGGCTTAAGTTGGCATGGCATCAACCACCTCTGAACCTGCCCCTGCAGAGCTGAAAGAAGCTCTGCCCCAGTGTGGCTCTTGTCCCCCAAGCACTGCATGGCATCTTTTGGCCTGCGTACTTGCGTAGCCCCTTGAACGCCTACGGAGCACCACTGGTTCTGAGGACAAAGCACAGGAAGAGGCCATGGAGGAAGAAGAAGTGGAGGGGGTGGAGGAGAGAGGTGTGTCAGAATCACCAGTAGTGGCATTTTGGAGCTGTGGTGGCGGAACAACCTCCAACACTACTGCACCTTGTCCTGCATCCTTCTCAGCTGTCAGCAGAGTCACCCAATGCGCTGTGAAACTTAGGTAACGTCCCTTTCCATGCCTGCTGGACCATGAGTCAGCGGTAATATGCACCTTACCGCTGACTGCCCTGTCCAGCGAGGCCAAGACATTGCCTTCCACATGACGGTAGAGAGACGGAATCGCCTTCCGTGAGAAAAAGTGGGGTTTGGGAACCTGCCACTGAGAAACCGCACATTCCACAAACTCACGGAAAGGGGCAGAGTCTACCAACTGAAAAGGTAGCAGTTGAAGTGCTAGAAATTTTGCCAAGCTAGCATTCAACCGCTGGGCATGTGGATGGCTGGGAGCCAACTTCTTTCTGCAGTGCAGCAGCTGGGGCAGGGAAATTTGACGTTGGTGTACCAATAGCAGATTGCCCGCAAGTACTTGGCTGTGACACACCTAATTCTACACCTTTATTCCTCTCAGTGCAGGTCTCAGAGAGGACTGAAGGTGTAGTGGGGTTGGAGATCCCAGCTGATGAGGAGCAAGGAAAGGTCCTCTTTGTATTTTGGTGCGGGTCTTTTAGGTACGCTTGCCAATGAACTGCATGGCAGGTCAACATATGTCTGGTCAAGCATGTGGTGCCCAAGCGGGAGATGTTTTGGCCACGCAAGATACGCTTAAGACATATGTTGCAAATAACAGCGGTGCGATCTGATGCACTTGTCTCAAAAAAGGCCCACACCAAAGAACTTTTGGAAAAATGCACAGAGACAGCAGCGCCCTGCACATGCGGAGCTCTGCGGTGTGATGCAGTCGGTGTGCTGCCCTTAAGCTGGCCCCTGGAGGGCATCCTGCCTCGTTGGTGATGTGCCTCCTCCTCCTACTCTCTCCTATCAGGCACCCACGTGGAGTCAGTGACCTCATCATCCCCTCCCTCCTCATCACTGGAGCAAACCTGGCAGTATGCTGCAGCAGGGGGAACATGACTGCCAGATTGCTGTCCTTCTTGGGCACCCCCTCTGTCTGGGCTCACGTTACTGTTATCCTCTAGCTGAGTACCATCATTGGAGCCTTCAAAACGCTGGGCATCCTCCTGGAGCATGTACCCAACACTGTGGTCAAACAGTTCGGAGGACTCCTCAGGAGGATATGGTGGGGCTAGGGAAGGAGTCACTGATGCCATTGAGCCGAGGGAAGAGGCCGCATTGGCAGCTGCTTTGCCAGACAAAGTACCCTGAGCCTGGGTGAGAGAAGATGAGGAGGATGAGGACGGCTTGGTTATCCACTCAACCAAGTCTTCCGCATGTTGCGGCTCAACATGGCCAGCTGCCAAAAAAAAGGCCAAGCGTGTCCCATGGCCACGTGCTGATGAGGATGCACCCTGTCCACGACCAGCACTGTTGCCTCTAGACACAGAGCCTGCTTGCCCTCTTTTAATGGCTTGTGACTATCTGCCTCTCCTTGTGGGCCTTCTAGACATACTATTGGCCTGCAGTGAGATGTAGCTGCACAAAACTGGGATATATATACCGATTATACTGCAGCTAGCAGAATCAACTGCCTGCCTGTAGTATTACTAGTATGAGAACACCTGCACTTGTCTTCAGGTAGCTATACTGTAGCTGCAACAGTGCAGGGTACACAGTACAGTAACTGGAAATACGTCAAGAGCCTACACAAGCACCTGGCTTCAGGTAGCTATGCTGTAGGTGCAACTGTGCAGGGTACACAGTACAGTAACTGGAAATACGTCAAGAGCCTACACAAGCACCTGGCCTCAGGTAGCTATACTGTAGGTGCAACTATGCAGGGTCATAGTACAGTAACTGGAAATACGTCAAGCGCCTACACAAGCACCTGGCCTCAGGTCGCTATACTGTAGGTGCAACTATGCAGGGTACACAGTACAGTAACTGGAAATACGTCAAGAGCCTACACAAGCACCTGGCTTCAAGTAGCTATACTGTAGGTGGCACTGTGCAGGGTACACAGTACAGTATCTGGAAATATGGCAAGAGCCTACACAAGCACCTGGCTTCAGTTAACTATACTGTAGGTGCCACTGTGCAGGGTGCACAGTACAGTATCTGGAAATACGTCAAGAGCCTACACAGGCACCTGGCTTCAGGTAGCTATACTGTAGGTGCAACTGTGCAGGGTACACAGTACAGTACCTGGAAATACGTCAAGAGCCTACACAAGCACCTTGTTTCAGGTAGCTTTACTGTAGGTGCAACTGTGCAGGGTACACAGTACAGTATCTGATAATACGTCAAGACACTACACAAGCACCTGGCTTCAGGTAGCTATCCTGTAGGTGCATTTGTGGTGGGCACTCAGTACAGTAACTGGAAATACGTCAAGAGCCTACACAAGCACCTGGCTTCAGGTAGCTATACTGTAGGTGCAACTGGGCAGGGCACACAATACAGTAACTGGAAATACGTCAAGAGCCTACACAAGCACCTGGCTTCATGTAGCTATACTGTAGGTGCAACTGTGCAGGGCACACAGTACAGTAACTGGAAATACATCAAGAGCCTATACAAGCACCTGGCTTCAGTTAGCTATACTGTAGGTGCCACTGTGCAGGGTGCACAGTACAGTATCTGTAAATACGTCAAGAGCCTACACAGGCATCTGGCTTCAGGTAGCTATACTGTAGGTGCAACTGTGCAGGGTACACAGTACAGTAACTGGAAATACGTCAAGAGCCTACACAAGCACCTTGCTTCAGGTAGCTATGCTGTAGGTGCAACTGTGCAGGGTACACAGTACAGTAACTGGAAATACGTCAAGAGCCTACACAAGCACCTGGCCTCAGGTAGCTATACTGTAGGTGCAACTGTGCAGGGTACACAGTACAGTAACTGGAAATACGTCAAGAGCCTACACAAGCACCTGGCCTCAGGTAGCTATACTGTAGGTGCAACTGTGCAGGGTACACAGTACAGTAACTAGAAATACGTCAAGAGCCTACACAAGCACCTGGCTTCAGGTAGCTATACTGTAGGTGAAACTGTGCAGGGTACACAGTACAGTATCTGGAAATAAGTCAAGAGCCTACACAAGCACCTGGCTTCAGGTAGCTATACTGTAGGTGTAACTGTGCAGGGTACACAGTACAGTAACTGGAAATACGTCAAGAGCCTACACAAGCACCTGGCTTCAGGTAGCTGTACTGTAGGTGCAACTGTGCAGGGTACACAGTACAGTAACTGGAAATATGTCAAGAGCCTACACAAGCACCTGGCTTCAGGTAGCTATACAGTAGGTGCAACTGTGCAGGGTACACAGTACAGTAACTGGAAATACGTCAAGACCCTACACAAGCACTTGGCTTCAGGTAGCTATCCTGTAGCTGCATTTGTGCTGGGCTCACAGTGCAGTAACTGGAAATAATTCAAGAGCCTACACAAGCACCTGGCTTCAGTTAGCTATACTGTAGGTGCCACTGTGCAGGGCACACAGTACAGTAACTGGAAATACGTCAAGAACCTACACAAGCACCTGGCTTCAGGTAGCTATAGTGTAGGTGCAACTGTGCAGGGTACATAGTACAGTAACTGGAAATACGTCAAGAGCCTACACAAGCACCTGGCTTCAGGTAGCTATACTGTAGGTGCAACTGTGCAGAGGACACAGTACAGTAACTGGAAATACGTCAAGAGCCTACACAAGCACCTGGCTTCAGGTAGCTATACTGTAGGTACAACTGTGCAGGGCACACAGTACAGTAACTGGAAATACGTCAAGAGCCAACTCAAGCAACTGGCTTCAGGTAGCTATACTGTAGGTGCAACTGTGCAGGGCACACTTCACAGTAACTGGAAATACTTCAAGAACCTACACAAGCACCTGGCTTCAGGTAGCTATACCGTAGGTGCAACTGTGTAGGGTACACAGTACAGTAACTGGAAATATGTCAAGAGCCTACACAAGCACCTGGCTTCAGGTAGCTATACCGTAGGTGCAACTGTGCAGGGTACACAGTACAGTAACTGGAAATACGTCAAGACCCTATACAAGCACCTGGCTTCAGTTAGCTATACTGTAGGTGCCACTGTGCAGGGTGCACAGTACAGTATCTGTAAATACGTCAAGAGCCTACACAGGCACCTGGCTTCAGGTAGCTATACTGTAGGTGCAACTGTGCAGGGTACACAGTACAGTAACTGGAAATACATCAAGAGCCTACACAAGCACCTTGCTTCAGGTAGCTATGCTGTAGGTGCAACTGTGCAGGATACACAGTACAGTAACTGGAAATACGTCAAGAGCCTACACAAGCACCTGGCTTCAGGTCGCTATACTGTAGGTGCAACTGTGCAGGATACACAGTACAGTAACTGGAAATACGTCAAGAGCCTACACAAGCACCTGGCTTCAGGTCGCTATACTGTAGGTGCAACTGTGCAGGGTACACAGTACAGTATCTGGAAATAAGTCAAGAGCCTACACAAGCACCTGGCTTCAGGTAGTTATACTGTAGGTGCATTTGTGCTGGGCACACAGTACAGTAACTGGAAATACGTCAAGAGCCTACACAAGCACCTGGCTTCAGTTAGCTATACTGTAGGTGCCACTGTGCAGGGCACACAGTACAGTAACTGGAAATACGTCAAGAGCCTACACAAGCACCTGGCTTCAGGTCGCTATACTGTAGGTGCAACTGTGCAGGATACACAGTACAGTAACTGGAAATACGTCAAGAGCCTACACAAGCACCTGGCTTCAGGTCGCTATACTGTAGGTGCAACTGTGCAGGGTACACAGTACAGTATCTGGAAATAAGTCAAGAGCCTACACAAGCACCTGGCTTCAGGTAGTTATACTGTAGGTGCAACTGTGCAGGGTACACAGTACAGTAACTGGAAATACGTCAAGAACCTACACAAGCACCTGGCTTCAGGTAGCTATACTGTACGTGCAACTGTGCAGGGTACACAGTACAGTAACTTGAAATACGTCAAGAGCCTACACAAGCACCTGGCTTCAGGTAGCTATCCTGTAGGTGCATTTGTGCTGGGCACACAGTACAGTAACTGGAAATACGTCAAGAGCCTACACAAGCACCTGGCTTCAGTTAGCTATACTGTAGGTGCCACTGTGCAGGGCACACAGTACAGTAACTGGAAATACGTCAAGAGCCTACACAAGCACCTGGCTTCAGGTAGCTATACTGTAGGTGCAACTGTGCAGAGCACACAGTACAGTAACTGGAAATACGTCAAGAGCCTACACAAGCACCTGGCTTCAGGTAGCTATACTGTAGGTGCAACTGTGCAGGGCACACAGTACAGTAACTGGAAATACGTCAAGAGCCTACTCAAGCAACTGGCTTCAGGTAGCTATACTGTAGGTGCAACTGTGCAGGGCACACAGTACAGTAACTGGAAATACTTCAAGAACCTACACAAGCACCTGGCTTCAGGTAGCTATACTGTAGGTGCAACTGTGCTGGGCACACAGTACAGTAGCTGGAAATATGTCAAGAGCCTACACAAGCACCTGGCTTCAGGTAGCTATACCGTAGGTGCAACTGTGCAGGCTACACAGTACAGTAAATGGAAATACTGTAAAAACACCTGCCTGTCTGTCAGTATATTAGGAAGAGAAAAAGAGGATCTAGCTAAACTGAATACAGTGTGTATATATATATATATCTATATATATCTATATATATCTATATATATATATATAGATATATATAGATATATATCTATATCTATACAGTATAGATATAGATATATATCTATATATATATATATATATATATATATATATATATATATATATATATATATACACATATATATACAACACCTGGGATGCATATATATACACAATACACTGTAAGTGCAGCTAACTGATTTGACCTGCCTACTCTATCTAACTTAAATCAAATGACACTGTCTCTCTGTCTATCTTTCTATCAACGCCGAAATACACTACACAGGGCCGCCGTGAAGGCGGCCTTATACAGTGTGGGGCGTGTACTAAACCCCCTGAGCCATAATTGGCCAAAGCCACCCTGGCTTTGGCCAATTATGGCTCTCTGTACAGACAGCGCTGTGATTGGCCAAGCATGCGGGTCATAGTGCATGCTTGGCCAATCATCAGCCAGCAATGCACTGCGATGCTGCAGTTAATTATGGGCCGTGACGCGCCACTCGAATTTGTCGCGAATGTCCCATAACGTTCGCAATTCAGCGAACGACCGAACACATGATGTTCGAGTCGAACATGCGTTCGACTCGAACACGAAGCTCATCCCTACCATTGATCCAGCAGAGAGGCAGAACGGCAGTTTGACAGGAGGGAAGGCATGGATCCTGTGTAAATTCCATCTCCTCTCCTAGTAAAATCTCCTCCCCCACAGTAGTAAAACACTGGCTAGGCACACAGTTTACCCTTTGATCGCCCCTGATGTTAACCCCTTCCCAGCCAGTGTCATTAGTACAGTGACAGTGTTTTTTTTTAGCACTGATTAGTGTCACCGGTTCCCAAAAAGTGTCAAAAGTGTCAGTTAGTGCCCAAATATTCGCCGCAATATCACAGTCCCGCTATAAGTCGCTGATCACCGCCATTACTAGTAAAAAAAATAAAATAAATAAAAATAAAACTATCCCATAGTTTGTAGAAGTAATAACTTTTGCGCAAACCAATCAATATACGCTTATTGGGATTTTTTTTTACCAAAAACATATAACAGAATACATATCGGCCTAAATTGATGAAGAAATTCCATTGTCTTCAGTTTTTTTTTTTTTATTTAAAATGTTTTATAGCAGAAATAAAAAAAATATATATTTTTTTCAAAACCTGACGCTCTTTTTTTGTTTATAGCACAAAAAAATTAAAACCCACAGAGGTGATCAAATACCACCAAAAGAAAGTTCTATTTGTGGGGAAAAAAATACATCAATTTTATTTGGGTACAACGACGCACGACCGAGCAACTGTCAGTTAAAGTAACGCAGTGCCGGAGGTCAAGTGGTTTAACACTAAATCACCACAACGGTGTGAATAAGGTCAGTAAATGGCATTGATTGTTCCCTGGTATGTTTTTGCACTGTGATTATATATAGGTGTAGATCCCAGGGATGAGAACTGGGCTCGGCTCACGTGCAGGACACACCGGAGGACCAGCGGAGACTAGTAGTTACGGCGTTCAAGGCAACAGCCAATCACAGCCCTGCTCTCCCCATCACCAAACTCCCGTCTGCCTGTCAATAAAGCCAGCCCCCTTCTCTTCTCGCGGGCGCCACCTACCGGGCAAACGCTATGATCGACACACGACTTAGCCAATGAGCCGCCCCCGGCTGCTGTCACTCACAGCTGGAGGCTGGGAGGGGGTGTGGGAGGAGCCGGTTCGGTGTCGTCACACATCTTGAAGACAAGGGGGCGGTCCGCCAGTTCTGCAGGGTGAAGTAAGAAGAGATCGGATGCTGTGTACGGAGAATGGAGGCAGCGTCCGCTAAACCTGCTGCAGGGATGTGCCGGGAGGAGGAGACGGCGGGTGTATGAGCCAGGTGAGCGGGGAGAGTGTGCATTGTATGTAATGTGTCTGCACTGCAGGGACGGGACAGCGATCACCCTCTGTCCCTGCACGGTCACTCCGCATTGTCTCATCACCTTGAATGGATGGAGCGGGCTGCCAGTGTGCACTGCAGTACCGGCCGGGGCGTCCCTGTACATGTGTCTGACCTCCCCGATAGACGGACACCGACCGGGATGGCTCACCCCCCCCTGTGTCTGCATGGAGGAGCCGGGCTGGGCTGGAGCATTGGTCATGGACCATCATCACCCCCAATATTATCATATAGTGTCATCATCACCCCCAATATTATCATATAGTGTCATCATCACCCCAATATTATCATTATTATATAGTGTCATCATCACCCCCAATATTATCATATAGTGTCATCATCACCCCAATATTATCATTATTATATAGTGTCATCATCACCCCCAATATTATCATATAGTGTCATCATCACCCCCAATATTATCTTATAGTGTCATCATCACCCCAATATTATCATTATTATATATTGTCATCATCACCCCCAATATTATCATTATTATATATTGTCATCATCACCCCCAATATTATCATATAGTGTCATCATCACCCCCAATATTATCATTATTATATAGTGTCATAATCACCCCCAATATTATCATTATTATATATTGTCATCATCACCCCCAATATTATCATATAGTGTCATCATCACCCCTAATATTATCATATAGTGTCATCATCACCCCCAATATTCTCATATAGTGTCATCATCACCCCCAATATTATCATTATTATATATTGTCATCATCAACCCCAATATTATAATTATATATTGTCATCATCACCCCCAATATTATCATATAGTGTCATCATTACCCCCAATATTAGCATATAGTGTCATCATTACCCCCAAAATTAGCATATAGTGTCATCATCACCCCCAATATTATCATTATTATATATTGTCATCATCACCCCCAATATTATCATATAGTGTCATCATCACCCCCAATATTATCATATAGTGTCATCATCACCCCCAATATTATCATTATTATATAGTGTCATCATCACCCCCAATATTATCATTATTATATATTGTCATCATCATCCCCAATATTATCATTATTATATATTGTCATCATCACCCCCAATATTATCATATAGTGTCATCATCACCCCTAATATTATCATATAGTGTCATCATCACCCCCAATATTCTCATATAGTGTCATCATCACCCCCAATATTATCATTATTATATATTGTCATCATCACCCCCAATATTATAATTATATATTGTCATCATCACCCCCAATATTATCATATAGTGTCATCATTACCCCCAATATTAGCATATAGTGTCATCATTACCCCCAATATTAGCATATAGTGTCATCATCACGCCCAATATTATCATTATTATATAGTGTCATCATCACTCCCAATATTATCATTATTATATATTGTCATCATCACCCCCAATATTATCATATAGTGTCATCATCACCTCCAATATTATCATTATTATATAGTGTCATCATCACCCCCAATATTATCATTATTATATACTGTCATCATCACCCCCAATACTATCATTATTATATAGTGTCATCATCACTCCCAATATTATCATTATTATATATTGTCATCATCACCCCCAATATTATCATATAGTGTCATCATCACCCCTAATATTATCATATAGTGTCATCATCACCCCCAATATTCTCATATAGTGTCATCATCACCCCCAATATTATCATTATTATATAGTGTCATCATCACCTCCAATATTATAATTATATATTGTCATCATCACCCCCAATATTATCATTATTATATATTGTGATCATCACCCCCAGTATTATCATATAGTGTCATCACCCCCAATATTATCATATAGTGTCATCATCACCCCCAATATTATCATTATTATATATTGTGATCATCACCCCCAGTATTATCATATAGTGTCATCATCAACCCCAATATTATCATATAGTGTCATCATCACCCCCAATATTATCATATAGTGTCATCATCACCCCCAATATTATCATTATTATATATTGTCATCATCAACCCCAATATTATCATTATTATATAGTGTCATCATCACCCCCGATATTATCAATTAGTGTCATCATCACCCACAATACTATCATTATTATATATTGTCATCATCACCCCCCGATATTATCATTATTATATAGTGTCATCATCACCCACAATATTATCATTATTATATAGTGTTAGCATCACCTCCAATATTATCATTATTATATATTGTCATTATCACCCCCAATATCATTATTATATAGTGTCATCATCACCCCCAATATTATCATTATTATATATGTTATCATCAACTCCAATATTATCATTATTATATATGGTCATCATCACCCCCCAATATTATCATTATTATATACTATCATCATCACCCCCAATATTATCATTATTATATATTGTCATTATCATCCCCAATATTATCATTAGTATATATTGTCATCATCACCCCCAATATTATCATTATTATATATTGTCACCATCACACCCAATATTATTATTATTATTATACAGGATTTATATAGCGCCAACAGTTTCCACAGCGGTTTACAATATAAAAGGGAGACACTACAGTTATAATACAAAACAATACAAGAGGATTAAGTGGGCCCTGCTCAAAAGAGTTTACAATCTAATATGGTGGGGCAGTTGGTACAAAAAGGTTGTAACTGTGGTGGATGAGTTAATGGAAGTGGTAAAAGATTAGTTAGAGACGTGATAGGCTTCCCTGAAGAGATGAGTTTTCAGGGATTGCCTGAAGGTAGCAAGAGTAGGGGATAGCCGGACAGGTGGAGGTAGCGAGTTTAATGCCGCGTACACACGGTCGGACTTTCCGGCATACTTGGTCCGGCGGACCAGAGTGTGCCGGACAATCCGCCCGTGTGTGGGCGGCGGCGGACTTTTCCGGCGGACTTCTTCCCAAAAGCCCGCCGGACCTAGATTTGAAACAAGTTTTAAATCTTTCCGTAGGACTCAGTTTCGGGCGGAAAGTCCGCTCGTGTGTGTGCTGGTCCGACGGAAAGCCCGCTCGTGTGTAGGCTGGTCCGACGGACCAGATACGACGCGAGGGCAGGGTATTGCATCTCGCGCTCTCTGCAATAGGAAAAACAAATTTTCCTATTGCGGTGAGCGCGGTGCATGCCAGGCCCTTAGGTCTGGTATGGATTATAAAGGGAACCCCCTACGCCAAAAAAACGGCGTGGGGTCCCCCCTAAAATCCATACCAGACCCCGATCCGAGCACGCAGCCTGGCCGGTCAGGAAAGGGGGTGGGGACGAGCGAGCGCCCCCCCCCTCCTGAACCGTACCAGGCCGCATGCCCTCAACATGGGGGGTGGGTGCTTTGGGGGAGGGGGGCGCCCTGCGGGGCCCCCCCCCCCCAAAGCACCTTGTCCCCATGTTGATGAGGACAAGGGCCTCTTCCCGACAACCCTGGCCGTTGGTTGTCGGGGTCTGCGGGCGGGGGCTTATCGGAATCTGGGAGCCCCCTTTAATAAGGGGGCCCCCAGATCCCGGCCCCCCACCCTATGTGAATGAGTATGGGGTACATGGTACCCCTACCCATTCACCTAGGGAAAAAGTGTAAGTAATAAAACACACTACACAGGTTTTTAAAATATTTTATTAAACAGCTCCGGGGGGGGGGGGATCTTCCTCCGGCTTCGGGGGTCTTCTTCCGGCTTCGGGGGTCCCTCCGCTTCATCTTCTCCCGGCGTCCGGTTGGTTCTTCTCCGCTCTCTTCTCCCGGTGTTCCTGTTCTTCGGCCGGCTCCTCTGCTGTCTTCAAGTAGCTCTCTTGCCAGCAGAGGTCCGGACTTCTGGGCTTCTGGGCTTCTGGGCTTCTCTTCCCCAGATGTTGACACGACGCTCTCTCCTGCTGGACTGCTCTCCGAGGGCTGCGTTGTGACTTATATAGGTGGAGACCCCGCCCCCTTTTGATGTCACAGTCCCTGGGCATGCTGGGACTGTGACGTTTTAGGGGGCGTGGTCACTGGGTGATGTTGACCACGCCCCCTAAAACGTCACAGTCCCAGCATGCCCAGGGACTGTGACATCAAAAGGGGGCGGGGTCTCCGCCTATATAAGTCACAACGCAGCCCTCGGAGAGCAGTCCAGCAGGAGAGAGCGTCGTGTCAACATCTGGGGAAGAGAAGCCCAGAAGCCCAGAAGCCCAGAAGTCCGGACCTCTGCTGGCAAGAGAGCTACTTGAAGACAGCAGAGGAGCCGGCCGAAGAACAGGAACACCGGGAGAAGAGAGCGGAGAAGAACCAACCGGACGCCGGGAGAAGATGAAGCGGAGGGACCCCCGAAGCCGGAAGAAGACCCCCGAAGCCGGAGGAAGATCCCCCCCCCCCGGAGCTGTTTAATAAAATATTTTAAAAACCTGTGTAGTGTGTTTTATTACTTACACTTTTTCCCTAGGTGAATGGGTAGGGGTACCATGTACCCCATACTCATTCACATAGGGTGGGGGGCCGGGATCTGGGGGCCCCCTTATTAAAGGGGGCTCCCAGATTCCGATAAGCCCCCGCCCGCAGACCCCGACAACCAACGGCCAGGGTTGTCGGGAAGAGGCCCTTGTCCTCATCAACATGGGGACAAGGTGCTTTGGGGGGGGGGGGCCCCGCAGGGCGCCCCCCTCCCCCAAAGCACCCACCCCCCATGTTGAGGGCATGCGGCCTGGTACGGTTCAGGAGGGGGGGGGGGCGCTCGCTCGTCCCCACCCCCTTTCCTGACCGGCCAGGCTGCGTGCTCGGATCGGGGTCTGGTATGGATTTTAGGGGGGACCCCACGCCGTTTTTTCAGCGTAGGGGGTTCCCTTTATAATCCATACCAGACCTAAGGGCCTGGTATGCCCCGCGACGGGGTTCGCAAGGTGTCAATCTCGCCGATAAAAGCGGCAAGATTGACATCCTTTTCTAGTCCCGTCGCACCTGAGTCACGTTCAAAATGAACGGACTTGTCCGTGTGTGGGCAAGTCCGTTCATTCTGAAAGTCCGCCGGAACTCCGGCGAAAGTCCGTCGGAAAGACGGGCGGACTTAGCCCGCCGGAAAGTCCGGGTGTGTGTGGGCAAGTCCGTCCGTTTTAAAGTCCGGCGCACCTGGCGGACAAAGTCCGTCGGAAAGTGTGCCGGACCAAGTAGGATAGAAAGTCCGACCGTGTGTACGCGGCATAAGAGGATGGGAGAGGCTCTGGAGATATTATCATTATTATATATTGTCATCATCACCCCCAATATTATCATTATTATATATGGTCATCATCACCCCTAATATTATCATTATTATATATGGTCATCATCACCCCCAATATTATCATTATTATATATTGTCAACATCACCCCTAATATTATCATTATTATATATGGTCATCATCACCCCCAATATTATCATTATTATATATGGTCATTATCACCCCCAATATTATCATTATTATATATGGTCATCATCACCCCTAATATTATCACTATTATATATTGTCATCATCACCCCCAATATTATCATTATTATATATGACATCATCATCCCCAATATTATCATTATTATATATGTCATCATCACCCCCAATATTATCATTATTATATATGTCATCATCAACCCCAATATTATCATTATTATATATTGTCATCATCACCCCCAATATTATCATTATTATATATGTCATCATCACCCCCAATATTATCATTATTATATATGTCATCATCACCCCCAATATTATCATTATTATATATTGTCATCATCACCCCCAATATTATCATATAGTGTCATCATCACCCCCAATATTATCATATAGTGTCATCATCACCCCAAAAATTATCATTATTATATAGTGTCATCATCCTCCCAATATTATCATTATTATATATTGTCATTATCACCCCCAATATTATTAATATTATTATTATTATACAGGATTTATATAGTGTTAACAATTTATGCAGCTCTTTACAATATAAAAGGGAGACAATACAGTTATAATACAATAAAATACAGGAGGATTAAGAGGGCCCTGCTCAGAAGAGCTTACAATCGAATAGGGTGGTGCAGGTGGTACAAAAAGGTTGTAACTGTGGGTGATGAGCTGATGGAAGTGGTAAAAGATTAGTTAGAGATGTGATAGGCTTCCCTGAAGAGATGAGTTTTCAGGGATCGCCTGTAGGTAGCAAGAGTAGGGGATAGCCGGACAGGTGGAGGTAGCGAGTTTAAGAGGATGGGAGAGGCTCTGGAGATATTATCATTATTATATATTGTCATCATCACCCCCAATATTATCATTATTATATAGTGTAAACATCACCCCTAATATTATCATTATTATATATGGTCATCATCACCCCCAATATTATCATTATTATATATGGTCATTATATCCCCCAATATTATCATTATTATATATGTTATCATCAACTCCAATATTATCATTATTATATATGTCATAATCACCCCCAATATTATCAGTATAATATATGGTCATCATCACACCCAATATTATTATTGTTATTATAATTATTATTATACAGGATTTATATAGCGCCAACAGTTTACGCAGCGTTTTACAATATAAAAGGGAGACACTACAGTTATAATACAATACAATACAAGAGGATTAAGGGGGCCCTGATCAAAAGAGCTTACAATCTAATATGGTGGGGCAGGTGGTACAAAAAGGTTGTAACTGTGGTGGATGAGTTAATGGAAGTGGTAAAAGATTAGTTAGAGACGTGATAGGCTTCCCTGAAGAGATGACTTTTCAGGGATCGCCTGAAGGTAGCAAGAGTAGGGGATAGCCGGACAGGTGGAGGTAGCGAGTTCAAGAGGATGGGAGAGGGTCTGGAGATATTATCATTATTATATATTGTCATCATCACCCCCAATATTATCATTATTATATATTGTCATCATCACCTCCAATATTATCATTATTATATAGTGTCATCATCACCCCCAATATTATCATTATTATATATTGTCAACATCACCCCCAATATTATCATTATTATATATTGTCAACATCACCCCAAATATTATCATTATTATATAGTGTCATCATCACCCCCAATATTATCATTATATATTGTCAACATCACCCCCAATATTATCATTATTATATATTGTCAACATCACCCCAAATATTATCATTATTATATATGGTCATCATCACCCCCAATATTATCATTATTATATATGACATCATCATCCCCAATATTATCATTATTATATATGTCATCATCAATCCCAATATTATCATTATTATATATGTCATCATCAACCCCAATATTATCATTATTATATATTGTCATCATCACCCCCAATATTATCATATAGTGTCATCATCACCCCCAATATTATCATATAGTGTCATCATCACCCCAAAAATTATCATTATTATATAGTGTCATCATCCTCCCAATATTATCATTATTATATATTGTCATCATCACCCCCAATATTATCATATAGTGTCATCATCACCCCAAAAATTATCATTATTATATAGTGTCATCATCACCCCCAATATTATCATTATTATATATTGTCATTATCACCCCCAATATTATTATTGTTATTATTATTATTTTTATTATACAGGATTTATATAGCGTCAACAATTTATGCAGCGCTTTACAATATAAAAGGGAGACAATACAGTTATAATACAATAAAATACAGGAGGATTAAGAGGGCCCTGCTCAGAAGAGCTTACAATCGAATAGGGTGGTTGTAACTGTGGGGGATGAGTTAATGGAAGTGGTAAAAGATTAGTTAGAGATGTGATAGGCTTCCCTGAAGAGATGAGTTTTCAGGGATCGCCTGAAGGTAGCAAGAGTAGGGGATAGCCGGACAGGTGGAGGTAGCGAGTTTAAGAGGATGGGAGAGGCTCTGGAGATATTATCATTATTATATATTGTCATCATCACCCCCAATATTATCATTATTATATACTGTCATCATCACCCCAATATTATCATTATTATATATTGTCATCATCACCCCCAATATTATCATTATTATATAGTGTCAACATCACCCCTAATATTATCATTATTATATATTGTCATCACCCCCAATATTATCATTATTATATATTGTCAACATCACCCTCAATATTATCATTATTATATATTGTCATCATCACCCTCAATATTATCATTATTATATATAGTGTCATCATCACCCCCAATATTATCATTATATAGTGTCATCATCACCCCCAATATTATCATTATTATATAATGTCATCATCACCCCCAATATTATCATTATTATATAGTGTCAACATCACCCCTAATATTATCATTATTATATATTGTCATCATCACCCTCAATATTATCATTATTATATAGTGTCATCATCACCCCCAATATTATCATTATATAGTGTCATCATCACACCCAATATTATCATTATTATATATTGTCATCATCACCCCCAATATTATCATTATATAGTGTCATCATCACCCCTAATATCATTATTATATAGTGTCATCATCAACCCCAATATTACATTATTATATATTGTCATTATCACCCCCAATATTATCTTTATTATATATATTGTCATCATCACCCCCAATATTATCATTATTATATAGTGTCATCATCCCACCCAATATTATCAATATTATATATTGTCATCATCACCCCCTAAAGTTATCATCATTATATATAGTCATCATCACCCCCAATATTATCATTATTATATATATTGTCATCATCACCCCCAATATTATCATTATTATATATTGTCATCATCACACCCAATATTATCATTATTATATATTGTCATCATCACCCCCTAATATTATCATCATTATATATTGTCATCATCACCCCCAATATTATCATTATTATATAATGTCATCATCACCCCCAATATTATCATTATTATATAGTGTCGACATCACCCCTAATATTATCATTATTATATAGCGTCATCATCACCCCCAATATTATCATTATTATATATTGTCATCATCACCCCCAATATTATCATTATTATATATTGTTATCATCACCCCCAATATTATTTATTATCATCTGTGATGGATCAGTGTCCATGTACCATGTCATGATCAGAATCACCATAATCCCTATTATTATTATCATCATCATCCCTATTATTATTATTATTATCATCCCTATTATTGTTATCATCATTATCATCATCATGCACCTGTCATAGTCTGTTAATGCAACTCTCAGTAAGGGTCATTGATCAGGTGATCACATCCACTAATATCAGGGTGACTGCCCCATCCATTCATCATAACAGGGTGACCACTGTGGGTGTCATATTGGGGCCATCCATGTGACCCGGTGGGTGTCATTGCCTGTCAGTGCTGATCACAGTTGTCACAGTCAGGATTGTCATGGTAGACACTTGTTTTTTGCACTGCCACCATTACTGCTGTCATGTACAGTTACTGTCATGGACATCACCGTGTGCCAGGTGGTTATCACTACAAGGGGACCCCTGTGGGCTTCATCATATCACCATTGTAGATGGGGGTCACATTGTAATGTCACCTTGGGATGGCCCCTGTCATTGTCACTGGCAGTCATGATATCATAGTGTCACAGGACATGTGTCATTGTGGAAGTGGGCACTGTCATCCTGTCATGGCCATGAATGGTGGGGTCCATCAGTTTGAGGCCTCATTCACACGGCTTTAAAAAACTAAAATACAATTACAAGCTTTTTTTTTATATTATTATTTTTATTAATATCATTATTATTGTTATTATTAACATAATCATGCACCTGTCATAGTCTGTGATTGCAGCTTTCAGGGTCATTGATCAGGTGATCACATCCTCTAATATCAGGGTGACTGCTCTATCCATTCATCATATCAGGGTGACCACTGTGGGTGTTTTATGGCTGCCATCCATGTGACCCGCTGGGTGTCAGTTCTGAACACAGTTGTCACAGTCAGGATTGACATGGTAGACACTTGTTTTTTGCACCCATAATTACTGCTGTCATATATAGTTATAGATGGGCCGTATAGGTGTCACTCACTTCAAGGGGAACCCTTCAGGCTTCATCATAAAACAGTTGTAGATGGGGGTCGCACTGTCATGCCACCTCGGGGTGACCCCAATTATTGTCACCGGCAGTCATGGTGTGCACAGGCATAGGACATGTGTCATTGTGGAAGTTGGCACTGTCATTCCGGTGTGGTAAGACGTCATGGCCATGAATGGTGGAGTCCATCAGTTTGAGGCCTCGTTCACATGGCTTAAAAAAAAATACAATTAAAAGCTTTTTTAAAAATGTTATTGCTATTATTATCATTATTGGTATTATCATTATTATGACTGTTATTATTATTATTACCTGTCATAGTCTGTGATTGCAGCTCTCAGGATGACCCGGCGGGTGTCATTGCCTGTCAGTGCTGATCACAGTTGTCACAGTCAGGATTGTCATGGTAGACACTTGTTTTTTGCACTGCCACCATTACTGCTGTCATGTACAGTCGTGGACATCACCGTTTGCCAGGTGGTTATTACTACAAGGGACCCCTGTGGCTTCATCATATCATCATTGTAGTGTCACCTCGGATGGCCCCTGTCATTGTCACCGGCAGTCATGATATCATGGTGTCATTGTGGAAGCTGGCACGATGAGGGGAGACCTTGTGATCATGGGAACAGTGGAGTCCATCAGTTTTATAGTAGCACTGGACTGATAATATTGTGTATATGACATCACACCCTGTGACATCACACGCTGTGACATCACACCCTGTGATCTTGGGGTGCCAATTGTATAAGTGCCAGCAGAATGTCAGCAACCAAGGCCAGATTTTAAAAATGGCGGTGCCTGATTGGTAGCTTTTGAGAAATAAGAGCATCCTTTAGGGTCACTGTACACATTATTATTATTATTATTATTATTATTATTATTATACAGGATTTATATAGTGCCAACAGTTTGCACAGCGCTTTATAACATGAGGACAGACAGGACAGTTACAATACAATTCAATTCAGGATGAATCACTACAATCTGAGTGTACATTCTTTGTACAATTATCTTTACATAAATGATAAAATATAAGGATCTACCTATGCTATCCTAACATTCTGTATCCAATCAGACAGGCCCTTGCACTACATAGTTGATGGTAGATCAAAAAGAGATTGTACAATCAGATTGTAACGTGTGTGGTAAGCTTTAGTCTTGACACTGACACTTTACATCTAAAACTTTCCAAGAACGCATTGTGTTTTTGCATACGTTCACGGAATGCATGTAAATGCATGCCATGCCTGCAGTGCCATTCATTGTCAATGGCACCCCAGACATACGTGAAATGTGCCAAAACGAGCGGTTAAAAAAAAGTACATTGCTCAACCCCCAAAAAGGTAAATGCACTTCTTTGGTGCATTTGTCATGTGTAGGGCAGCCTGTTCAATTGAATACGCTACCCTATGCGTGTAGCATGACAACGCACAGAAATGCACATGAATAACATGAAAAATACGTGTGCAGATGCCAATGCAGCCCTAAAGAGGAACTTTACCCCCTCCATGTTTTTTTTTCCACTCTTCCCTGGATTGTTGTGTTCCCTCAAAACACATACTTACCCGCCCAACAAATCCAGTGTTGTCCTGTTGAGATCTGCTCTTCCTGTGTGATCCTGCGCCACCACCTTGGTCCTTTTTAAGCTCACCATACACATTATAATCTGGTTGTACAATTTCCTTTAGATCAACTAACTAATGGACAGGCCTGTCTGATTGGATATAAATGAATTGGGTAGATTAGGTAGGTGCTCATATTGCATAGTTTTGGTAGATCTAACGTTGGTTGTAGAGGGATTGTATAGTCAGATTTTAGTGGGAGGTGGCTTCCCTTTGGGGGTCCTGAATGACACATGTCGGACCTGCCCTCTGGCAGCTCTGTGCCCCTGGTGATGTGATGTGGTATCCCAGAAGGCTGCAGGATCAAGGATTCATCATTCTCTGCTATGTGCAAATGACAGTTGGAGGCATTTCCCATTGAGAAGGGAGGTGCAGGTTGGATGGGAAGAGAGGTGCAGGTTGGGTGGGAAGGGAGGTGCAGGTTGGATGGGAAGGGAGGTGCAGATTGGATGGGAAGGGAGGTGCAGGTTGGATGGGAAGGGAGGTGCAGGTTGGATGGGAAGGGAGGTGCAGGTTGGATGGGAAGGGAGGTGCAGGTTGGATGGGAAGGGAGGTGCAGGTTGGATGGGAAGGGGGGTTCAGGTTGGATGGGAAGGGGGGTTCAGGTTGGATGGGAAGGGGGGTTCAGGTTGGATGGGAAGGGAGGTGCAGGTTGGATGGGAAGGGAGGTGCAGGTTGGATGGGAAGGGGGGTTCAGGTTGGATGGGAAGGGGGGTTCAGGTTGGATGGGAAGGGAGGTGCAGGTTGGATGGGAAGAGAGGTGCAGGTTGGATGGGAAGAGAGGTGAAGGTTGGATGGGAACAAACTCCATTATTGGGAGTGGAGGTGTGCTTTAAGTAGATGAGTCTCGGTGAGTTCATTGCATGGAAGTTGAGGATATATATTGTGGTCTGTATATCTTGTATGTCTATCCCAGTATACCTGTGGTTCCTCCATGTCATCACTTTGGGATGGTATATAGTACACTTGACACTAGACATTGGCAGCACTATATCAGGTGATGGAGTACCACAAGGGCGCACGGAATAGAATATCAATGGTAGTATGGATCGTTGTACTTTAGAAGCGATATGCGGTCCTGTGTATCCAGCGAACGCACTGGATTGTTATATTCCCTCAGATTCAGAACGACCCCCCCCCCCCCAAGATGACCAGACCCAGAGGTTCTAATCCCACTGGGACAGATTCAGCACATGAGGACCACAATACTCACTCTGTAAATCTAAAGAGGGGTGATAGCGAATGTTACAATTCCCTTTATTAAAGTATTTGATTTATAAAATGAATGGATTTAAAGAAATTAAATCTGCTTATATTATGCTTTCCCTGGTGCCTCCCTCCTTCCCACATCAATAAGCCAATGACATCTTTAAAGTGGTTGTAAAGGCAGAAGTTTTTTTTTATCTTAATGCATACTATGCATTAAGATAAAAAAAACCCTTTGTGTGTAGCAGCCCCTCCTCAGCCCCCCTAACACTTACCTGAGCCCCATCTCTCTCCAGCGATGCCCACGAATGTCTAAGCCATCTGGGACACTCCTCCTGATTGGCTGAGACAACGAAGAGGCGCCATTGGCTCCCATGACTGTCAAAGTCAATCAGCCAATCAGGGGAGAGAGGGGGCAGGTCTGGGTCGGGGCTCGGTGTCTGAATGGACACACGGAGCTGTGGCTCGTGTGCCCCCAAAGGAAGCTGCTGAATGTGGGGGGCACTCAATAGGAGGGAGGGGCCAGGAGCACAGAAGAGGAACCCGAGAAGAGGCGGATCGGGGCTGCTCTGTGCAAAACCACTACACAGAGCAGGTAAGCATAACATGTTTTTTTTTTTTTTTTTTTTTTTTTTTTTAACAAGACTTTACAATCACTTTAAATAAAATCTTTTAGTTTTCACATAGTTATTTTGGACCCAGTACTGTCATCATCACTGGGTCGCTGTGCTTCTCTAGGCAACACAAGCAGATCATGGCTGGGAGGATGTTGTACATAGCATTGTAGCACTCCTTAGGAGCCCTCAGTCCTGATTCAGGAAATTGGCTGGCTTTTGGGAGGAGTTATGCAAATCTGAACATGTCTTAATGGGTGGGTGTCAGTGCAGAGCGGATGTTCCTAGGCAGACTACATTTGCATGCAGACTGCCCCAGGTAACGCCCATGTTATGCTTCCATAATTGAAGGACTTTGATCCCAGTGATGTTAAGGGGTGGGCCAAGGACAGTCAGGTTGGGGAGGAAAGGGCAAGATGCTGGGTGACCTCCAATCAGGAAATAAGGCGGGCATTATCTGACTTAATAATGCACACTGCGAGAAAATGACAGTGTGCAGAGAAAGCACTTTCAGTACAGGAGAGGTGCATGAGTGAAAGGAAGGCTGGAGTTCCTTTACAGTGGCAATTCCAGACTAGTAATATATGGAGTATCACATCTAGGGCCGAAACAACTAATCGGTTAATCGACAACTAATTGATTATGAAATTAATCGATTACTATTTTCATAATCGATTAATCGGCCAGTAACATAATGGGGTTAAAAAATCTAAAATTAGCCCTACATAGTACAAAAAGAGCAAATAATCTTTACTGTAAATAATACATTCACTGTTGCACAGTAAAAAAACGAAGGGCTAATTTTTTAATTTTTTTTAACTCCATTATGTTACTAAATGTCTTAGGCCCCATTCACACTAGCGCGTTTTTTGATGCATTTTGCATTTTGCAGAAATGCACGGGAATTTTTTAACATGGGTTCCTATGGAACATGTTCACATCAATGCTTTTTTGTATCTCCGCGTTTTTGGAAAGGGTCGGGGACTTTTTCTCATGCAAAATGCAGCGTTTTGCATGTAATGGTTTTCAATGGACAAGCATCAAAAACGCAAGTGCACCTTTTTTGCAGCGTTTTTGATGCGTTTTTGATGCGTTTTTGGTGCGTTTTTGCCGTTTTTTTTTTTTTTTTTTTATTTTTTTTTTTTTTTGTAATTTTTTTGTAAGACTGTAAAAAAAAATGAAAAAAAAAAAAAAAAAAAAAAAACGCAAAACGCAAATCGCGGCAAAAACGCGGCAAAAACGCCGCTAAAACGCGGCAAAAACGCGGCTCAAAAACGCGGCAAGCATGAAAAAAAAACCTCCAAAAACGCTCAAAAGCAACATGCATAGGTGTGAATCGAGCCTTAGGCCTGGTTCCCACCTGTGTGTTTTTTGGTGCTTTTTGCAGAAATGCACTACACTTCATTTAATGTTCACATCTATGTTTTTTTCAGCTGCTGTGTATTTGGAAAGGGTCAGAGACCTTTTTCAATGCAAAACTGTGCTTTTTTGGTTCAATATACTTCAATGGAGAAGCTGCAGAAAAGCATGTAATATTACAGTTCTGTTTGAAAATCTGCAAAACAGTCTAGATTTTTTTTTTTCTTTAAATAAAAAAATTTGATCTGAGTCTGATATTTACCAGATTCAACCTCTAAGGCTCGATTCACACCTATGCATGTTGCTTTTGAGCGTTTTTGGAGGTTTTTTTTTCATGCTTGGCACGTTTTTGAGCAGCGTTTTTGTAGCGTTTTTGCGGCGTTTTTGCCGCGTTTTTGCCGCGATTTGCGTTTTGCGGTTTTTTTTTTCATTTTTTTTTACAGTCTTAAAAAAAAATTACAAAAAAAAAAAATAAAAAAAAACAAAAAAAAAAAACGGCAAAAACGCACCAAAAACGCACCAAAAACGCTGCAAAAACGCTGCAAAAACGGTGCACTTGCGTTTTTGATGCTTGTCCATTGAAATCCATTACATGCAAAACGCTGCTTTTTGCATGAAAAAAAGTCCCCGACCCTTTCCAAAACGCAGAGATACAAAAAAGCATTGATGTGAACATGTTCCATAGGAACCCATGTTAAAAAATTCCCATGCATTTCTGCAAAATGCAAAATGCATCAAAAAACGCGCTAGTGTGAATGGAGCCTAATAGTATATAGAGTATATCTCTTCTGGCTGTTATTCTCAGAGAGGATTAAAGATTTTACTCCCTAACCATATAGTTGGTTATTTATATTTACCCCTGCATATAAAGATATTTAGGAATAAATTGCCTTTTTTTAAACTTTACATATTAACTAAATTATACACCACACTTCTTTTTAAGGTTATTAACCGATTAATCAAAACAACAATCGCCAACTAATCGATTATGAAAATAATCGTTAGTTGCAGCCCTACTCACATCATATTAGAAATTGGCTCCTGTGCCAGAATATTTTGTGTTTTTAGCAGTTTTAAATTTGTTGTTATTTGCATAACTCATTTGTTGGTAATCATGGGCTTCAGCAGTATTACATTTCCTTTTCTGAATGCAATCAGGATGGTGACAATGGCCCCCGGACAGTTCAGCATTGAAGTGTTGTACTAGCAGCAGTCTCCGCTGTATTTCTCAATAGATTTCATTTTTATCTCAGTTTAAACATTTTTATTTATTCTTTCCCATATTTTTCAGCAAAGGCTATATTATTATTTTTATGCATTATTATTTTTATTATTATTATAATATAATTATTATCTGGGCATTGTATCCATATGCAGTTTAAAGTGTAAGTTCACCTTCAGCAAGATTTTCCCCAAATCCCCCTATGTAATTTCATGTTCTCTAAATAGTACATACCGCCCTTGCTCATGTTTTAATTGGTGGACATCCTCCTATTACACATACAGATGTGGGGCGGCTTCTCTACAAAGTCTGCTGACCCCTCGATCCCCTTATATCTTGTTTCTTGCAGATTGAACATTACAGTTGTGCGCCCCCTAGTGTTCATCTAGTCTAGGGGTATGTACTGCAGACGGTTCACTAAGATATAAATCCTGCGTGAATTTTTGAGTTAAAATAACTCATGCAGTATTTATCTCAAAAGCAACCAATTCACTAAAAAACGTGTTACATATTTATGTTTTGTGGTATTTATCACTTAAAATTAGCGTTATCTTTGGCATTTTTTTTTTGCAATTTTTTCTCCATGCTTACACTGCATCAGACGAAGATAGTTCTGTAAATAAATGCACAGAAATATTATGAAGCTGTGAAAACATTCTAGTGTACTTTCATTCACGGAAGGATTTCCCTCTGGTGAAATGTTACAATCTATTTTTATTGCTGGGCTCAGGACAGAACATTTCCACATTGATACATTGTAAACTTTTAACTTACTGGCCAGTGCAGTTTTCCCCTCATTGTTGTACTTTGCTAAAATACCGATCAATACAATAATCAATGTGTGTGTTCTTTACACCCAGTTCACACTGAATGCGACTATGAAATTGCGCTGCTTCAGTGCGGCTTGACAAAAATCTGTGCGACTTCATGCACAGATGTCAATACAAGTCGCACATGAAAGCACCAAAAATAGTACAGGAACCTTTTTAAAAGTTGGTGTATGTGGAAGTAGTGCCAATTTGAATGGTTCCATAGCCAGAAATAGGGTGCGACTTGTCATGCAACTGTGAAATCGCATGACAAGTCACACAAGTGTGAATAAGGGCTTAGTGAATTGACTTTAACCACTTGACCTCTGGAAGATTTACCCCCCCCTCCTGACCAGGCCATTGTTTGCGAAGCGGAACTTCGTTGCTTTGACAATTGTGCAGTCGTGTGACGCTGTACCCAAATAAAATGTATCTGCTTTTTTCGCACAAATAGAGCTTTCTTTTGGTGGTATTTGATGACCTCTGCGGTTTTTATTTTGTTGTGCTATAAACAAAAAAAGACAATTTTGAAAAAAAAAAAAAAAAAAATTTTGCTTTCTGCTATAAAACATATCTTATAAAAAAAAAAAAAAAAAAAAAAAAAAAAAAAAAATCTAGTTTCTTCATCAGTTTAGGCCAAAATGTATTCTGCTACATATTTTTGGTAAGAAAAATCCCAATAAGCAAATATTGATTGGGTTGTGTAAAAGTTATAGCGTCTACAAACTATGGGATATATTTATTTATTTGTTACCAGTAATGGCGGCGATCAGCAACTGATAGCAGGACTGCGATATTGCGGCAGTCAATCGGACACTAATTGACACTTTTTTGGGAACCAGTGACACTAATACGGTGATTAGTGCTAAAAATATGCACTGTCACTGTACTAATGACACTTTCAGGGAAAGGGTTAACATCAGGGGCGATCAAAGGGTTAACTGTGTGTTATCTGGTGTCTTATTACAGTGTGGGAGGTGCTTTTACTAGAGGAAGACATGGATCCATGTCTTCCCTCCTGACAGAGCGGCAATCTGCCTTGTTTACATAGGCAGATTGCTGTTCTGCCTCTGTACCGAATGATTGGTGGGTGGCGGCGGACATCGGGCCTGTGGTACCTACCCATTGGCTCCCGCTGTGTAATAATCATAGCGGGAGCGAGCCTGCAGCAGCGTGCATCCCCTTGCCCGGAAGTGCAGGATCACGTGTGTGTATATGTACAGTACGTGATCCTGCACATAACGGCCGCCTTGTTGCAGTAAAACTGCTATGGGGCGGTCGCTACGTGGTTCATTTTTTGTCTTTTCTTTGCGATATTTACCTCACATTTTTAACATGTGCAGTGTTTACCTCACATTCAATATTTTACTTTGATGAATTAACTCTTTTTTTAATATCCCATGCAATATTTCTGAAAAATGAGTCACGTGACCTTCATATCTCATGCAAAATCCTTTAGTGAATTAACCCAACAATTACTTAAAGTGGAACTACACTGCATCTGAGCACATGCTTTTAATATTCAAAGCAAACTCACCCATCCATCCATGTTTCTGTGTTTTATTCTGCTTAGAAATCACTTAAAAAAAACCTTAGCATTTCTGTCCGTGGCCAACTAAGGGCTGATGATTCTTCCTGGAATCCATCTACCCTTAGCTCAGGCATGCAGGCAGGAGGGTGTGCTTAGCTGAAAAAACCCTCCTGAAAACGTCTGGGATGTATAAACAACAAAAAATACACCTCCTGCGCAAAAGTGTAGTGTCTCAGTAAGGGAATTTGAGAATATCTCTACATCATGGGGATGTAGCCACAAGCCTTGCTGCCCTCTCAGACTTGGGATGTCCTGAAGGCACTACAAAGCATGGACACCAGCCTAGTGCATTATCCCACAGCATTTATTAAAAAGCAGTTGTCGAAAATTATACTCACAAACAAAGTGAATTAAAATCCCTTATCTATCTATCTATCTATCTATCTATCTATCTATCTATCTATCTATCTATCTATCTATCTATCTATCTATCTATCTATCTATCTATCTATCTATCTATCTATCTATCTACAGTGCCTTGCAAAAGTATTCACCCCCTTGGCTTTTGACCTATTTTGTTAAATTACAGCCTTTAGTTCAATGTTTTTTTAATCTGAATTATATGTGATGGATCAGAACACAATAGTCTACGTTGGTGAAGTAAAATTAGAAAAATATATACATAAAACTATTTTTCTGAAATAAAAAACTGATAATTGGCATGTGCGTATGTATTCACCCCCTTTGTTATGAAGCCCATAAAAAGCTCTGGTGCAACCAATTACCTTCAGAAGTCACATAATTAGTGAAAAGATGTCCACCTGTGTGCAATCTAAGTGTCACATGACCTGTCATTACATATACCATATTTATCGGCGTATAACACGCACTTTTTTCCCCTTAAAATAAGGGGAAAATCGTGGGTGCGTGTTATACGCCGATCCCCGCTATTTTGTGATGTGTCGGAGCGATCGCCGTGATCGCCGCCGACATTTACATAGCTTGAATTTTTAAACATGGCGCCGCGGAGTTCGGAGGGACTCGGGGGCGCTCGTTCAGCTGAACGAGCGCCGCCGAGGACACAGTGACTGGGCGGAGCCGAGATACACATAGCCGAGGGTTCTCGGCTTTTCTCGGCGCCGTTCACAGTCACGCCCAGTCCCGCCATTGGACCTGTGTTATGTCCATCATAGGGACTGGGCGTGACTGTGAACGGCGCCGAGAATAGCCGAGAACCCTCGGATATGTGTATCTCGGCTCCGCCCAGTCACTATGTCCTCGGCGGCGCTCGTTCAGTTGAACGAGCGCCCCCGAGTCCCTCCGAACTCCGCGGCGCCATGTTTAAAAATACAAACTAAACGTTTGTATGTCGGCGGCGACAAGGCTGCACGGACCACTGGGGCAAAGCTGAACAGGGGCAAAGCTGAACAGGGGCAAAGCTGCACTGGGGGCAAAGCTGCACTGGGGGCAAAGCTGCACTGGGGGCAAAGCTGCACTGGGGACAAAGCTGCACTGGGGACAAAGCTGCACTGGGGACAAGGCTGCACTGGGGACAAGGCTGCACTGGGGCAAAGCTGCACTGACAAGGCTGCACTGGGGCAAAGCTGCACTGACAAGGCTGCACTGGACACTGGGGAAAGGCTGCAGATGAACATTTAAATGTAAGTTTTTTTTCCTTAAACTTCCCTCCTAAAAGTTTTTTTCCTTAAAATTCCCTCCTAAACTTGGGGTGCGTGTTATACGCCGGCGCGTGTTATACGCCGATAAATACGGTACACACCTTTTTGAAAGGCCCCAGAGGCTGCAACATCTAAGCAAGAGGCACCACTAACCAAACACTGCCATGAAGACCAAGGAACTCTCCAAACAAGTAAGGGACAATGTTGTTGAGAAGTACAAGTCAAGGTTAGGTTATAAAACAAAATCGAAATCTTTGATGATCCGTAGGAGCACCATCAAATCTATCATAACCAAATTGAAAGAACATGGCACAACAGCAAACCTGCCAAGAGATGGCCGCACACCAAAACTCATGGACCGGGCATGGAGGGCATTAATCAGAGAGGCAGCACAGAGACCTAAGGTAACCCTGGAGGAGCTGCAGAGTTCCACAGCAGAGACTGGAGTATCTGTACAAAGGACGACCATAAGCCATACGCTCCATAGAGTTGGGCTTTATGGCAGAGTGGCCAGAAGAAAGCCATTACTTTCAGCAAAAAAGAAAATGGCACGTTTTGAGTTTGTGAAGAGGCATGTGGGAGACTCCCAAAATGTATGGAGGAAGGTGCTCTGGTCTGATGAGACTAAAATTGAACTTTTTGGCCATCAAAGAAAACACTATGTCTGGCGCAAACCCAACACATCACATCACCCAAAGAACACCATCTCCACAGTGAAACATGGTGGTGGCAGAATCATGCTGTGGGGATGTATTTCAGCAGTCGGGACTGGGAAACTGGTCAGAGTTGAGGGAAAGATGGATGGTGCTAAATACAGTGATATTCTTGAGCAAAACCTGTACCACTCTGTGTGTGATTTGAGGCTAGGACGGAGGTTCACCTTCCAGCAGGACAATGACCCCAAACACACTGCTAAACACTTGAGTGGTTTAAGGGGAAACATGAAAATGTGTTGGAATGGCCTAGTCAAAGCCCAGACCTCAATCCAATAGAAAATCTGTGGTCAGACTTAAAGATTGCTGTTCACAAGCACAAACCATCCAACTTGAAGGAGCTGGAGCCGTTTTGCAAGGAGGAATGGGCAAAAATCCCAGTGGTAAGATGTGGCAAGCTCATAGAGACTTATCCAAAGCGACTTGGAGCAGTGATAGCCGCAAAAGGTGGCTCTACAAAGTATTGACTTTAGGGGGGTGAATAGTTATGCACATTGACTTTTTCTGTTATTTTATCCAATTTGTTGTTTACTTCACAATAAAAAAAAAAAATCTTCAAAGTTGTGGGCATGTTCTGTAAATTAAATGATGCAAATCCTCAAAAAATCCATGTTAATTCCAGGTTGTAAGGCAACAAAACACAAAAAAATGCCAAGGGGGGGGGGAATACTTTTGCAAGGCACTGTATCTATCTTTCTGGTTGTTGTTTAACATTTAACTGTTGTCAAAATAAAAAATGACCTGTACGATGCAGTCTGTAACTAGAATTAACACAGCAGTCTTTGTTTTTCGGAGTTTCCCCGTAACATAGTTTAGTACCTAGTGATTCCACCAGTAAGTCTGTTGTTTACTTCCTGTAGAGCAGAACTACATTCCCCGTGTAGCCTACCTTCCTCCTTCCAGGGATTCAGCGGTTCCATTTCTTACCAGCCCCCTTCATCTTCTTCCCGGGTACTGGATTCTCCACCTCTTGATTGGTCAGCAGGGGATGTGATGGGAGTAAGTCATTTTGGCACAGCTAAAGTGTGCCGGTAATGCACGCTGATCTACACATGTGCAGCCCAATGTACATTCTGTAGAAAACAAAAAACAAGTACAAGGAGCATATGACCAGCTCCAGCATAACTGAACGAAGTCCATAATTAGTCCATATAAAATAAGATAAATAATAATAATAAAGTCCGTACACTCAGGGCTGCCACCAATGAGGAATAGAAGCCAAAATCCCAGCAAAGCTGAAAACAACAAGAACAAGGGCGCATCTAAGTGTAGATGTTTAAAAATGCTTTAATAATGACAGACAAATGACAACTCACATGGGTGAAGACACAAAGGGGCACATCTTTGAGTAAAGCATCCAGGGGCACAATAGGTAACCGAGTAATGGTTTCTCCAATTCTACACTAATCTCAGGAAGGAGCATGGCAGGCACATCTGTATGTATGATAATCCGGGAGGATAAGGACGGTGACCTGTCAGATACCCTCGCTCAAGTCGCCGCAAAGCGTAGGGTCCTCGATGGAAACCGCTGATGGAAGTTCTGGCCGTGCGGTGATGATCCCAGAACGAGGCTTGAAGTGCATAGAGCAGAAATGCGTAGGGAAATCACGACATCGCTAAGGCGCATTTCTGAGCGTGCGTGCTGCGTATCTTAGCTGCTCTCCTTTGTCAAGCAGGAAATTTTGCATTTCCTAGAACTTTGCGGGAATAACGTTTGAAATAAAAAAATGGAACTACCATTGTTTTATTCACTAGGGCAGTGATGGCCAACCTTGGCACCCCAGATGTTTTGGAGCTACGTTTCCCATGATGCTCTGGCACTCTGCAGTGTAGTTGAGCATCATGGGAAATATAGTTCCAAAACATCTGGGGTGCCAAGGTTGGCCATCACTGCACTAGGGTGTCTGCTTTCAGATAATCGGAGGATTTTGTGTAATTTTCAGGCCTAAAATGATTTTTTAAATGTGTGCAAAAAACGCAAAAATGGCTCTGGCAAGCGAAAAGGATTTTTACTTTTCCATGCAGCGGGGCTGTACCCACACTGCATGGGTTAACTGCTCATTTATTCCGGGGAGCAAGGAAATACTTACTCGATCCTTCGATCCTCCTGAAAACAGAGCTTCTTCATGTCCAGCAGTGCACTGCTCCTGCTGTACTCACATCCAGAGCCGATCTTTGGGCGCGATGACATCAGGAACAGTCCATTCACAAGACCGCTAGCATGTGTGTGTGTGTGGGGGGGGGGCAGGAGCAGCAGGGACCGGTTTTGCGTTCGGGGGATCGGCGGATTAGGTAAGTATATCTCCGCTCTGTAATCACCTACACCAGGGGTCTCCAAACTGTTCAAACAAAGGGCCAATTTATTGTCTTTCAGACTTTAGGAGGGCCGGATTGTGGCCAGCGGGGCCAATAAATGTCATGGGCCCAACATTAGTGAAAATAAATATGGCCCCAGGGTTGGTGGTCAATAGAAGGAGGAGTAGTATCCCATCATTGGTATCGGTGGAAGAAATAGTGACCCATTGTTGGTGTCAGTAGGAGGAATATTGCCTTATATCTGGGAGGAATAGTGCTCCACGGGCTGGATAAAGGCTAGCAAAGGGCCACATCTGGCCCTCGGGCCGCAGTTTGGAGACCCCTGCCCTAGACAAAAACGAGCGGTTAACCCCTTCAGTGCAGGCAAAGCCCCACTGCATGGGGGAAAAAAATGCCTAGAGTTCTTCTTTAAATAAGGCCTACAAATAGTCCTGTAAGACGTTTTAGTTCTTATTTATGAACATGTCTCCTAGAAGACAAATCTGTGTTACCCAATGGAAAGAATATTTATTTTATTGAGATGCCTTTGAGTTGTCTCTTAGCGTTCTTCTGAATAATGATTCGGGTCATTCAATGTCCTTCACTAGTGATAAATGTAAATGGGTTGCAGTGGACACAGCTGTAACCAAGCCTTAAGGGAACTTGTTGACCTCCCTATGATCATCATGGCTACGAATGACTTCATCTTCACAGGGATTGAGGCTTTTCTACCTCTGCGATCGTCTCTATTGATGCTTGCAGGAATAAAAAAATCATCTGCATAAATTACAATGAGGGGGCTTTGGTTCCTCGCCTAAAGCTTAGTACACGTTCTTAGAAAATCAGATGAAAATCTCTGTATTCGTTTGATTTTCTGTTCCTTAAGCCCCAGAAACACTATTAGATTTTCTGCAGATTTTTGTCTTCAGATTTACCAAAACCATGTAGTGCAAGGGCCTGCCTGATTGCCTACAAATTGAAACTCTTCTGGTTTGACGTCATATTATATGGTTTTGGTAAATCTGAAGACAAAAATCTGCAGAAAATCTAATAGTGTGTATGGAGCCTAAGTATACAGCTTTTGAGAGCCAATGTCGACTGTTCAGACAAAAATTTCCGAAGGGACATGCTGGAAAAAAAAATTCTCGTTAGTTACCAGATTATTGAAGCATGTTTGCACTTTATTTTTCACGGTGTTGGAGCATAAACAAGAAGATTTGTACACATATGATTATTATGGACATTTCTGATGGTTTATTTTATTGTGCACTTTATTACATACACAGTGTATATTATTAATTTGACATTTAATTTTTGTACTGATTCCTTTGCGCTATATATATATATATATATATATATATATATATATACACACCAGAATGAACGTTTTTTTTTCGTTTAGTTAGTTTAGTTTGGTACGGTATTCGTCTTTATAAAAATTGAATGAGCAAGATCGCGTCCCTGACGAAGACAGCAACAAAAAATTTCAAAACGCGAATGAATAATCAAATGCAGGATAAGAAAAGATTTTTTTTTAAAATTAAATATAAACTGCAATTTCTGTGATCGTGTTAGGTAAATAGCTATATACAGTTTACCAGCATACAGGTTATCTCTTGGACAATTAATAAAAGGTATTGATATAGACCTTGTTTAGATGCGGTTGAGCCGCGTTTTTGCTGCCTGACAACCACCCACCCCCCCTTTAACCACTTGAGCTCTGGAAGGTTTTGCCCCCCCTTCATGACCAGGCCATTTTTTGTGATACACCACTGCTTTACTTTGACAATTGCGCGGTCATGAGACGCTGTACCCAAATAACATTTTTGTCCTTTTCTCCCCATAAATAGAGCTTTCTTTTGGTGGTATTTGATCACCTCTGTGTTTTTTTTTTTTTTTTGTGCTTTAAACAAAAAAAGACCGGCAATTTTGATATATATATATATATGTATATATGTGTATATGTGTATATATATATATATATATACACATACATACATACATACATACACACATATATATATATATATATATATATATATATATATATATATATATATATATATATATATATAAATATAATTTTACTATAAAACATATCCAATAAAAAAAAAAAGTAAAAAATTAAATTTCTTCATAAATTTAGGCCAATATGTATTGTGCTACATTTTCTTGGTAAAAAAAAATCCCAATAAGTGTATATTGATTGGTTTGCGCAAAAGTTATAGCGTCTATAAACTATGTGATATATATATATATATTTTTTTTTTTACTAGTAATGGTGGCGATCAGGGACTTATAGCGGGACTGCGATAGCGGTTGGACAAATCGAACACGTAACTGACACTTTTTGGGGACCAGTGACACTAATACAGTGATCAGTGCTAAAAAATATGCACTGTCACTGTACTGATGACACTGGCTGGGAAGGGGTTAACCTCAGGGGTGATCAAAGGGTTAAATGTATGCTTAGATTGTACTTACTCACTATGGGGTAGGTGCTTTGACTAGGGGAAGACAGAGATCCGTGTTCTTGCCTATCAGAAACACAGGATCAAATCCTTCTCTGCTGACAGAAAAATAATCTGCTTTGTTTACGCAGGCGGACTGCTGTTCTGCTTGTGTCCCAAACGATTGGCAGGCCCCGGCGGACATCAAGTCCACCTGACCCGCTGATTGGCTCCTGCTGTGTCCAATCACAGCAAGAGCAGGTCGCAGGCCGGCGCGCGCGCACGTGCCCCAGACCAGGAAGTGTCAGATCACGTACCAGAGCGGCCGCAGTAAATGTACGTGGGGCGGTCACTAAGTAGTTAAAATGCAATAGGCAGTAGACTTGGAGGTTTGTTTGATGCTTGTTTTTGTTTAGGGGAACAAAAAAAAGAAGATTTACTTACCTAATGCTCTGCTCCTCCCCTCAGCTAGACCAGTCCTGGCTTCTTTTCCACCCCATGCCCCAGTGGTCTAAGGTCCTGATGTCATCAAACTAGTGCCTGCACTGCGCATGATAGTGTGTGTGGGGGGGGGGGCAGTGCATTGACAGTGCCTGGAGGAGCAAAGGATCATGTAAGAAAACATGTTTCTCCTCTCACCTAGACAAAACAAGCTATGAACCCCCTACAGTGCAATTGCATTCCCACTGAAAGGAATACTTTTCAATTTTCCCCGAGTTAGACTTTAACACTGATAGGGGTGCTTAAAATGATCAAATTTTATTCTTTTATGTAAAACCTTTATCCCAAAAGGAAAAAAAAACTGTTTCTGTAACTGCTTATAAAATATTTGTTGGAATTCAGCTTCAATATGTTAGTGTATTTAAATCTGCTAGCCCTCTACCCCCCCCCCCCCCAGACTGACAATGCTGCTGTCCAAATGTGCCCCCAGTGCTCATTCATCCAGAGTGTGGGCACACAGGAGGCGTGTTACTGGTCAGAGCACCAGGTGAAAACAGAGGGGAAAAGCCTAAAAAAAGGCAACAAATGCAGCCACCACATCTAATGATTGGTAAGCTGCAATATGTTACATTTTTGGTTTTGGGTTAAAGTGATACTAAACACACGCTGTTGAATTTGCATTGATCCCTGCTATTGCTGTATATGGATGATGACACTGTATTTGTTTTAATTTTTTTTTAAAAACTAAGCACCTTTTTCCTAATTGATATACAGCTGTCACATGACCTGGATCGTTCCCAGCATGTCTGCAGGGAAACATAAGCAGGAGGAGCTTCTAGTTCTCTGCTGCTGGTCACATGTTCAAAATAAAAATAAAAACAGCCTTTGGAATACAGAGTAAAAATAAATAAATAATATCAATAAACTGTTTAAAATTGTCATACAAATATATATTTCTTTATTATTTTTTTGGGAAATAACATGGTGTGGGTGGATTTCTGCCAGTCACAAGCTGTGTCGCACCCCTCCAGCCTGTGTCTTAGAATAAGAGGGAGGTGAAGCCTCCATCAATCTACATGTAATATCCCATCACCACTGTGTTTAGCTGGTTAGTGGGCATGAAGGAGGAGGGAGGGAGTGGGCTGTCAATTACTACTGTGAATACGCCCACATGTGACTCTATAGTCACATGGGCTGCTCAGATGTGATATCGAGGAAATGGTCAGCATAGAAACTAGGGGTCGATCAATATAGTTTTTTCAGAGCCAATACCGATTTTCTGACCACCTTTCAGGCCAATAGCCGATATCAGGTGCCAATATTCTGTACATTTAGGGTCAGTTCACACCATAGAAACACAGTTCGGATGCGTTCCAGAAGCTTTTCTGCAAGCGTGTCTTGATGCAGTCCAGGGCATTTTTTCCCTCTGTGTTTTCTTAAACCTTAAAATAAGGACATGTGTGTTCCAGTGCGTTTTTTATGAATTTAGGTGCATTCAGGTGTGTTCCAGATTTTTGATGCATTTTACAGCGTTCCAGTACAGTCCAGTGCAGGAAAAATGCAGCATGTTCTACTTTTTTTTTCTACTCTTTTTTTTTTCTTGAACTGGAGTGCACTGGAACTGCAAGCATTGGTGTGAACTATGCCATTGAAAACCATATAACCTACTTTCCATGTGTTTTTGATACAGAAAATAAACCGCACTGGACTGCATATGGTGTGAACTGGCCCTAAAAGTAAATAACTGGAAAAAATAAAGTGCTTGAAAAGTAATAACTTTTACTAAACATGGAAAAATGGCATAAATACCTATAAACTGCACACTGGCCAATATCGGTAATATCGGTAAGTTTCTGGCCGATAGCGATTGAAAATTTGCGAATATTGGCCCTAATAGTCGGTCACTCCGATAATCGGATGACCCCTAATGCCGCGTACACATGAGCGGACTTTTCGACCGAACTGGTCTGACGGTCTATCCGACGGACTTTTGACGGACTTACAACGGACTTTCCGAATGAACGGACTTGCCTACACACGATCACACCAAAGTCCGACGGATTCGTACGTGATGACGTACGACTGGACTAAAATAAAGAAGTTGATAGCCAGTAGCCAATAGCTGCCCTAGCGTCGGTTTCAGTCCGTCGGACTAGCATACGACCAGACTTGAGTCCATCGGAAAGATTTGAAACATGTTTTATTTCTAGGTCCGTCAGACTTTTGGGGAAAAAAAGTTCTCTGGAGCCCACACACGATCGAATTGTCTGACGGAGTCTGCTCGTGTGTACGCGGCATTATAGAAACTCTCTGAAAACTGAGCATGTGCACAGTTGCCAACACAGCTCTACAAAATCCTCAGCTGGATTGGGAACATGGACAGAAGGGGGAGATAGAGAGCAGTAGGATCAACCAGGTTTTTAGCAGAGTACAGAAAACGAATCTCATAGTGACTGAGTGCGTATGAAGAGCTTGTAATACACCATTTATTGATTGTTTTTTTATGATGGGGGTTTAGTGACACTTTCAGGCCTCATGCACACTGGACGTTTTTGGACGTTTTTACAGCAGCTGTTTTTGGCAGTAGACGTTTTTTTCTACAGTCATTAAACTCTCCATCATGTTATCCTATGTGTTCATCCACATATAGGCTGTTATCAGCAGTTTTGGGCAGTGGCGTTTTTGAGCAGTAAAAAAACACCAAAACTAGTGGGTTCTGAGAGACGTTTTTCAGCTGTAAAAACGCTCTAATGCTGATAAATGCTGATAGACGTAAATAAACGCTCAAAAACGTCACTCACCAGCGTTTGTTAACCTTTTTGATCCATTGAAAAAAAATAAAATTTTCTTCAAAAAAAACAAAAGCGCTAACGCGGAAAAACTATAAAAACTGTTAATAAACGTTAAAAAACGCTATTGCAAAAACGTTGAAAAAAGCTGAAAAAAGTTGAAAAACTCACTGCAAAGCTACTGGTGTTTTTATGACGTTATTTTAATGTGCAGTGTGTATGAGGCTTAATAGCGCTTTAAACTTCTTGTAGTATACACAGCAGGTACTTACTAAGGAGAATTATCACCTCTTTACAATGACTGAAACAATCTTAGATTTGAATTTTATTAGCCTAAGGCCTCATGCACACTGGACGTTATAATAACGTTATAAAAACGTCAGTAGCTTTGCAGTGAGTTTTTTAACTTTTTTCAACGTTTTTGCAATAGCGGTTTTTAGCGTTTATTAGCGTTTTTCCGCGTTAGCGTTTTAGAGGGTTTTTTTTTTGTTTTTTTTTGAAGAAAAAAAAATATTATTTTTTGTTTTGTCAATGGATCAAAAAATGTTAAATGGTGGTGAGCGACGTTTTTGAGCATTTACCGACGTTTATCAGCGTTAGAGCGTTTTTACAGCTGAAAAATGTCTCTCAGAACCCACTAGTTTTGGGGGTTTTTTTTACTGCTCAAAAACGCCACTGCCCAAAACTGCTGATAACAGCCTATATGTGCATGGACACATAGGATAACATGATGGAGAGTTTAAAGTGGTTGTAAACCATAACAGACCACTTTAACCTACAGGTAAGCCTAGATTAAGGCCCCTTTCACACTGGGGCGGTAGGGGGCGTCGGCGGTAAAACAACGCTATTTTTAGCGCTGTTTTACCGTGGTATTCGGCCGCTAGCGGTGCGGTTTTAACCCCCCGCTGGCGGCCGAAAAAGGGTTAAAACCCCTCGTATAGCGCAGCGGTATATTACCGCGGTATAGCCGCGCTGTCCCATTCATTTCAATGGGCAGGAGCGGTTTAGGAGCGGTGAATACACCCCTCCTTCACCGCTCCAAAGATGCGGCTCGCAGGAGATTTTTTTCTTCTCCTGCCAGCGCACCGATTCAGTGTGAAAGTCCTCGGGCTTTCACACTGAACAAACAGCGGAGGCTGTTTAGGGTCGGTTTGCAGGCGCTATTTTTAGCGCAATAACGCCTGCAAACCGCCCCAGTGTGAAAGGGGCCTAAGGCTTACCTGTAGGTGCAAGAAATATCTCCTTAACCTACACGGTTAAGGAGATATTTTCCAAAAAACGGGAACCGATGTCTACGGCGCAACAGCGCAGGCGCACTGAGCGTGCTGCTAGTGAGGGCGATCATGCGCATGCGCCGGAGTGACATCATCGCTGCTCCGGCCAGTCACAGCGCCGGAGCAGCGGCATCATGGCGGCGACGGAGGAGATGAACGAGAGTCGCTCCAGGCACTTCGATCTCAGGTAATTCATAATGAGCTAGTATGCTATGCGTACTAGCTCATTATGCCTTTGTCCTGCAGGGTGTTTTTTTTTTTTTTTTTTTTAGAGAGGGTTTACTTCCTCTTTAATGACTGTAGAAAACAATGTCTACAGCCAAAAACAGCTGCTGTAAAAACGTCAAAAAACGTCCAGTGTGCATGAGGCCTAAAAAAAAATCTAAAATCCGCCAAGGAATTTCTACCGTACAGAGAAAGCTGGATTCTGCGTTTCTACTCTGCGATCTGGGCATCTGTCATTTTCTTACTCATTTGCTTGTTCTGCGTGTTTATATTTGGTTGCTGTGTATTCTGATCCCTCAGGAATGGGAAGAATTGTTGAATCAAGATTGCAGAATGTATGCTTGAAATATCAAATGTCAGTATAGAAAGTAAACAAGTCGGTAATCAAATGCAAGTTGTGCGACGTCTAAGCATTTCATCGTGTATGAAGTCCAGTATGATCGCAGCCTGGTCTAATCTTGTAATTGGCCGCGGTTCCAGGACTGGATCAAAAACCCGGCAGTGCGAGTATGTAACCAGAAACTGTTCACCTCAGCAGTCTCATGACCAGCCAACGTCTATGAGCCGACACTAAAATCTTGTGTCTCAGGGCCTGCAGATCCTGGCGCAGTGCCCGACTAGACACCCGAGTCCTCCATATAGTTCATAAATCACAGCTGTAATCGCAGCGAGGGTTTGTTATTTAAAAGAAAATAGATTGAACACTATGTGAAGCGTCTAGAACAACCAGTAGGGTGGATGTAATCAAATACTAATTAAAAGGCACTTTTCCATGTATCAGATCCTGTAAGTACATTCTACCTCCGCCGCAAATGACACGTAGCCAAAGTGAAAGGCTTTGTTTACACTTGATTACATCTTGCTGCACATTTTTCCACCTAAACAACATTTCTGCCCCTTTACGCTTATTGTATCGGTTATATACTGTAATGCCGCGTACACACAATCGCACATTCCGACAACAAAATCCATTTTTTTTTTTCCGATGGATGTTGGCTCAAACTTGTCTTGCATACACACGGGCACACAAATCTTGTCGGAAATTCCGAATGTCAAGAATGCGGTGACATACAACACGTACGCCGAGCCGATAAAAATGAAAAAAACGCAGAGGTGATCAAATACCACCAAAAGAAAGCTCTATTTGTGGGAAAAAAAAGGACATCAATTTTGTTTGGGTGCAACGTCGCACGACCGCGCAATTGTCAGTTAAAGCGACGCAGTGCAGGAAGGGGGTAAATTCTTCAGGGGCTGAAGTGGTTAAAACAAGAGTTCCATTCTAACAGGGGAAGGGATGGATCTTGTGTCCCTGCAAAGCAGAGAATAACATTTTTTTTCTTCCCTTGGTAAAAGCAGCACACACATGTCACAAAAACACTGGCTAGGCACACAGTTAACCCTTTGATTGCCCAGATGTTTAACCCCTTCCCAGCCAGTGTCATTAGTAAAGTGACAGTGCATATTTTTAGCACTAATAACTGTATTAGTGTCACTGGTTCCCGCAAAGTGTCGAAAGTGTCAGTTAGGTGTCCCATTGACTGCCACAATATTGCAGTCCCGCTAAAAGTTGCTGATCACCGCCATTACTAGTATTAAAAAAAATCCATAAATATATCCCATAGTTTGTAGATGCTATAACTTTCACATAAACCAATCAATATACAGTTATTGGGATTTTTTTACCAAAGACATGTAGCAGAATACATATTGGCCTAAATGTATGAAGAAATTAGATTTTTACTTTTTTTATTGGATATGTTTTATAGCAGAAAGGAAAAAATATTGTTTTTTTTTTTTGTTTTTGTTTTTTCAAAATTGTCGATCTTTTTTGTTTATAGCGCAAAAAAAAAAATAAAAACCCAGAGGTGATCAAATACCACTAAAAGAAAGCTCTATTTGTGAGGGAAAAAATGGCATACGTTTTTTTTTTTTGTTACAGCGTTGTATGGCCGCGCAATTGTCAGTTAAAACAACACAGTGCTGTATCGCAAAAAATGGCCTGGTCATAAAGGGGGGTAAATCTTCCGGAGGTCAAGTGGTTGTAAACCTCAGACATAAAATATATGAACAAAGTACATCCCTCTATGGTGTGTACTTGTCTTAAAAGCACTAAGTGTCCCCTCTGCTGTGTTGTTCCTCGGCTATCAGCATGAATCCTTTCTGACAAGTTTTCTTGACACCAAGAGAAAAAAGGTGACAGGGGAGGGGCCTCCAGCTGATTGACAGCCACAGCTCTGTTCCTGTGTGCTGTGTGGAGGGGGGTGTTCCCCTTTCCTCCAATCAGCTCTCAGATCTGAGGTCTGCAGAGTGTAACTTCAGCTCTTCACCCCCTTTTTTCTGAACTCTCATGCTTTATAATTCAGCACTTTAATGAGATGTAGAGAATAGAAGACAACAGATAAACAGGTGCAACTTACGTAGGAGGATATGTTTCATCTCTGTATATGACCTGAGTCACTTCGCTGGGTATATGTAAGATTGTACAGCCACTTTAACTTAAGCTGGTCATACCTGATTACTTTTTTGCAGGGCTTTTTTTCTCAGAGAAAAGGTGCAGGAACTCACCCCCCCCCACCAGGTCACGCCCCTACCTCCACCTAGAACCGCCCCTCCTGGGTCACGCCCCTAAAACCGCCCCTTTAGGCTGCATTCACACCTGAGCGTAGCGTTTTTGAGCCTTTCTTCCGGCGTTTTGTCGTGCGTTTTTTCGGGCATATTTGCGCGTTTCCATGCAGCGTTGTCCGGCATTTGGGCTTTGGCATTTTTTTATTAGCCAATAGGAAAAACGATCATCTGTTTCATCATTTGTTGCTATGTTGTTAGATTTTGTCATCTGCTCCCTGCTCCAAAAACGCCCAAATCTGCCTGATTCACGCGACAAAAAAGGGTCCAGAACTTGTTTGAGCTTCAGGCGTAGGGCTTCAGGCGACTTGGAGTGGAGATGTGAACCATCTCCATAGAGAATAATGGATTTTTTCCCCTCAAGCGTTTTGTAGCTTGAGGCTTCAAGCTACAAAACGCTTAGGTGTGAATGGGCTCTTAGAGCACAGGGAACCAAGTATAATTTGGGCGCCTATATAAGAAATTTGTATGGAATTTGTTCATAAAAGGCAATGCAGTGAAATGTGCAAAACATTTTAAATATCCAGCATTTACCAAAATAAGCCCAGACTAATTCAGCATTCTTGTCTTCTAGCATACGTGAGCTCATCCCTACTGTACAGCTTTAAGAGCCCATGTGAATGAGCCCTGTGAGTTTGTTACTGCAGTAAAAGCAATAATAGACCCATTACAGCAAGAATAGATCCCTCCAGCATCAATAGACAGCCCCCCATATCCAGCATCAATAGACAGCCCCCCCATATAATTAGCAAAGAGACAGTTCCAAATATCCAGCAAAGAAACAGCCGCAGCCCAGCCCAGCAAAGAGACAGCCGCAGCCCAGCCCAGCAAAGAGACAGCCGCAGCCCAGTCCAGCAAGAGACAGCCCAGTTCAGCAAGAGACAGCCACAGCCCAGTCCAGGAAGAGACAGCCCAGTCCAGTCCAGCTAGAGACAGGCACGGACCAGTTCAGAAAAATGACAGCCGCAGCCCAGTCAAGGAAAGAGACAGCCAACGGCCCAGTCCAGCAAGAGAGCTACAGCCCAGTGCAGTAAGAGACAGCCCAGTCCAGCAAGAGACAGCCGCAGACCAGTCCAGCAAGAGACAGCTGTAGACCAGTCCAGCAAGAGACAGCTGTAGACCAGTCCAGCAAGAGACAGCCATAGACCAGTCCAGGAAGAGACAGCCGTAGACCAGTCCAGGAAGAGACAGCCATAGACGAGTCCAGCAAGAGACAGCCGTCGTCAAGTCCAGCAAGAGACAGGTGTAGCCCAGTCCAGAAAGAGACAGGCGCAGCCCAGTCCAGAAAGAGACAGCTGTAGCCCAGTTCAGCAAGAGACAGCCACAGCCCAGTCCAGCAAGAGACAGCCACAGCCCAGTCCAGCAAGAGACAGCCACAGCCCAGTCCAGCAAGAGACAGCCACAGCCCAGTTCAGAAAGAGACAGCCCAGTTCAGCAAAGAGACAGCCACAGCCCAGTCCAGGAAGAGACAGCCCAGTCCAGTCCAGCTAGAGACAGGCACGGACCAGTTTAGAAAAATGACAGCCGCAGCCCAGTCAAGGAAAGAGACAGCCAACGGCCCAGTCCAGCAAGAGAGCTACAGCCCAGTCCAGCAAGAGACAGCCGCAGACCAGTCCAGCAAGAGACAGCTGTAGACCAGTCCAGCAAGAGACAGTCGCAGCCTAGTCCACCAAGAAACAGCCGTAGACCAGTCCACCAAGAGACAGCCGTAGACCAGTCCAGTAAGAGACAGCCCTAGACCAGTCCAGTAAGAGACAGCCCTAGACCAGACCAGGAAGAGACAGCCATAGACGAGTCCAGCAAGAGACAGCCGTCGTCAAGTCCAGCAAGAGACAGGCGCAGCCCAGTCCAGAAAGAGACAGGCGCAGCCCAGTCCAGAAAGAGACAGGCGCAGCCCAGTCCAGCAAGAGACAGCTGTAGCCCAGTGCAGCAAGAGACAACCCAGTCCAGTCCAGTTCAGCAAGAGACAGCCATAGCCCAGTTCAGCAAGAGACAGCCGTAGCCCAGTCCAGTAAGAGACAGCCATAGCCCAGTCCAGCAAGAGACAGCCCAGTCTAGTCCAGTCCAGCAAGAGACAGCCCAGTCTAGTCCAGTCCAGCAAGAGACAGCCATAGACCAGTCCAGCAAGAGACAGCCCACCCAGTCCAGCAAGAGAAAGCCATGGACCAGACCAGCAAGAGATAGCCATATACCAGTCCAGCAAAAGACAGCCCAGTCCAGTCCAGAAAGAGAAAGCCGTGGACCAGACCAGCAAGAGACAGCCATATACCAGTCCAGCAAGCGACAGCCCAGTCCAGTCCAGCAAGAGACAGCCCAGTCCAGTCCAGCAAGAGAAAGCCGTAGACCAGACCAGCAAGAGACAGCCGTAGACTAGTCCAGCAAGAGACAGCCGCAGCCCAGTCCAGCAAGAGACAGCCATAGCTCAGTCCAGCAAAAGACAGCTGTAGCCCAGTTCAGCAAGAGCCAGCCGTAGCCCAGTCCAGTAAGAGACAACCATAGCCCAGTCCAGCAAAAGACAGCCCAGTCTAGTCCAGTCCAGCAAGAGACAGCCATAGACCAGTCCAGCAAGAGACAGCCCAGCCCAGTCCAGCAAGAGTAAGCTGTGGACCAGACCAGCGAACGACAGCCATATACCAGTCCAGCAAAAGACAGCCCAGTCCAGTCCAGCAAGAAAAAGCCGTGGACCAGACCAGCAAGAGACAGCCCAGTCCAGCAAGATACAGCCGCAGCCCAGTCCAGCAAGATACAGCCGCAGCCCAGCCCAGCAAGGGACAGCCATAGCCCAGTCCAGCAAGGGACAGCCATAGCCCAGTCCAGCAAGGGACAGCCATAGCCCAGTCCAGCAAGGGACAGCCATAGCCCAGTCCAGCAAGGGACAGCCATAGCCCAGTCCAGCAAGAGACAGCCATAGCTCAGTCCAGCAAGAGACAGCCGCTCAGCGTTCTGTGTGGAGTGTTCTGGCGGAGTTAACTCAGCGGCAGTGAGTGCTCTGGCGGAGGTGCCTCAGCGGCGGGGAGTGCTCTGGCGGAGGTGCCTCAGCGGCGAAGAGTGCTCTGGCGGAGGTGCCTCAGCGGCCAAGAGTGCTCTGGCGGAGGTGCCTCAGCGGCGAAGAGTGCTCTGGCGGAGGTGCCTCAGCGGCGAAGAGTGCTCTGGCGCAGGTGCCTCAGCGGCGAAGAGTGCTCTGGTGGAGGTGCCTCAGCGCCGGGGAGTGCTCTGGCGGAGTTGCCTCAGCGGCGGGGAGTGCTCTGGCGGAGGTGCCTCAGCGGCGAAGAGTGCTCTGGCGGAGTTGTCTCAGCGGCGGGGAGTGTTCTGGCGGAGTTGACTCAGCGGCGGGGAGTGCTCTGGCGGAATTGACTCAGCGGCAGGGAGTGCTCTGGCGGAGGTGCCTCAGCAGCGGGGAGTGCTCTGGCGGAGGTGCCTCAGCGGCGGGGAGTGCTCTGGCGGAGGTGCCTCAGCGGCGGGGAGTGCTCTGGCGGAGGTGCCTCAGCGGCGGGGAGTGCTCTGGCGGAGGTGCCTCAGCGGCGGGGAGTGCTCTGGCGGAGGTGCCTCAGCGGCGGGGAGTGCTCTGGCGGAGGTGCCTCAGCGGCGGGGAGTGCTCTGGCGGAGGTGCCTCAGCGGCGGGGAGTGCTCTGGCGGAGGTGCCTCCGCATTTGATCCCTCCACATCCATCAGTGCTTTATTACAAGCAGCAGGCTACACAGATTTGGACATAGGAGTGCATTGGCTGAGGTACCGGAACGGCGTTCTGGCAGAAAAAAAGCACTGCTTTTTTCATTTTTCAACAAGCGGGTTGAAGTAAAAAAAAAAAAAAAAGAGCCGGTTCTCCCATCCACACATTCACTTCGCTGAGTTATTGAATTGTGACAGTGTGGCGCCTTCCCCATCCTCAGAATACAATGATCAGTGTTGCCGGATACAGCTGGCGGCACTGATTGTATTTGTTATTCTAGAACTGAATTTTGTGTTTCTACATACGCACAGTTGTAAAGAAACCTAAACATACATTTCAATTTTTTATTTTTTTTGTAAATGCTTTCTGATACCTTATTGGTGAGATATCTGTGCTTGAGGTCTTGGGTCTGCACACCTGGTTTAGCTTTTATGAGAGGTCCCGCTCTCCATGTTGGATTTTGTATTATGGAGAATGTAACAGGAGGTTCAAAAGCAGTGGCCTCCAAATTGTGACCTGGGCTGGATGCGGCGCTTTGCTTGCTTTTATCCACCTATTGGTGCACTATTCCTTCCATTGATATGAGACTCTATTCCTCCCACTGACACCAACAATAGGGTATAATTCCAGCCAATGACATCAACAATGGAGCCCTATTTCTCCCATTGACACCAGTTACATAGTTAATCTGGTTAAAAAATTACAGTAGTCCATCCAGTTCAACCAACTAACAGTGGGGCACTATTCTTCCCCTAGTAACAAATATGAGGCACAGTTTACTCCCACTGACGTCAGGTCAATTTCTACTCCCACTGGCCACAGTACGGCCCACCTAAAGTCCGAAGGACTGTACACTGCCCCTTTGCTTGCTTTTATCTGACCCTGGGGGCATTATTCCAACCACCGTCAGCAACAGTGGGGCATAGTTCATAGTACTGACACCGACAATGGGGCATTAGTCCTCTCACTGACACTAACTATGGCGCACTATTCCCCCCATTGATACCAGTGATGGGGCACTATTTCTCCTATTGATACCAACAGTGGAGCAGTATTCCTTCCATTGCTGCCAATGATGGGGAAATATTTCTCCCACTGATGCCATTGATGGGGCACTATTCCTTCCACTGACTCCAATGATGGGGCATTATTCCTCCCACTGACACCAACAATGGGACACTAGTCCTCCCATTGATACCATTGATGGGACACTATTACTCCCCTAATACCAATTATGGGGCATTGTTTAATCCCACTGATGCCAAGACATTTTCTTCTTCCACTGACCACAGTCCAGCCCCCCTAAAGTTTTTAAGGACAGTAACCTGGCCCATTGTTTAGAAAGCTTGGAGACCCCTGTCCTAAAGCATGCAAAGGTGGGTGGGAGCACCCGAAACTCTTCAGGGAGACAGAAACAAAGTTGGGAATTACAGCAGAAGGTTCTCGCTGTTGGAGTATCCAAGATATACAAGTCTGTGGGAGTGCAAAATTCAATTGAATCAGGTCAAATGCGGGTCAATTGTACCTGCTAATGAATTCGGAATGATTTCTGAAGCACTTCAAGCTGATATCAAACTGAAGCCATTATCAGAATCCCATAGCCCATTGACACAGGCCCTTAATCTGGCTATTTGCAAATGTAGTGTTGGCTAAATCTGAGCTAGGCAGAGAAGTATCACAATATTCAAAATAACAGTTGAAAGAAATACATCATACACATTCCTTGCCGGTGCTGGAAAAAAGCCTAAGCTTCAATTATTTGACATTATGAAGAATGCATTAGGTGGCACAAGGCCCCTTGCATGGCACAGTAATGTCCCCAGTAGGGGAAGTGCTGAGAATTTTCATTTAAACACATTTAGCCTCAAGCTATGTTTGTCTAAATATAACCATATGTAAATTATAGTCATAGCATCATTACTGAATTCATTTTTGAGGATAATTAAATCTAATATTGGCAAATGTTATTACTTTCCAAACATCGTACCGATTACTGGCTTGGTTATTTTGCCCAAGAGGCAACACATGCATGGAGCATATAGAGATACTCCAATAAATGAGCCAGAATTCCCATCTGTAGGGCAGCAGTACTAACCAAAACCACCCAACAGTACTAACTAAAACCATCCAACAGTACTAACTAAAACCAACCAACAGTACTAACTAAAACCAACCAACAGTACTAACTAAAACCAACCAACCCCGCTGACATCACGTGAGTGTGGCTTCATCAGCAGATATAGGTGATGGGTCCATGATGGGTAAACCTTAGATTACTGTGGATTCATTTTACCAGATCCACTTAAATAATTACGGTAGTTCATTGTTCATATAGCAGATCTTCTTGTCCTATTATAACTAGTTGCAGGATCACGACTTGAGATTTGTGTTCCTGTTGTTGCTGTAGAGATTCGCAAGGAAATGGAAAGAAGCTGGCAAATTGACAGGAAGAACCATCAGTGGAATATGATGGCAAATGCAGCTTTGTGAATATGTGCTCCTTAGAGAAACAGCCAATTTACATACTTTCTTCACGGTATGTATTTGATTAGATTCCTTCTCGCAGAGTTTGCACTTAAAGTGGTATTAAAGCGGTAGTAATAATTCGCCAATAAATAAAATCCTCCTGCAAAGCAATGTCATAATATGCAAATACTTACCTTAGAACAAAGCCCTTACAGCTGACGGGGCTTCCATTTTCACCTGGCCTTTCTTTTGGGTTTGTGGCCTACGGCCGCTTGATTGGCCAAGCCACAATGATGTCACTCTTGCACATGCGAGTGGAAGTCAAGGCCGCAGCGCGGAACTCTAAAGGGACGGCATGAGTATGCTGTCCCTTCACAGCGCATGCGCCGGTGACGTCATTGGCTGCAGAAATAGAGAATATCTCCTAAACAGTGCATGTTTAAGAGATATTCCTTGTATCATCAGGTAAGCTTTATTATAAGTGTAAACCAGTGCAATGTACCAGCGGTGTTTACTACCGCCTTAAACTCAAAAGCAAAGATTGATTATATAAAGCAGCTTTACAATTCTTGGATGTGATGGCTGCATTCATTTTCTTTTGTGGGCATTCTTTCCTTTATTTTCACCTGGTGATCTGGCCAGTAAGTCTGCTGTTTTTCAACAGAACAAGCTGTCCTGCAGATCTAGCAGTTACAAGTTTGGGTCAAACCATTTAACACTGGCAAGGTTGCTTACAATGGTCAACTCTTATTTATTTATGTAAAACTGTACCTGCTTATAAAGTGCTAGCTGGACTTCAGATTTAATCTATTTGTGTATCTAAATCTGCTAGTACATCCAGGGCCACTGATAAGCCAGTACAACCGGCCCTGTTGTATCGGGCCCGGCGTCATCAGCTCAGCAGGTGGTCACAGGCAGCTTCACAGACAGTTTAGTGAAGAAAAAAAAGGGTTTTCTAAATTAGACCCCCGCTTGGCCGCTCTTACTAGCTTAGGGGGGTGTGTTACTACTATTTCCTGGACCCCTCTCTGATGATGTGATGGTGGAGCAGTCAAGGGCCTTTTTTACCATTTCGGGGGCATGTGCATTACACATGTAGCCAATCACAGCACAAGGACAAACCTGCGCTTTGTTTCAAGGTGTGGTCTGGGGAGGGGCCAGGGGTGGGGTTGAGGGTGGAGCTGAAGGAGGCCTGTAAGGTAGGCTGTACGGGGCTCAATGATTTCTATCAGCGGCCCTGAGTACATCTAACACTCCTCTCCCCCTAGATTAACAATGCTGGATCACCACAGGAAAACAGTGGGGAAAAAAGCCTAACAGAAAAGGAAAACTAATGCAGCCACCGCATCTAATGATTAGTAGGCTGCAATGGAGGTGATTTAAAAAAACTGGAGAGTGCAAAATCTGGTGCAGCTCTGCCTAGAAACCAATCAGCTTCCATTTTTTTTTTTGTCAAAGCTTAATTGAACAAACTGAAGGTAGAAGCTGATTGGCTGCCATGCACAGCTGCACCAGATTTCGCACTCTGCAGTTTTAGTAAATCAACCCCAATATGTTACATTTTCGGTTTTGGGTTTAATACCGCTTTAAGACATATGTTGGCCACACTTGTGACCTTGTAAAAAGTATTGCTTTTCTTTTTTTAGCTTTAGCATTCTCTAAAGGGCATGCATTTTTTTGTAATTCTTCAATACATGTGTTTATTTCTGATATGACTCCAAACTATACATGCAACACAGGAGCTTGGTCACATCCCAAGGCAATATATGACAACTTTCATTTTAACCACTTGACGACCAGGCTTATTCTGACACTTTTTGTTTACAAGTGAAAAATCTGCATTTTATTGCTGGAAAATTACTTAGAACCCCCAAAGATTATATATTTTCTTCAGCAGAGGCTGAAAAAATTCACCTAGAGAATAAAATGGTGGTCGTTGCAATTTTTTAAGTCACATGGTATTTCTGCAGCAGTTTTGTAAATGCAGTTTGTTGGGAAAAATACAATTTCATGAATTTAAGAAGAACATGTCACACTTTAAAATTGCGCACGCTTGTGGAATGGCAACAAACTATGATACGTAAAAATCTCCATAGGCGAAGCTTAAAAGATTTTTAAATGCTTACAGAAATATTCTACTTTACTTTTACCTTATTGTACACAGGTGCAATGCATTTTCTGGGGAATACATTTTAGGTTTATATTATATTTTTCTGCATCAAAAACATATGGAAAGTAGGTTATATGGTTTCCAATGGCATAGTTCACACCAGTGCGGTCAGTTTCAGGGCATTCCAGTTCCATAAAAAAGTAGAACATGCTGCATTTTTCCTGCACTGGACTGTACTGGAATGCTGTAAAACGCATTAAAAACACATTAAAAATGCACTGGACTGCATTAAAAATGCACTCGACGCTAGTACAGTGAAAAAAAAAAAGTAAAAAAGAAGAAAAAAACCTGGAATCCGGAAACACATTAAAAACGCATCAATAAAAACGCACATGCAGAAATGCATCCGGAACAGATCTGGACGCGTTTTTGTGGTGTGAACCAGCCCTTAAAGTTCACTTTTAAAGAGAGCCTGTCACAAAAGTATTGGATTAAACAACCCTAATGCTCTGTGCACACTGAAGCTCATAAACGTCCGTTTTTGGGAGTTTGGGCATGTTTTTTAACAGCCCATAAACTCCCCTCTATGTTATCCTATTTGTCCATGAACACGTTTTTGGACGTTTATCAGCAGGGGCGTTTATGGTTTGTTGTCTGAACGTCCTAAAATCATAGTCAAGTGCAGTCCTGAAAATGCCAGACGCCAGTAAAAGCTGTTAAACGCGGGTTAATGCTGTAAACAGAGAGTTAAGCCTCATCAGGGGTTTCTCTGCCTCTATTCAAAATCAATGGTTCCCTATGGGAGCCCATTGATTTGAATAGAAGTCGCACTGCAAGTCGGATCCTGATGATCCGACTTGCGGTGCGACTTGTATGCTGAGGATGAAGGGGAACCCCCGCCAAAATTAAAAATATAATTGGCGTGGGGTTCCCCCCCTCGGACGATACCAGACCCTGCGGTCTGGATTTTAAGGGGAACTCCCACGCCAAAGAAATAGCGTGGGGTCCCCCCAAAATCCATGCCAAACTCTTATCCGAGCTCACAGCACGGCAGTTCAGGATGGGGGGAACGAGCGAGCCCCCCCCCTGGACCATACCAGGCCACATGCCCTCAACATGGGAGGTGGGTGCTTTGGGGCAGGGGGCCCTGCACCCCCCACCCCTAAGCACCTTGTCCCCATGTTGATAAAGACAAGGGCCTCTTCCCGACAACCCTTTCCGGTGGTTGTCGGGGTCTGCGGGCGGGGGGCTTATCGGAATCTGAAAGCCCCCTTTAACAAGGTGACCCCTAGATCCTGGCCCCCCACGTTATACCCCTACCCATTCACCTAAAAAAAGTGTCAAAAATAAACACAGTACACAGGTTTTTAAAGTACTTTATTAAGGCAGCTCCAGCGTCTCTTCCGAATTCTTCTCCCCTCTACGGCTCTTCTTCCTCCTCGGGTCCTTCTCTCTCCCTGGTTCTCCCCTCTCCGGTCCTTCTCCTCTCTGCGCTGTCTTCTCGCTCTTTTTCCGGGTCTTCTCAGCTGTCTTCTTCATTCTTCTGCCTATGTGGAGGGGGGTGTGTGCCTTTCCTCCAATCAGCTGTCATACAGTGTATGCCAAGACTCCCCTCCCCCTGCTGGAAAAGTAAGAACAAATTCTAAGAGATCAAATATACATGTAAAACTTATGTAGATTTGTTTCATAAGTATCATCTGAGGCTGTTGACTTCACTGGGTATATATGAGGGTTTAAATCCACTTTACCCGCCAACTCAGTAAATATACTGTGAGCGGGTTGCAGGTGTACAGGCACAATCACGTATGGCCTTCTTCCGAGTTTGGCACGTGCTGGTTTGGGCTGGAATTGGACAGAGCACGAGTTTGGCAGCAGATTTCAGCCAATAATCCGCTGTGTCCAATCACACACAAAGTTCTGTGTGTTACAAACACACAGAACTCTGTGTACAGGCAGCAATGATCTGGTTGTTTCTTCTCCCTGAAAAGCAGGGAGAAAAAACAGCCAGATAGTAAAGTAAAAACAGCACACATTACTCTGGTTAGGCACACAGTTAACCCCTTGATTGCCACTAGTTGTTAGCCCCTTCCCAGCTGTTGGGAGCATTTTAGGAGCGTTTCACCTTTTTTTTCTGCTGGAAAAATGCTCCAAAAAAAGTTACAGATTTAGTTTTTTCTGCTCCTAGACGCTGCAGCTCAAAAAATGCTAAAAGCCTAAAGTAATGTGCATGGGCACATAGGATAACACTATTTAGCTTCTAGGAGCAGAAAATAAAATGCTAATATCGACTAGGAGCTTAAAATAATGCTAGTATGCATGGAGCCTCAGGCTTACTTTCTTCCATTTTCATCTGGTAATCCAGCCAGCAAGTTTGTTGTTTTTCAAAAGCCCAAGTTCTCCAGCAGAATGTATCAGTTTACATGGATGGGACAAACCAGTTAACACTGACAGGGGTGATTAATCTCTTCATGCCGGTGCCTCCCGGCTCTTTAAGGCCTCTTGCACACAAATCCCCTGTTTGAGCATCTACTTTTTCAGACTTCTTTTTTGTATGTAGTTGCACGTAATTTACGTGCATTTTCGCGTATATGCGTTTGCGCAATGACGTATTCTCGCGTTCTGCACAATATGTAAATGGGAATTTGCACGCATGAGACATAAATTACTGAACAAAAAAGCATATTTTTTTATTTTTGTTTTTTTTACTGAAAAATACACAGCGCTTGTTTACACGCCTGTATGCATAGGCACATTACAATTAATGTGCAGTATTTTAGCTCAGTTTAAAAAAAAAAAGCTGTACTGAGCTTTTTCAAGCTGCCGTGTGCAAGAGGCCTAAGAGGTTTAAGATGCAGGGAGGTGGGGCGTGGCTTAAGATCATGGGACCGCTGTGATTGGCTTTCACGGCGGTCAAATGATCAAAAAACTCTGGCTTGCATGCAGCAATCGGGAGCTTTTGGTTAGACGCTGGTCACTGTGCCGGGAGCGTGCAGGGCGCACGCTCTGGGCACAGCGCTATTGATCGCAATTCACGCAAAGTCCGCATATTTGTGTGCGGCCTGCGCTAAGGGGTTAAAATAATCAGCTTTTATTTATTCATGCAAAACCTTTATCCTAAAAGGAAAAAAAAAGCTGTTTGCTGTAACTGCTTATAAAGTGCGAGCTGGAGTTTGGCTTTAATTTATTAGTGTATCTAAATCTTCTAATCATAGGTGTGCGCACAGGGTGTGCCAGGTGTGCCTGGGCACACCCTAATTACCCTGTGCCGCACAGATTTACCCTGCTGCTCGGCTGCAGGAAAAGGGTTTGGGGAATCTCTGTCCTCAGTCTCTTTCTCTGTCCCAAAAGTGAGACATCAGGGGTTTGTAAGGGTTGTAAAAAATTGTAAAAAAAATAAATAAATAAATTATTGTAGAAATTTAAAATAAAAAGAAATGTAGAAAAAGTAAAAAAATAAACTACTAACACCAATTTCTGCCCTACTGACATTCGCCCACTGTTCTGCTGACACCAACCTCTGGCCTACTGGCATTGTCCATTGCTCTACTGACACTGTCCATTGCCATACTGCTATATGTATCAAATATAAGGTGCACACCCTAATGCAATAGGCTGCGCACGCCTATACTTCTAATACATTTAACACTACCCCCCCCCCCCCCCCCCCCCCAGACTGACAATGCTGCTGTCTGCTGTGCCTCCTATGCTCATCCCTCCAGAGTTGTGTCTCACCGATTCAGCAGGCATGTTACTGAACAAATAACCAGGTGAAAACAGAGGGGAAAAAAGCCAAAGAAAGCTGATGCAGCCACCTAATCTCATTGGTAAGCTGCAATATATTACATTTTTGGTTTTGGGTTTAATACCACTTTAAGGCTTTTAAAAAAAGACAGTTGACTCAAAGAATGTTCTGATGATTTATTTTCCAGATTTTCCTTATGAATGTTCTACTGAAAATCTAACCGTGTATGGCCACCTTTATGTTGCGTACTTGTAGGCTTTGAAATTCTATGATAAACTGGCTTTTTTTTCGTTCGTGGTATTTTGCGTATTTTCTCAAACCACATCAGCTACCTTTTGTGTGCTGCTCTTTGTTTAGCACTGCAATTGTAGCAGGCATATAGAACACTGTAGTCATCTCCATCCAGACATACAGTAATACATCCTTATCTGCAGACTCAAGGTTATGTAGAGGGTCATGTGTGCCAGCAGTCTAGCTGCTTAAGTGAAATATTTCCCATTCACTTCGATGGCCAATTTTCTACGGTAAAAATTCCATAAACACTTCTTTTTAACACCAGAAAGCATTTAGGCAATTATTTTAGATCTTGCTCGGTAAAGACGGCTTTATAAATAATTCAGCATTGTGAAATAAATAATATTTGCAAGCTCAAAATATCCCTGTCTCTAAGGACAGGGGAGATCAGTCTCTCATTCATAAGCAATTATTTTTGCATTTTTACCTGGAGCTCACTGTATTTTTCCTGTAATTTAAAGCCTAAATGGTATGTAGAACTTCAACAGATTCGCCTACTGGGACCTTCCTTCCCATGTAATTTATTTCTTAATTCCACTCTGTGTGTGGTCACCTAGTACATTTGTCATGTCTTGTATAAGCTGCCTCTGCACAATGGAAATTAGGTTAAAGAAAGCTAGGGGCTTCATCTTAGAGATACGATTCCCTGGAGCAGGACATGGTGGGACTTGTGGTTCTGTACAGTGGCGACTGGTGCTCAAAATTTTTTGGGGGGGCGCAAACAAACGAAAAGATTCTGAAAAAAAAAACCATCAATTGCAGTCTCACTGTGCCACCAAACGCAGCCACTGTGCCCATCAATTGCCTCCACTGTGCCCATCAATTGCAGCCACTGTACCATCAAATGCAGCCACTGTACCATCAAATGCAGCCACTGTACCATCAAATGCAGCCACTGTACCATCAAATGCAGCCACTGTACCATCAAATGCAGCCAATGTACCATCAAACGCATCCACTGTGCCATCAAACGTAGCCACTGTGCTCTCAATTGCCGCCACTGTAGGCCTGATAGGCGTCCGATCACGGCACCTGTCGTTTCAGCCAATCAGGTGACGGGTAACCGATCCGAGCACCTGATTGGCGGAGAGGCGGTTTAGTGTTAGGAAAGCGAATATTCATTCGCTTTTCTAACACAGCTGAGTGACCTGCGAGCGCCCAGCATGCCGCTCGTAGGTCACCTTTTTTGACGCCTATTAGAGCCTATGGCTCTACCTGCCACTGTAATTCAGGCGAAAAGGGGCCGGGCGCCTGAATAGGGGGTGGCAGCGGTGGCCATAGATAGATTCATGCGATGCATGAATCTATCTATTGGTGATAGAGGGGTGGCTGGAGAGAGGGGGCAGCACCGTGTGCCCTTATGAGGCTGTGCGGACATGGTAGGGGGGGGGGGTCAGAGGCTGTGTGGACATGGTACAGGGGTCAGAGGCTGTGCGGACATGGTAAAGGGGACAGAGGCTGTGCAGACATGGTACAGGGGTCAGAGGCTGTGCAGACATGGTACAGGGGTCAGAGGCTGTGCAGACATGGTAAAGGGGACAGAGGCTGTGCAGACATGGTACAGGGGTCAGAGGCTGTGCAGACATGGTAAAGGGGACAGAGGCTGTGCAGACATGGTACAGGGGTCAGAGGCTGTGCAGACATGGTACAGGGGACAGAGGCTGTGCAGACATGGTAAAGGGGACAGAGGCTGTGCAGACATGGTAAAGGGGACAGAGGCTGTGCAGACATGGTAAAGGGGACAGAGGCTGTGCAGACATGGTAAAGGGGACAGAGGCTGTGCAGACATGGTAAAGGGGACAGAGGCTGTGCAGACATGGTAAAGGGGACAGAGGCTGTGCAGACATGGTAAAGGGGACAGAGGCTGTGCAGACATGGTAAAGGGGACAGAGGCTGTGCAGACATGGTAAAGGGGTCAGAGGCTGTGCAGACATGGTACAGGGGTCAGAGGCTGTGCGGACATGGTACAGGGGTCAGAGGCTGTGCGGACATGGTACAGGGGTCAGAGGCTGTGCGGACATGGTACAGGGGTCAGAGGCTGTGTGGACATGGTAAAGGGTTTAGAGGCTGCGTGGACATTATTATTATTATTATTATTATTATACAGGATTTATATAGCGCCAACAGTTTGCGCAGCGCTTTACATAATGGGGGCAGACAGTACACTTACAATACAAATCAATACAAGAGGGATCAGAGGGCCCTGCTCGTTAGAGCTTACAATCTAGAAGGGAGGGTCAAGTGGAAATAAAAGGTAATAACTGTGGGGGATGAGCTGTTGGAAAAAATTAAGATACAGTTGTTAGGTGTGGGTAGGATAGGCTTCTCTGATTAGAAGGGTTTTCAGGGATCGTCTGAAAGCTAATAAAGTAGGAGATAAACGGACAGATTGGGGTAGGGCATTCCATAGGATTGGAGAGGCTTTGGAAAAGGCCTGGAGGCGAGAGTGAGAGGAGGTGACAAGGGAGCTAGAGAGCAGGAGGTCTTGAGAGGAACCAAGAGAGTGAGTAGGTTGGTATTTAGAGACTAAGCTAGTGATGTACTTGGGGGCGAAATTGTGGATGGCTTTGTATGTTGTTAGAATTTTGAATTTAATTCTTTGGCCGAGCGGAAGCCAGTGGAGGGATTGACAGAGAGGAGTGGCAGACACAGAGCGATTGGTAAGGTGGATGAGTCTGGCAGCGGCATTCATAATGGATTGAAGAGGTGATAGACTATGTAGAGGTAAGCTAACAAAAAGGGAGTTGCAGTTGAATTAAGAGCTTTGTTGTGTCATTGGTTAGAAAGGGGCGTATTTTGGAGATGTTGCGGAGGTTGAGGCGGCAGGATTTGGACAGTGATTGGATGTGTTGCTTGAAGGAGAGTTCACCTAGAACCTTGGCATGTGGGGATGGGCTTATAGTTGTGCCATCGATTTTGACAGAGAGATCAGGGGAAGAGGCATATGGGGGAGGAAAAATTATAAGTTTGGTTTTGGCTAGATTGATTTTGAGGAAGTGGTGTGACATCCAGACTGATATGTCTGAGAGTAAATTAGTGATACGTGAGGAGACAGAGGGAGTGAGCTGAAGGGTAGAGAAATAGATTTGGGTGTCGTCAGCGTAGAGGTGGTATTGTAAGCCATGGGAGGCTATCAGTTGACCCAGGGTGGCGGTGTAGATTGAAAATAGTAGAGGTCCAAGAAGAGAACCCTGAGGGACCCCAACAGAGAAAGGAAGAGGAGAGGAGGAAGTAGAGTTATAAGAAACGCTAAAGGTGCGGTTGGATAAGTAGGAAGAGAACCAGCGAAGTGTACAGTCACGGAGACCAAAGGCGTGTAGTTTTTTGAGGAGGAGGGGGTGGTCAACCGTATCAAAGACAGCAGAGAGGTCCAGGAGTAGGAGTACAGAATAGTGTTGATTTTTTTTGGCCGTTAGTGGATCGTTTGTTAGTTTTAGGAGAGCAGTTTCTGTGGAGTGTTGAGGACGAAATCCAGACTGAAGGGGATCAAGAAGGCCATTATCAGCGAGGTGGACGCTCAGTCGGTTGTAGACCACACGTTCGAGGAGTTTGGATAAGAAGGGGAGCAAGGAGATGGGGCGTAGGTTGTTAAGATTGGATGGGTCCAGTGAGGGCTTTTTAAGTATGGGTCTGACAAGTGCATGTTTTAGAGAGTTAGGGAAGATGCCAGAAGAGAGGGAGAGATTGAAGATGTGGGTTAGAGAGTGTAGTATAGGGCCAGAGGGTGAACGTAGCATTTGTGAGGGAACAGGATCCAGAGGGCAGGTGGTAAGGTGGACATTAGCAAGTAGTTTAGCAACTTCGTCTGTAGTGGTGCAGTTGAAAGAGGGAAATAATGATTGTGCCTGTGGGCATGAAGTGTAAAGCGTGGAGGGTGTCGGCACAGTAGAGATCTCCGCGCGAATAGTATCAATTTTCTGTTTGAAGTGATTGGCGATTTCCTGGGCAGTGAGTGAGTTGGCGGGTGGAGGCGGTGGAGGACGAAGTAGAGAGTTGAAGGTGGAGAAGAGTTCACGGGGACAGGATGATAAGTTGCTAATGAGAGTGGTAAAATAGGACATGGTACAGGAGGGGGTCTGTCTCTGTGGATGACTCTGCTCCTGCTCAGTCGCTCTGTCTATCTGTCCTCCCTCCTCCTCCTCCATACTTGGCTCAGTATAGGTCAGCACAATACACATCTGAGGTCTGACCTGTGGTCAGTCAGTGCTCCGTTCCAGAATCTTATCAAGGCCAGGACCCCTGCTGTGTCGAGGCGCTGCCAAAAACGAGTGCCGGCCATTCAAAAGTGGCGCCAGGTGACGCCATTATATCACTGCGCATGCGCCTGCCTGCAGCGCCCGGCCGAGCGTGTACGAGTCCTCCCGAGCGCAGCAGGCTTCGGAAAAGCGCACACGCTGTTGCGCTGTCGGCCTGCAGCCATCTTTTTTAAGGGTGCGGACATTTACGGGCACCCCGAAAATTTTTAATTTTCCGGGCTGCCCATAAATTAATGGGCGGTTGGCAACACTGGCAGAGTGCGTTGTGATGCACAGGGACAGAGCCCGGCGCCAAATTCAAAAAGTGCAAAAAAAAAAACCCCATATACAGTACAGTGTAATTATTTCACATCCCTTTTGTCCCTAGTGCTTTGTCCAGTGCCCTGCATGCAGTTTTATATTATATATACTGTTCTTTCTGCCTGGAAACTTGAGATTGGCCATGGCAACCAAAAAATGTCCCTTTACGTCAAAAGTGGTTTTAGACCAGCTAGGAAACAGCGATAATAAATTAGAATCACTTGCAGCATTGAGTGATAGTGATTTTATGGGGAAATTTGTCATCAAACACTGAGGGTAACAACAGCGACAATTTTGCAACTGAGCAATTTTCAGTGTTTTTGATTTGATTACATTATTGAATACATTTTATTATTATATTATTATTTGTGATAATTATTTATAGTATTTATTACAATTTTATGATTTAGTGTTTCAAACTTTATCATACCCAGGATGTCTACTAGACTCTTGTTTGGACAGATTTAAGTGTTGTTCCTAAGAATTACAGGCCTACAATATAAAACGCCAAATTTCCATGTTAAACATTGCACTGCTTTGAGACGCAAAAATCTGACATAATCGTACCGCCGGGGAGGTTAAACACATTTTTTCACCTGCTTTTTTCCTGCCAGGAGCAAAGGCGTTTAGAGGAGCTGGGCAAATGCCCTTTGTGAATGAGGCCTTAGTCTATGAAATAAAGCTACATCGGCCTTTATGGTGCACTTTTTGGAAGATTCATAAATGAATATTTGGTGGCTCCTAATCATGTAGATTTCCTGCTCCTGCAACCAGGGGTGAGAAGGGAAACTCAGAGCCTGCAGTGGAGTGCAATTCTGTTGATTTACACTGATGTTAAACAGATACACATAGGGGTTCGAATTACTAAAGGCAAATAGACTATGCACTTTGCAGGTGCAGTTGCAATTTTCTTCCCCAGAGCTTGGTGAATGTGAAGCTCCGCTTTGTAAAGAATACCCAATCAGGTGCAAGGAAATTAAAAAAAAAAAAGGATGTTTGCTTGCACCTGATTAAATGATAAAAATTACCCTCAGACACTAAGCTCTGGGGAAAATAAATGAAACTGCACCTGCGAAGTGCACAGTCTAGTTGCCTATAGTAAATCAACTTCATGGACATGAGCTAAACACAAAGTACTGACATGAATTTTCAATGAGTAGAATGCAGAAAAATAAAGTGTGAGTGAATCACAAAATAGGGATACTAATATATTGCATTGGGCTGAGATTATTATTCTTCATTACGGGGGGGTATTGTTCTGTTAAAAAAGTAGATGGATGGAGAAATTGTACACACTGTTGATTGCTTAGAGAATGTTTAGCTATTGTTCATTTTTATTGACAGATCGATCTGGCTGCTGGTGGCTGGTATTGATAAAATGTGATGTCTGTGAATATGAGAATATATAGGTTGTGCCTATCTTTATATGCATGTACAGTATGTAATAAATAGCTAATATGTGTAGCCCAGAATATTTGGACCATTTCTGAAGATAAAGAATTTATGGTTATACCACGGCTGCTGGTGTATACTACCACCACTTTAAGAATCTATCGCTACAATGGCAACAGAGTCCTAAGGTGATTGTAAACCTCAGACATGAAATATGAACAAAGCATATCCCTCTATAGTGTGTACTTGTCTCAATTAAGAGCACTAAGTGTCATTTCTGTCTACTGCTTTCTTCCTCTGCTATCAGCATGAATCAATTTTTCCTGACACCTGAAGAGAAAAATGGTGACAGGGGAGGGACTCCCAGCAAATTGACAGCCTCAGCTCTGTTTCTGTGTGCTGTGTGAAGGGGGTGGGTCTCTTCCTTCCAATCAGCTCTCAGTGCTCTCCTCCTCACTGAGCTCTGCAGAGGGTAACTTCAGCTCTCCACCCCTTTTTTGGAACTCTTAGACAAGCTTCATATATTATTGACTTTAAATGGATGTAGAGAAGAGAAGACTGCAGACAAACAGGTACAACTTACGTAGGAGGATTTGTTTTCTTTCTGTGTATCACCTGAGGATAGTCCCTCCACTGGGGAAAAAGGGGCACTACATGGTAACTAAAAAGTCGGACTTTAGAGTCATAGAAACAATGGAGAAGTATTGAAAATAATAATCACATAATTTATTGAAAATTAGTGATTAGCATCCGGCGGTCTCCCAGGGGCACACTTGTTATTCCAAGTGTTAAGCAGTATGCTTTTTCTGAACTTTGCTATATGCTACTTATATGGTTTAATAGTACCAAGACCTCTCCTCTATGGAATCTGGACTTATCTATACCTGATTATCTGTGTGGTCACTTTCACCCTTGGAGATTTGACGTACATCAGCCCCTGCTAAAACGTTATATATAAAGTAAAATACTAAATTGTAAGCATTCCTTATCTTTGGAAACATTCCGGCTGCTGCACATTTGTACATGAGGCTCATCTCTTAAAGATAGTGAGATTCGCTTTTGTCTCTATTTTGTTACAATTTTGAGCCCCGTTTTGTGTCCTGAAGAAGCCTCACTGCGAAACGCGTAGACGCACAAGTGCTCATTGTACAAATTGTATCATTTGTCTATGGTTTTATCCTTTTTTTTGATTGTTGTGTGAATATTATGATTTTTTTTCAATAAATTATGTGATTATTGTTTTCAATACTTCTCCATTGTTTCTATGCCTCTAAAGTCCGACTTTTTGGTTACCATGTAGTACCCCTTTTTCCCTATACTTACGGATGTGGCAAATTGAGTGCTCCCCTCTCCCCTACTCCCTGTCCCCTTTCTCAGTCCCTCCACTGGGTAACAGTGAGGGTTTAAAACCACTTTAAAGAATTAGGCCTCGTTCACATTGGACATTTTAATCTGTCCCCTATGCAAGGGCGTGCATCCTCATGCCAGCAGTCCCATAGCTGTCAATTGGGACGCAGCAGCTGTGTGCGTGTAATGTCACATCTGTGTGGGTGCAGCGTTCAGGGCTGTGCACCCGCATCCACTTAGATGTCATATTGGGATCAGTGGCTGTGTCCGTGCAGCTGCCACTTCCAGACGGACAGCAATTGGTCTGCCGGCACAGGGATGCGCGCAATACCTGTGCACCCCCATGTTGTAAAAAAACACAGCCCTGCATAGGGCACGGATTAAAACGCTTTGTGGACAAATCCATACCCCCACAAATTAGAAAACTGGCGGTAATTGACCAGCTCTGAGCTGGCGTATAGAGGTATGGTAGTGCTCAGAGTGGAAAATTTAGTGGTGGGAAGCTGTCATGGATGTGGCAGCTTCCTGCACAGGGCTGTTTCCCCAACCCCTATTTAGCTGTTGTTCCCAGCCCAAAGCTGAATGTTAACAAAAGGGACGGGCATACTGGTAATGTTAGTACTCAAATATGACATTGGTAAATGACTCGAGCCATAAGGGAAGTGCCCTGATGAGAAACTAGTTCCTGCAGCTGCAGTGCCTATTGGGTGGGCAGAGCCAGTTGGGGAACTGGGAGACTAGTTCCCCATCAGTGTAGTAGGTCAAAGATAGCACCAAATGAAAAATCCTTAGGAGTCCAAAGTTAAAGTGGTGTTCCGGACGAAATTTTACTTTTTAGATAAAAATACCCCTATAATACTCATGTTTAGTATTGTCTACTAAACGTATTGTGTAAACTAAGGGCTGTTTTGTATATGTGCAGCATTTTTTTCTTACCTTAGGAAGTCCCAGCACGCCGTGCCCATCTCCTGTGTGGGCATCTGAAGCCGCAGTGTATTACTTCCCGGATTCCGTGCATGCTGGCTACCCAGCATGCACCTGCCGATTTCTCGCACAGTGCAGCGCGTGCAGTATAATAGCTTGTAGGTCGGGTTTCCATAGCAACGGTGGCATCGGAGCGCCGCCGCCCCTTTGCAATGGAAACCTATTGCCTATTGCGTCCTGGGATTGATGGTACACATCTTCCAGGAGACATTACAAAGCCGGAAATGATGTGCGGGGCCGCGGACACTAAGGAGGAAGTGAAAAAAGCTGTAATAAAGTAAGTGATGCCAATTTAAAAAAAAAAAAATGCCAATTCGTTTTAAGGGTACACATTTGTGCTGCATGGTGACAAGTGTAAAATGTGGGTGGAACTCCGCTTTAAGGATTGAATAAACATTTTTCACTTGGCACTTTCTTTTACCTTTTATGCTGGATTCTTCAACTTGGGTGAATGTGCTCCCTTGGGGGCTTCCCGTCTTTGTGGTGAGCTGTCAAATTTAGGCTAAGTAGTGAGTTGGTCCACATTTTGATGTGTAACTCATGTGAAAATCCATGTCTACGTAGTGCCCCTCTAATACTGCCTCTTGATGAACAGTGGATGATATTGAGGTGATGTGAAAACCGCTTATGAGCTGGATAGCGGCTATGATTCTGCCTACTGCCATACACTGTCAATCACATGCACCGCAGACCTGATGGAGAACTAATCTTTCAGTTCCCCATCAGTCTGTGCCCACCACACTACAAAACTCCTCGGCCACGCAGTGGTCTGTGTTAGACATTTGCAGAACGAACAAATTACATTTGTTTAGTCTCGGATAGATTTGTTATGTTACAAATTTTTTATTCGTTGATTAGTTGCAGAATTTGTTTAGTTTCATTTAATTTCATTAAGTTTCATTTCATTAAGTTTAATTTAATTTATTGATTTATTAAACCCCATGCCAAAGTTAAAAAAAAACAGCGTGGGGTCCTCCCCCAAAATCCATACCAGACCCTTACCAGAGCATGCATTGCTCCCCCCCCCCCCCGAACCATACCAGGCCACACGCCCTCAACATGGGGACATGGAAGGGGGTGCCTTGGGGCAGGGGGGCTCTGCTCCTCCCCACTCTAAAGTACCTTGTCCCCATGTTGATCGGGACGAGGGCCTCTTCCCAACAACCCTGGCTGGTGGTTGTGGGGGTCCATGGGCAGGGGGCTTATCGGAATCTGGTTGGTGGTTGTGGGGATCTATGGGCAAGGGGCTTATCGGAATCTGGAAGCCCCCTTTAAAAATGGTAAAAACGGCCCCCAGATCCCAGCCCCCCCCCCCCCTTATGTGAATGAGTATGTGGTACCCATTCACCAAAAAAGGGTTAAAATTGAGTAAAGACACAACACGAGTTTTTGAGAAGTCCCTTTAAAAAAAAAAAAAAAAAAGAAAAATATTCCCCAGTGTAGATCCATCATCACTCACGCCGCACCGCCGGACCTGAAAAAAGAAAAAAAACCTCCGGTCTTGTTGAAGGCTCCCGCTGTCAGCCATTTCTTAAATAACTAAGGGGCAGAGTCACCCGATGTCATTTTTTTTCACCTGAGGGCATCACCGCAAGTCAACAAAAGTTCCCTAGGTCGAGGGACTTAGGGTAACACAAAAATAGGGAGGGATGGAGGGCAGGCAAGTGTCCAGCCTCGGCATCAAAAGAAAGGAAACAAAAAATTGAGAAAAAGAAGAGAAAGGAAAGGGGGGGGGGGGGGGGTGGAAGAAGAAGGTGGAATAAGGAGGAGGGGTGGGAGTCCTGCAGGTTGGGGGAATTACATAGTAATTCATAGCAATTACAAGTAGGACACAAACTGTCCCGATGCAGGGTGGGAAGAGCATAAGCCCACCAAGGTGACCACACAATCATGAAGGATGCTAGACATTTTTACATGTATCATGAGGTCCATCAAAATGCTCTTCACTATGGCAAACGGGACAGGGGGTTTCTTCCACGCTCTAGCAATCATCCGTTTGGCAGCTATGAATAAGTAAGAGGCTAACGTTTGTTGAGTATGTTGTTTTTCAGTAGTACAAACTGTTTTGCAGATGTAGCAGTTACGGGGTTGAGACAAACCATTTACCACTGATGGGTGTTTACAATCAACAGCTTTCATTTATTTATTAATGTAAAACCTTTATCCCAAAAGTTAAAAAAAATATTGCTGTAACTGCTTGTAAAATGTTAGTAAACATGGAGGAGAGGCGCCTCTAAGAGCCCTTTCACACTGGGGCGGTTTGCAGGCGCTATTGCGCTAATAATAGCGCCTGCAAACCGACCCGAAAGTGCCACTGCCTTAATTCCAGTGTGAAAGCCCCGAGGGCTTTCACACTGGAGCGATGCGCTGGCAGGACGGTAAAAAAAGTCCTGCCAGCAGCATCTTCGGAGCGGTGAAGGAGCGGAGTGTATACCGCTCCTCTACCGCTCCTGCCCATTGAAATCAATGGGACATCGCGGCTATACCGCCGGCAAAGCGCCTCTGCAGAGGCGCTTTGCGGTGGTTTTTAACCATTTCTCGGCCGCTAGCGGGGGGTAAAACCGCCCCGCTAGCGGCCGCATACCGATGGTAAAGCGCCGCTTACAATAGCGGCGCTTTACCGCCGACGCCCGCCCCAGTGTGAAAGGGCCCTTAGTGTAAGAGTTAAAAGCACTTTATTTGGTCATACAAATGGCAACTCACATTTTTGGAGGATTAAAAAAGCACATCTGTAGTTTAAACCGTCCCAGGAACTGGTGTGGGTAAGCAGGTCAAGATCCTCCTCATCCGCTCTCTGCAGGCACTGTAATCCCACTGGTCACCGTTTTGTTGGAAAGACGGCCATACGGTATGTGGGGGCCTAAACAAGGCTTGGTGCGCAGGTGGCTGTGCAGCTGGAAGGGATGAAGTCACCAAGATGCGCCGCATTTCCGAGCATGCGCGTTGCGTGTGTTGTGGCAGCTGTGCTTATTTGTGAAGCAATACAACTGGAATAGAAAACTAACATTATATGGCACAGCAAGTGGAGGGGCCAGTATGTTAAATTTACTTGGACGTAAATATATTTAAAACAGTGATACTGAGGACTGGGTGGATGGAATGATATACATAAAACCATAAACATGAACATTAAAAGATCAAAATGGTAATAAAACAATAATAAACAAGCAGCAGTAAAAAATGTTATATATACTTGCACAATATTACTAAAAATAATATATATATACCCGTAAACATCTAATATTGTATCAGTAGCAATGGGAAAAGGAATATAAACTGAAAAAATAGTAACAGTAATATTAATAATAATAATACCATATAAATATGAATTGTAAATAATATATTGATTGAATACAATGAGGCATGAGAAAGATGCTCAATAGAAAAGGCATGTATGTGCATATATGTATACATGCACATACACACATCATACATCCCCCATACAATCATAATTCTAAAAAAGTATGAAACAAAAAAACATTCATAATTCAATCATAGCATCAGGCATAAATAATATAATATCACCTATTGGATAAAGGGTGGGGAACAACAAGGAAAAAAAGGAGGGGAGGGGGGAGGGGGAACGACCAGAAGAAGGGGAGAAAAAGGAAAGGGAACATAGGAACATAGTTCACAAGCGTTCTTAAAGTGGAAGTAAACCCTCCTATCGTTTTCAGCCAAGGAAGCTGCCATCTTGGCCTCTGTTTAATCTACAACTGCCATGATGCTGCACATGTGATCCGTTATGACACCAGCCATTGGATGGTTTGACAGTTTGGTTGAGAGCACAACCAATGGGAGTATTACATTTCCGGTACATGTCGGAAAGGTAACTGTTTTATGGATGGGTTTACGTCCGCTTTAAATGCCCGGAACTTGTGCCGATCGCCTGAAAATCACTCTGGTGCAGGAACTTGGGGTTCCGGGGGCGGCATAGTTCCTGTGAATGCGAGTAAAGTCTGTTCAGATGTGGAGTGGCCAGGTGCTGTAGCAGGTGCAGAAGTTACTGAGGTAGAGGTCATGGATTGGATGTGACCCTCTAGCTGGAAGTAGCTTTTTTGCAGGGTGCTGACTGCCTGGGTAAAAGAGGCAAGTTGCTGGCATAGCTTCTCCAGGGGCAAAGCCTCTCTCTTGATCTCCAACATTCGGCTGAGTGGTACTGTCACGTACCTGGTGGAGATTGAGCTGTAGAGAGGGCTTCTCTGGCACCTCCTGTCCAACGCCCTTGATAGAGATAACAGGGAGTGTAGGACATAGAGTGGCACGAGGGCCGGTATAGCAGGTGGCACCAGCTGAGGCTTGACAGGAACACGATGGCCATAGATCACCGGACAGGCACTGGGAACTGGAACTCAGTGTTGCTGGATCAGCAGGCAGAAGCGTAGCCGGAACATAAGTCAGGGGGTTGTCAACAGCCGGACAGAGCAGGTACAGGAACGCGAGACTGGAGATGAGACAGGATACAAGCTGGATTCTGTACACAATCAGGCAGCAAGGTACAGGAGCATGAGATAGGAGCAGAGTCAAACACAGGCCAAGGTCATAGCAGGCGGAAGTCCAGAGGAGGGTCCAGGTGAAGCTGGGTCAAACGCAGGTAAACTGGAACAGATCAGGGCATAGGTCAACAGGAACAAGCTGAAAGACCACTCAGCAATGTGTATCTGTCACTGCTTGGTTTAAATAGGCTGTCTGGCGCCAGTATGTACACGTGTGTGCACACTCACGCATGCGACAATACATGTCTCTTCTTGTGCACACATTGGTGTGCCCACGCCTGCGCGCCAATGCGCGTTTGTTAAATGGACTTCTCTTACAGTAAGGCAAAAAAAATAGGTTGTTTCCAAAATGAAAGCAGCCTGTCTAGGGTTGATTAGTGGATCTTTGGCAATTAAAAATTCCAGAGCTGGGGGCGTGTCCGGATGTGAACGGCGGCGGACGTGTTAGTGAAGAGCTCCGGGAATCCTATTCTCCATCCTAAGCCATCCGTGCATAAACAAACATAAAAACAGCCAGTCCACCTACCTACCTGTCCCTCTCTACATTGTGCCAAGTTCTGGGCCTGTATTGTGGAGGATCCGTCCGCTGCCATCCGAGGGGCCATTGATCCTGTGCGTCCGCGGCCGCCGCCATCTTCCGGGCCTGTGCACTGCTGGAGGGAGCTGTTTTCGGCCTCATCGCGAGGTAAGGGTCTCTCCCCTCGCCATCCTGCCGGCCCATCCATCTGCCTGAGGTGGCCTGGTGGCCGGCCGGGCCGCTGGGACTGTCTTTTGCGGTCGCGGCCTAGTGCGGCCTAGCGAAGCCTACCAGACACCGCTCTTTCCTACGCCGCGGCCCGCGGAGGTGCGGCGCGGGCGGCCGGTCCCGGGCTCCGGAGTGCGGACACTGCTCATCTGCCTCACCAGCCTTACCATTCACCATCCTACCCATTGTGCCCAGCTGCCCTGTGTAAACTGCCGGTGTGAGTTGTTTTGGGGCCCTGTTGCATCATCCTTCCTCTGCCTCTGTCCCTGAGCTCTGGGCCTTCCCTACCTGATATACCCAGCCATCTACCCCCCCTACCTAGAGGGATTGCTGAGAGGTGGAGGGCTGCTGGCGACCAAGACCTGCCTATTTGTGCTGCGACCTCCTGGTGTTCATAGCCTGCTGCAGATCTAGATTACAGCCCCCTGAACGCTGACCTGGAAGTCGATCGCCTGCTATAAGGCTCCCCCCCCCCCTTGAGACTGACCAGATGTCCTCCTCCTCCTCCAAAAAGGGGAAAAAGAATTCCAAGACCGCGGCAGCCAATTCACCGCTCCGGCTACCACCGCCCCCTTCTCCGTTGCAGGATCCCACACTGATCGGACGACTCCGGGTTTTATTGGCCGAAATGGAGATGGATCCTGGGGGGGCCCCGGAGGCGGAAATATCAGCCCCACTGCCTCCTGATAGTACAGCCATGATCCTTGCTGCGATCGAATGGAGCAGGACCTCACTGCTGGTGCGCATCGACCATCTTGCGGAGGAGTGCAACCTTATAAGAAATGACCTCGACAAAATAAGGGGGAGAATGTCCGAAACTGAGTCTAGAATAACAGCCACCGAAGATCTTACAGCCACCCATGCCACCTCCATTGCCGAACTGCAGCGCACAGTACAGTCCCTTGTCGCAAAGTCTGATGACGCTGAAAACCGCCTCAGGCGCAACAACATCAGAGTCCTGGGGCTACCCGAGAAAGAGGAAGGGGATCGCCCGGCTGAATTTGCGGAAGAGTTTTTTAAAAACCTCCTGGGCCTTACAGATGTCCCACCCACCTACGTGGTAGAAAGGGCCCATCGGGTGCCCACGGGCCGTGTTATTCCTGGAAACCCCCCCAGGCCTTTTCTGGTCCGCTTCCTTAACTATCGGGACAGGGACAGGATTCTCTCTGAAGCTCGCAAACACCCTGCACTCAAATATGGAAACGCCTCTGTGCTCCTCTTCCCTGATTTTTCGGCTGACTTGCAGCGGAAGAGAAAAACCTTCAATGATGTTCGTAGGCGGCTCAGAGATAAGAACATAAAGTACAGCATGCTCTACCCTAGCCGTCTGCGGGTCCAGCATGACGGAACAATCCGGTTCTTCGACAACCCAGCGGATGCTGATGACTGGCTGATCAAATTGCAATGAAGCACTTTCCCTACAAAAGTTATCTGATGCACGGATTTCCCACATCCTTGCCAACTCTATCCTACCAGACTTCCTGTAAGCACCGGAGCCTCTCCAAGAATACATCGATAAGAGGTTCACACTTGACCCCCACGGCTTCTCTCTAAGAAGCGGAAGACCAGGTGCTTTCCATCAACCTGGAGGAATTACCGCCCGTCCCCTCTCATCGAGAAGGAACGCATGCCCACGGAAATGGCTACCCTACGAGTTTAAGCCACAAATTAAACAAATCTATGGACTCTGATAGAACGCTGTGACTTCAATCCAGGGTCGTGATTCGCTTAGTTTTATGCCCCTTGATTACCATTAAGTCACCAACTTTATTGTTTTAGTTTTGGGATCAAGCTACAAGCCAAGTTATGTTGGGGAATAGGCTGCGTGGCAGGGAGTTTTTTGCTATGTGTAGGGTTGATCTTTTTCCCTACAGTTTAAGTATGCTCACCGCTCTTCTGCTCTCTCTATATACATACTTCAGGATCTATCTGTGTACTAGACCGCCAGAAACTGTCTTACTGCCTTTATTTACTAATCTGATTACTCCTGCTAACAAATTTTTTTCACAGGTGTACTAATGTCTGAAATTACGCTGCTCTCTTGGAATGTACGGGGGCTTAACAACAAATTCAAAAGGTCCTTATTGTTTAAATACCTCAACACACACAAACCTCATATATTGTTTCTTCAGGAAACGCATTTGACTGGCAGTAAAGTCCTAGCCTTGCGCAGGGCATGGGTCCGACAAGCTTTTCACGCTACCTACTCCACCTATGCCCGAGGGGTAGCAATACTCATTAACAAGTCTCTTCCCTGTAAGGTTGTCAGGGTCATTACAGACCCTGGAGGAAGGTATATCATTTTATTGCTGGAAATACATACAGTTTTGTGGGCATTGGTAAATGTCTATCTACCCCCCCCAGTAGACTTCTCCATACTATACACTCTCTATGAGAAACTTGCACCCTTCCAATCTGCTCATGTATTAATTGGGGGGGACTTTAACTCCATTCTAGACGCTGTCCTTGACTCCTCTAACACACAGCGTAAGGGGAACTTGGATCTCAGGCACTGGGCTGACACTTTCGCCCTCACCGAACTCTGGAGATGGAAGCACGCTTCTGCCAAGGCCTTTTCACACTTGTCCTCATCTCATAAATCGAGCTCAAGGATCGACCTGGCGTTTGGCAGTGCTTCTGTTCTCTCAAAGCTATCCGAGACATCCTATCTACCGACGGGGCTATCAGATCATTCCCCCTTGGAGATACGCCTCGGTGTGGGTGGGAAGAATGACCCAGGCACCTGGAGATTGGCTCCGCGATGGATACAAGATGAAACAGTTGCAGAAATTGTCACTCCATTATTGGACTCTTACTGGCCTGCCAATGAGGATACGGCTTCTGTGGAGACGGTATGGGAAGCTTTTAAAGCGACCACGAGGGGTTACTACATTTCGGCCATCAAAGCGGCAAGGGCCGACTATAAATTCTTGACTTCACAACTCGAAGACCGTGCATCTGAAGCGGCCGACTGCTTCGCACGTAGCCCCTCTCCGGAGGCCTATCTGCTATTGGCACAGGCGAGAAGAGAGTTAAACCTCCATTATACCACCTTAACGAACAATGATGTAACTTTATTGGCCGGTAGAATTTTTGAGTCAGGTGACAAGAACGGCAGACTGTTAGCTAATCTAGTTGCTGAACCACGTTACCAGACGGTGGTATCTGAACTACATACACCCGACGGGGAGACGATTATGGGCACGAAAGCCATACTTCAGGAATTTGGGAACTACTTTAGGGAACTGTATAGCCAATCTCTGCCTGTCTCTTCCGAACTCATGACAGAGGAAATCCGGAGCCTCTCCCTTCCCTCTTTGGAGCGGGAGGATGTGGAGGCTCTGGACGCCCAGATCTCCACCTTGGAGATTGAATTGGCGATCTCATCCCTTCCCCCTGCTAAGACACCGGGCCCAGATGGTCTGCCGGGAGATTGGTATAGGACGTACGCAAAGAGGCTGGCCCCCAGGCTACAAGCCCTCTACACACACTGTCTAGAGAATGGATCTCTTCCACCTACCCTGTATCAGGCCCACATAGTTCTCCTCCCCAAGCCTGGAAAGGACCCAAGACTTTGTGCCTCATATAGGCCTATCTCACTTCTAAATTATGACTTAAAAATCCTGGCCAAGATTCTCACTGCTAGATTGGTTAAAGTATTACCCTCCCTTATCAACATAGATCAGACTGGGTTTATGCCTGGAAAATCCACAGACATAAATTTGAGACGAGTGTTGACACATTTGCAGCTTCCTCCAACCTCCTCCCAGACTAGGGTCTTGGTGGCCTTGGATGTGGAGAAGGCTTTTGACACAGTCATTTGGGATTACATGCATATAGTATTACAAGCCTTCGGTTTCGGCCCCACCTTCTGTAAATGGATCGCCATTCTATACAAATCCCCGACAGCACAAATTAAACTAGGGGGCATGCTCTCAGAACAATTCCAGATACAACGGGGAACTAGGCAGGGGTGCCCACTTTCCCCTTTCTTGTTCGCCCTGGTGATGGAACCACTAGCCACTGCCATTCGTAACTCTAATGCTGTGGTAGGCATACAAGTGGGCTCCATAGTTGAAAAATTAGCTTTATACGCCGACGACTTGGTGCTTTTTCTTAATGACCCTGGGCCCTCCCTTCGAGAAGCTCTTAATATTTTTTCTCGTTTTACAATTTTATCGGGACTGAAAGTCAACTGGGAAAAATCCCAACTCCTGCCTATCGACCCAGCGGCTGAGCAGGCGGCGGACCCCTCATTACCACTGTCCTGGGCCTCAAAGATCCGTTACCTGGGGATCAACATCACCCCCAAGGTGACAGATTTTATTGCCTTGAACCTTACTCCCCTTTTATCAAACCTTAAATCCAAACTGAGAGCTTGGGATAATTTGCCCCTATCTCTTATAGGTAGAATAAACCTATTCAAAATGAAGTGCCTCCCTATTTTTCTATACATCATCAGACACACTCCAGTATGGATACCCAAAAAATTCTTTACACAATTAGATGCCATCCTTTCTTCCTTCCTATGGAGGTCTGGATCCCCCAGGTTTAACAGGTCTATCCTCCGTAGACCCTGGACGGAGGGGGGCCTGGCCTGTCCAGACCTCCAAAAATATTTCTTTGCAGCCCTACTTGTCCACGCACATAATTGGGTAATCTCTGATGATACAAACGCCTCGGTGGTGCTGGAGGCAGCATCGTTGGGGTCCTTTGAATCACTGAGAAATGCACTATACAGAGGTCCCAGAGCGCCAGCGACTCTCACACACTCTATGACTTCAGTGATAAAGGTGTGGCAATTGCAAGTTTGTAAACATAAAACAGAACCAAACAGATGGTCCCCGGATACCCCCTTGTGGCTTAATCCGCTCCTCGCTGAATTTCACACTATACCGGACCCGAGCTTATGGGCAACAAGGGGCATTAGGATACTCGACCATATATGTAAAGACGGGGCTATCCTTCCCTTTGACACTCTCAAACAAAACCATGACCTACCCAATTGTTACTTCTTTAGATATCTACAGCTTAGACATGCCTTCTCTTCCCAATTCAAAACTCAACCACCATTACTCTTTCACTCCACCTTAGAATCCCTCCTCCGGAATGATGAGCTGGTAAAACCCCTATCCACCATATATAAGGCACTATTACCATCAATGCATTTTGGGCTTGAAACTCTCCAAGAAAAATGGAGGGCTGACTTCCCTGAACTAGATACAGAGGACTGGGAGGATATGTGGGAATACCCTTTTCTTCAATTAGTGGCAGTGAAGGACCGTTTAATTCAATTCCGGATTCTACACCGGGTGTATTTAACGCCGCAACGGCTGAACAAAATTTATCCTGGGGCCTACCCTAGCTGTTGGAAATGTGGTGGCGTGGAGGCCGGTTTCTGTCATATGTTGTGGTCCTGTCCCAAAGTGCACTCTTTCTGGGTAGAGGTGACGCAATTTATAACCTCACTGTTAACATTCCCAATCCCGCTGACTGTACCGGTCTGCTTGCTTGGCCTGGTGGGCTCTTTAGCGCACCGCACAGCAACTAAGACCCTCATAGGACTTCTACTTTTTTACGCCCGTAAAGCAATATTACTAAAATGGAAAAAACCTGATGCGTCCTCTCTGACCTCTTGGAAAGCCCTGGTCAATTCTACAATACCATTATATAAAGCCACATACCTCTCCCGTGGGTGTACTGCTAAGTTTGACAAAATATGGAAACTATGGCTTGACTCTACCTCCACTAATGCCGCTCAAGAATAGACGGTATATCTGACACCCACTAGCTCCTCCTTCTGTGCTAACACTTGCTAAGTCCCTTGTGACACCCATATAGTTGAACCTTTAATGTCCTAGGCCTAGTACCAGAATCCCCTCTTGGGAAATCCCACTTTCATCGAAGACGAGTTGCACATTCTCCTTTCATAATCTCTCCAATTGGAGTGGTTGAGCAGTAATATCTAGTTTTTGTTTTGTATTTTAGCTTTTGTTTTGTATTTTATCTGTTTTTCTGTCGAAAACAGCAATGTAATAGGCAGATAACCTGTTGTTAGGTACCGATTTACATGGTACTTTTTGAGCCGGGGAATGCCCCAAGGTTCTGTCTCTGTAAACCTATTAAAATTAATAAAGAGAATTTAAAAAAAAAAAAAAATTCCAGAGCTACCAAACCAAAACTGTGGGGAATGGAGGTATATAAAGAATTGACATCTAGGGAGAGCCACACATATGTGGATTCCCACTGATATGGGGATAGGCGTTCTGAAAGATGTGTCCCATCCCTAATGTAAGATTGTAGCTGATGGACCAGTGGCTCTAGATACTGATCTACTATATATATTGGCTGAAACCTGTGATCACACTGTCCATTGCAGCCACTATTGGCCTGCCTGGAGGGGATTGTAGATCTTTGTGGATCTTTGAAAGATGATAGAAGTAGGGAATTTGGTAAAAATCCCTACGAAAAAATGAATCCTCTATTTTGTGATTCCCTCCTGGAGAGCTGATTTTACCAAGATGTCGACTTTGTGTGCAAAGTCAGATGTGGGGTCATTTCTGAATTTGATGTATGTAGTATTGTCAGAGAGGAGCCTATTGGCTTCTGCTACATAGTTCTGTAACTATTCTATTCCTCCTTTGTCAGCAGATTTAATAATGGTATCTGCTGCTTGCATCAGAGAATCTAAAGCTTTAGTTTCGGAGGGACAGAGGTTATGGTGATTGGGAGTGGACGATGATCGGCATAATTTTAGGAAGTATGCAAATACAACCCTATAGAAGCTCTCTAGGCAGAGACCTTTTACATGGGCAGGATAGAAGATGAATTTTGGTCTAAGGGAGGAGTGGACTATGGGAGGGGATGTGGCTTGATGTTGTGTAAATAAATTGAGCGAGCCATCCTCTATGGATAGTGAATCCAATGTGTCCATAATGTCAGTATCACACTCAAAAAGACTAGGGGATAGAATGGGTAGGTCAATGTCTGTAGAGTCCGTATCTGGGACAGATTTCTCTTTGGCTTGTTTAATATTATACTATCTTTTTAGAGTGAGATTACGGATGTATATATTTAGATCTTTCAATAACAAAAAAGGATTGGGTTTATTAATTGGAGCAAAATTCAATCCTCGGCTCAGAAGGGAGGTATCAGCGGTGAAGAGAACATGCGATGATAAATTTAAATATTTTCACAGTTTGCTGGATTTCTGGACATTTGGTTTTGGACCTGGTTCGCCCTCCTCTACAACCTCTCCCGTGAATTTTCTTTTTTTGGAGGTGGTCGGAGGAGGACTGTGTACTAAAAAAGATATGTCTATAGGAAGAGGTTGTATAGTCCTATTCAATTTTGGCATACTAACTTCTGGAGAAGTAGGGGCAAAGGTAGCCTGTCTAGCTGATGTGGAGAAGTCCAGTATGTCAACAAAAGGTGGTTGGGTGTTATCTTGATCTATTTGACCTATATCATCACCTGAATGGGTGACCTCTGATGGTCTTTTTCTGGAGGAGTTACCTGATAGGGCAAATTTGTCACTCTGTTTTCTGTAGTGGGCAGTAGCCTGATGTGGTCAGATGCATGGAGAGAAACCCTGGAGCCATGCTCCAGAGTATTCTCAGCACTAGGTGCCTCCATGCGTCTGTTATAAAAATAGATTCCGATCAGATAAGAGTTCACCGTTTTTATTATTAACTTTGGCTGGGGAGTGTTTAGGATGTCTAGAATTTAATTTGGGGGGGGGGGGGGTCAGGAAAGGGGATTCCGCTCTGTGTCGACAGACTCATCACAGGGAGAATAAGAAGGGGGGGAAAGGGAACGTGTCTGGGGAGAAAAGGAAGGCGGTGGGTGAACAAGTGTTCTAGTGAATCGATGTATAGTTTTTTGTTTCCAAGAGAAGACTCTGTCAGAGTTATAATCGTCCAGATCTCTTCTGAACTTCCCTAATTCAACTCTAATTAAAGTATCTTCATCTTACCCATGCTCTTTCTGCCCAATTTCCTCAAGGTTTTTCGCAATTGACTGAATCAGGATTAGAACAAATAACTAGGAGACTGGAAAAGAAACCAATATCAACTTTATATACTTATTTAGTGAAAACTGCATTATTACATATAAGACGGTTACGAGCACATGGGATGAAAGATGTCCCAAAATTAGAGGTGGAGAATTGAGAGGAGATATGGGGATTCCCTTTCCAGATATTAGTCTCACTTCGAGACAAGCTCATACAATTTAAGATAACACATAGAATATACTATACACCCTATAGATTATATAGAATGTGCCCATTGAACCCTCAGAATTGTTGGAGATGTGGGTATACTCCAGGAGATTTTTTCCATACAGTCTGGTCCTGCCCCGCTGTAGCAGTATTTTGGAGAGAGGTTATAAGGGTAATCACTACAGTTACATCAGTGGCTTTAGAACAGGATGCAGAGATTTGTCTTTTGGGTCTGGTAAGAAATGATATCCCCACTAGGACAAAGAGAACACAAGTAAAGCCGCGTACACACGAGCGGAATGTCCGACAGAAAAAGTCTGAAGGAATCTTCATTGTCTATTCCAGGGGTCTTCAAACTACGGCCCTCCAGTTGTTCAGGAACTACAATTCCCATCATGCCTAGTCATGTCTGTGAATGTCAGCGTTTTACAATGCCTCGTGGGATGTGTAGTTCCGCAACAGCTGGAGGGCCGTAGTTTGAAGATTCCTGGTCTATTCCGAACGTGTGTATGCCTCATCAGACTTTTTTTTTCGAAAATTCTGACGGACCTAGAAATGGAACATGTTGTAAATATTTCTGACGAAACCAATTCCTATCAGGAAAACGCTCGTCTGTATGCTGTTCCGACGGACCAAAAACGACGCATGCTCCGAAGCAAGTACCAGACAGAAGCTATTGGCTACTGGCTATTGAACTTCCTTTTTCTAGTCCCGTCATACGTGCTGTACGTCACGGCGTTCTGGACGGTCGGACTTTGGTTTGAACGTGTGTAGGCAAGACTGTTTGAAAGGAAATCCTATGGAGTTTATTCCGACGGCAAAACCGGTCGTGTGTACGCGGCATAAGTCTGTTGCTTTTCTATGCGAAAAAAAGGCAATAGTACTGAATTGGAAAAAAACAGAAGCTCCCTCATTAGCCTTTTGGAAATATTTAGAAAATGACAACTTGCCGCTGTAAAGAGAAACATATTGTAATAGAGGATGTGAAGAAAAATATGAGAGTTTGGGCAAGCTGGATAGTAGAACCTACAACAGCTTCTGGGAAACCCAAAAAGTGAACAGCTAGAATAATAAGAAAGAAAGTAACGAGATGCTGGATAGGAAAGTGAAGGGGAACAACAAACCACACCATCAACACAAAGGTTTAGGGGGAAGAATGAAGTGTTTTTATTTGTTGTAATTTTTATTAAGAAAAATTATGTGAAAGCTCCTGCGAGAGTGAGAAAGTTGAAGATTGAAAGTACATGTTGTAATATGTTTTTCTATTGGAAAATTAATAAAGAGATTTATAAAAAAAAAAAAAGGTATCTTCATCTAACTTAGTATTTTTTTTTTGAGCACATGAAGCCAAGAAAGAGGAATGATTTTCTTATGACTGAGCATGTCCTGAGCTAGCATTTGGACTTAATGAGTGAGTTTGTCAAACCTATATGATCTATGTTGGAGAAGCACTTCCATCTACTTAGATGTACAAAATTAGGAAATTCCTTGCTTGTAAAGTGTTAGCTGGAGTTCAGTCTCAATTTGTTAGTGTATCTAAATCTGCTAGTGCATCTAACACTACCCTACCCCCAGATGAACAGTGCTGCTGTCCAAAGGTGTCTCTGTTGCACCTTCATCCAGACTGGGGGCACTCTAATACAGGTGGTGTGTTACTGGCCAGATCCCTAGGTGAAAACAGAGGGGGGGAAAAGAGAAAGGGATTTATTACAGCCATCTCATCTAATGATTGGTAAACTGCAATATTTAAAAATTTTGGCTTGGGGTTTAATACCGCTTTGAAGAGCTAATAGTTATCTGTCGCATGCACTTTTTTTCCTTCTCTCCTAAATTCTTCTAATGTGAAGGATGACGGTGATTGGGATGAACATACTGTACTGATACATTCCAGAACGCCACTTTACTGATTGCAGATTAGGCTACACTTAATCAAACAGATAGGTCTAAGATGAGATTTAAAAGGTCTTAGGCCCGGTTCACACTGATGCGAGTTCATAACGAATGCGATGCGTCAAAAACACTTTAAATTCGCATGTCATCCCTAAAGTCATTGTTTTCAATGACGGTCGTTCACATACATGCATTGCGATTCCTCTACGAATGCGAAGCGATAAAAAAAAGGGTCTTGTGCGAGTTTACTGCGTTGCGTTGCGAATTTAGTCTCCATAGACATCAATGTAAATCGTTCTTGAATTGCATTGATGGTTCACATATGTGCGAATTCCACCACACTACTCTCCACAAAAACCAGGAAGTACACAGGAAGTTAACACCTTTTTTTTTTTTTACATTATGATTCCATTGGCTAGAATATCAATCGCAGCTATGTCCAACTGCTGAAATGTGCGGTAAAATCACGGTAAATTCGCACAAATTTACAGGCATTTTAATTGTGAAATATTGCAAACACCCTCGGCTTTGTTTTGTTTTTTTCTGAAAATGTTGGACTGTTATGAGGAACAAATTGATTATTTTGTGGTCAGTGTTTGCATTGCGGAACAAGCATATAGAGAACATACTGTAGATCCAACCTCCCTTTCAGCCCCTAAAGCACAAGTGCCTGCTGATTCTGAAAAAGTAGTAGAACTATTATTTACAAAAAAACAAAAAGCTAATGGATTTCCATGCAAAGATGTCACCTGAAAAAGATAATCAGCATTCCCAAGAAAAAGATAGTCAAGGAATGGTGTCCATATTTTTAAAGCTAAACTTCAGGCAGATGGAACAAAAAATACAATTTATTCATGGAATGCCATGCATTTTGACATAACTAGCAAAAGTGTGCACATCCCAGAATGAGAGTGTATTGGTTATATACCAAACAATGCAAAGTAAGTGCCTTAGGGGGCAATAGATGCTGGAAAATACTATGAGTGGAATGGCAGCAGGCAGTATGTGCAAGAGAGGTGTGCAGAGGGTATGACAGTGGGCACTATGTATAAGAGAGGAGAGCAGAGGGTATGACAGTGGGCAGTATGTGCAGGAGAGGTGTGCAGAGGGTATGACAATGGACAGTATGTGCAGGAGAGGGGTGCAGAGGATATGACAGTGGACAGTATGTGTAGGAGAGGAGTGCAGAGGGTATGCCGGTGGACAGTATGTGCAGGAGAGGGGTGCAGAAGATATGACAGTGGACAATATGTGGAGGAGAGGGGTGCAGAGGGTATGACAGTGGACAGTATGTGCAGGAGAGGGGTGCAGAGGGTATGACAGCGGACAGTATGTGCAGGAGAGGGGTGCAGAGGGTATTGCAGTGGGAAGTATGTGCAGGAGAGGAGTGCAGAGGGTATGACAGTGGACAGTATGTGCAGAAGAGGGGTGCAGAGGGTATGACATGGGACAGTATGTGCAGGAGAGGGGTGCAGAGGGTATGACAGTGGGAAGTATGTGCAGGAGAGGGGTGCAGAGGGTATGACAGTGCAGGAGAGGAGTGCAGAGGGTATGACAGTGGACAGTATGTGTAGGAGAGGAGTGCAGAGGGTATGACGGTGGACATTATGTGCAGGAGAGGAGTGCAGAGGGTATGACAGTGGACAGTATGTGCAGGAGAGGGGTGCAGAGGGTAGGACAGTGCAGGAGAGGGGTGCAGAGGGTATGACAGCGGACAGTATGTGCAGGAGAGGGGTGCAGAGGATATGACAGTGGACAGTATGTGTAGGAGAGGAGTGCAGAGGGTATGACGGTGGACATTATGTGCAGGAGAGGAGTGCAGAGGGTATGACAGTGGGAAGTATGTGCAGGAGAGGAGTGCAGAGGGTAGGACAGTGCAGGAGAGGGGTGCAGAGGGTATGACAGCGGACAGTATGTGCAGGAGAGGGGTGCAGAGGATATGACAGTGGACAGTATGTGTAGGAGAGGAGTGCAGAGGGTATGACGGTGGACAGTATGTGCAGGAGAGGGGTGCAGAAGAAATGACAGTGGACAATATGTGGAGGAGAGGGGTGCAGAGGGTATGACAGTAGACAGTATGTGCAGGAGAGGGGTGCAGAGGGTATGACAGTGGGAAGTATGTGCAGGAGAGGGGTGCAGAGAGTATGACAGTGCAGGAGAGGAGTGCAGAGGGTATGACAGTGGACAGTATGTGTAGGAGAGGGGTGCAGAGGATATGACAGTGGACAGTATGTGTAGGAGAGGAGTGCAGAGGGTATGACGGTGGACAGTATGTGCAGGAGAGGGGTGCAGAAGATATGACAGTGGACAATATGTGGAGGAGAGGGGTGCAGAGGGTATGACAGTGGACAGTATGTGCAGGAGAGGGGTGCAGAGGGTATGACAACGGACAGTATGTGCAGGAGAGGGGTGCAGAGGGTATTACAGTGGGAAGTATGTGCAGGAGAGGAGTGCAGAGGGTATGACAGTGGACAGTATGTGCAGAAGAGGGGTGCAGAGGGTATGACATGGGACAGTATGTGCAGGAGAGGGGTGCAGAGGGTATGACAGTGGGAAGTATGTGCAGGAGAGGGGTGCAGAGGGTATGACAGTGCAGGAGAGGAGTGCAGAGGGTATGACAGTGGACAGTATGTGTAGGAGAGGAGTGCAGAGGGTATGACGGTGGACATTATGTGCAGGAGAGGAGTGCAGAGGGTATGACAGTGGACAGTATGTGCAGGTTAGGGGTGCAGAGGGTATGACAGTGGGAAGTATGTGCAGGAGAGGGGTGCAGAGGGTATGACAGTGGGCAGGATGTGAAGGAGAAGGGTGTAGAGGGTATGAGAGCAGGCAGTATAAGCAGGGGAAGAGTGCAGAGGGTTTTACAGTGAGCACTATGTGTAGGAGGGGAATGCAGAAAGTATGACAGCGAGCAGTATGTATAAGGGAGGAGTGCAGAGGGTTTGACCATGTGCAGTATGTGCAGGAGAGGAATGAAGAATTATATGACAGTGAGCAGTATGTATAAGAGAAGAGTGCAGAGGGTATGACAATGAGCAGTATGTGCAGGAGAGGAGTGTTGAGGGTATTACAGTGGGAAGTATTTACAGGAGAGGAGTGTGGAGGGTATGACAGTGAGGGGGGGTGAGAGAGGATGGGGGCTTCGCTATTCCCCCATCCTACACTAGGAGACCTTTCCCAAAGAAATTGCACCGGGAAATTCCATCCCCCCCCCCCCCCCGCACCAAATTTCAGCAGGGTTCCCTGATCACTACATCAGCCGAGGTGAAGGAGTCAGTGTCCATTCATCTAATATTATGGACTGCTCTAACCATCCTGCTGCTCGCCGGCCCCATCACCAGCTGTGTGTAGCGACCCGCCCTGCCACTACAGTGCCCAAGTGCCCGAATCGTCAGCCCCCCCCTGCCCCATTGGAAGATTTCCACTCTATTTCTTTTCTGGGGACAAAATTTGGGATTTTCTTTTACTTTTACTTTCAATAGTAATGGTAAACAGGACAAATAGAGAGGGTGAATCTCCCTAATAGGGGACAGACAGCAATAAAAACTGACAGGGGTTCTAATCCCGCTCCACTCTATCCAAAACTAAAAACAAAAGTTTTGCCTTTGGTTATACTTTAACCACCTCAATACAGGGCACTTACACCCCCTTCCTGCCCAAGCCATTTTTCAGTTTTCAGCGCTGTCGCACTTTGAATGACAATTGCGCGGTCATGTTACACTGTACCCTAATGAAATTTTTATCATTTTTTCCCCACAAATAGAGCTTTCTTTTGGTGGTATTTGATCACCTCTGCGGTTTTTATTTATTGCGCTATAAACAAAAGAAGAGGGACAATTTTGAAAAAACACAATATTTTTTACTTTTTGCTATAATAAATATCCAATTTTTTTTTTTTTTTTAACAAATTTTTTCCTCAGTTTAGGCCGATACGTATTCTTCTACATATTTTTGGTAAAAAAAAATTGCGCTAAGCGTATATTGATTGGTTTGCGCAAAAGTTATAGCGTCTACAAAATAGGGGATAGATTTATAGCATTTTTATTATTTATTTATTTTTTACTAGTAATGGCGGCGATCTGCATTTTTTATTGTGACTGCGATATTGCGGCGGACATATCGGACACTTTTGACACATTTTTGGGACCATTCACATTTATACAGCGATCAATGCTATAAAATTGCATTGATTACTGTGTAAATGTGACTGGCAGGGAAGGGGTTAACACTAGGGGGCGCTCGAGGGGTTAATGTATTACCTAAGGAGGTGATTCTAACTGTGGGGGGAGGGGACTGACTGGGGGAGGTGACCGATCGCTGTCCCTATGTACAAGGGACACGCCATCGGTCTCCTCTCCTCTCTGACAGGACGTGGATCTGTGTTTACATGCACAGATCCACGCTCCTGCTCTGTTACCCGGCAATCGCGGGTGCCCGGCGGACATCGCGGCCGCCGGGCACGCGCACCGGGTCCCGAGCGACGCAGCGGGCACGCGCGCGCGCCGCCGGCGGCGCGCGCAGCGCCCCCTAGTGGCTCGGAAGGCGAGGACGTCATATGACGTCCTCCCAGAACAATAGAAGCCTCGTCCAGCCGTCATATGACGGTGGGCGGTGGCTTAGCGGTTAAGGATTCCATTGTCAAGCGTTAATGCACTTTATGGCATATGTTAACGCAAGTTTGAACGGGCCCTTCGGGTCTTTTGGCATTACATCATTTACACGTCGTTGTGTTTATCTTTTGGACTACAGATATACTGATCAAAAGCCCTATGAAGCTCTAACCCAAGCTAGCTTATTGTTGTCTAGGGTTGCACCAATACCGGGACCAGTACTCGTGCAAAAGCTCCGATGCTTAATCTGATATCTGTTGTACCTCAGCGTCCTCAGCGTAGCATGGGGGGCCAGGCAGCCTCACAGGTGATCGCTGCAGCGGTGGGGGCAATTACAAGTACCGATCTCCCTGTATAGCTTTCAATGATCCCTGACTCTGTCCATTCATAACTGAGCATCGTAAACTGTGTTTACGACGCTTCAGTTTATGAATGAACAGGAGCCGCTGTCTCCTGTCCATTCATCTTCAGTGCAGCTGAGGCTGCAGAGAAAGGGACTGAGGGAATCTGTGTCCTCAGTCCCTTTCCCTGTCTCACAAGGGAGATGTGAGGGGTTTAGACCTCTGATATCTCACCAAAGCCACCCCCAACAGGGCTGATAAAAATAAATAAATAGAAAAAAAAAAGAAAGAATTGTAATTGTAATAAAGATATTTAAAGGTTAAGTTGTAAAAATAATAAAATATAAAAATATAAAAAAAAAAAAACACAAGCATTGTAAAAAACAAAATAACCAAAATAATAAATTGTAAAAAATAAAATTGTAGAAAAAAAAAATACTGACACAGTCCGCGCCTCATTAGTGCCCATCAGTGCAGCATATTAGTGTCTCCTCATCAGTGCCCTTCAGTGCCAGCTCATCAGTGCCCATGAGTGCCACCTATCAGTACCCATCAGTGCTGCATGTTAGTGCCACCCCATTAGTGCCAGCTATCAGTGGCCATCAGTGCTGCATATTAGTGGCACTGTCACGGTATCGGCGAAAAAAAGTATCAGTACTTGTACTCGGTCTTACAAAAGTGGTATCGGTGCATCCCTAGTTGTTTATAGGGTACTTGTATAGCTTATAGTTGACTGTCTTTTATGCTGTTTATCCTTTTTTTTAATCTTATCTAATTGATCTTTTTCTCCCTTTCCTGTCTGCATGATATGTACATATGGATCTGATACAAATCTCATCCCTTTGTGCTGCAATATAACAAGGCTGTAGAATCATATCATTGAATGTAATACCTTATATACAGTAAATGTTATATTCTGTATAGCCTGTGTATTACGCATAAGAGGGGTAGCTTTTCCTTTATGATTCCTTTTACAATTTGACACAAAAAAAAAAATGAAAACCTTTGAATTAGCCTATAATAACCCTTGGTGGTATTTATAATACTGGTAATAATACGAGAGGTGTAGTTCAGATGGTGTTGTGGTTCTGTGGTCTTTTCTCTATCTCTGAGTGTATGTTATAAGCAGGACATGATGTGTTTACATTGCACTGTCTGCTGTTGCTACATTACGCTTTGTGATGGAAAGTAAAGTTGAGGCTCTTCTTCTACGTATGTCTTTGTGGCTTTCAGCCTTGTATGCAGTATTTCATCTCTATACCTTTAGTTCTATGTGCAGTAAACATAAAAGTAGATTTGTGGTTGTGGACCTGTGGTGGAGGGGCTCGTGTCTGTCATACATACAGCGGAACAAAGAAACAGAAAAAGCTAAAATGCAGATATCAGGTTTTTAAAACTAAAGTCCCTATATTAAAAAACTGTGAGCAGAGAATGGAATAAAGATGGGCAAGTTTAGGAGAGACAGTAAGGCCTCAGTTAGGCCTCATGCACACTAGGCTCCTCTGAGCCCTGTTCTCTTGACAGGAGAAAAGCAGCATTAAAAACGCACCAAAAGCTGTGTTTTTCAAACACATTTAGGTGAGTTTTAATTTGTCCAGGTGCATAAAGCTTTTGGAAGTTTATTAATTTCATTGGCAAGAATATTAACTTATTCTGAAATGAATAAACGCTTAAACACAGCATCTAGCGTTTAGGCTTGTTTACACGCATATAGGCACGTCACATGTTGGTTTTTTTTTTTTTTTTTCCCCAAACGTTCCTCTCCTAAATGCGATTTTGGTGCACTCAGATTTCTGCTCCGTGCAATGGTTTTAGACAGAGCAGCCTCGGTCCACCTCTTCCGGGGTTCCCTGTTAGCGCTCCTGGCTCCTCCTCCTTGCCGAGTGCCCCCATAGCAAGCTTCCCTGAGCCCCGCTCCCTCCTCACTGGCTGTGATTAATAGCCAATTGCTCTCACTGCTGTGTCTGTACCAGTGAGGATGGGGAGAGCCAAGAGAACCTCTGCTCTTGTGCACATCGCTGGATCGAGATCGGGCTCAGGTAAGTGGAAGGGGGGAGCTGCACCCTGAAGGTTTTTTGCGTTAATGGATTAGGGTAAAAACCTTGTACATTTACAACCACTTTAATTTAAAAACAAAAAACAAAACTTTTGACTTGGACCTCTTTAATTTTGCACATATTTTCCATTTTAACTTTGCCTGCACCTTGAGATCTCCAATTCCTACTCCGATAGGAGCCTATGCTTGGAAATGGTATCCCATTCAACATTGCACTTCCTCCCACAGAAGAGTCATTTTCCATCACATATGATTGTAGTCCTTGCAGTGCTTGATTTTCCTCAGCTTTATCCCCCTCCTGAGTAGACTACAGGGTCAACAAGGATCAGTCCCTACTGCTCCCTTCCCTACTGAGGGCCTGACTCTTCAGTGCCCTCCAGCAATTTTGGATCTAGGTTACAACACCGACCCTAATGTCCTTTCTAGTGCCTTTTCCTGGCATCCCAGTTGTGGAACACTCAGGAGACCTTTCCTGAAGACAGTCAGTTTCCTAGATTTTTGCAGCTTGTGTAAAGATGTGCATGGCATTTTCTGTAATGCATTCCTGTGTGCAAAAATATAAAACTGTGGGTTTTGGGTGCCACAACAACAACAACTGTACCTTGCTCTGTTCGCCTGTGCTCTGAAAATTAGGACTGGGTGCAAGAGCCCTAAATGTTTTCCTATTGGAACAGTGCTCTGTGGACAGACTAAACCATTTTGACAAACACACCCATGGTTACATTTAGAGAAAACAAAGCTCTCTAAACCCAAACCTTACCCTGACCGTGAAGCATGGCGGAGGGAGTAGACGTGTTGTAGTTCTACTTTGTCATACAGGTATAGATGTCTTGTAATCAATGAGATCCAATAAATTCCAACTTGCTTGGTGAAGCAATATAATAGGAAGTGTGTCATCAAATATTCAGAAAAGGCTGGGTAATGCAACATGGCAACAATCCCAATTGAATGAGTAAATGAAAAACAGAGTGCCTTGTACATAAATGACATGTTTTGGAAGTCAGTTATCTGATATCTGTTCTGAGTAATGCTGTTGCGACCCTAAAGCAGGTAATTCTAGCAAAACATCAGCTAACTATACATGAATAAAATCATTTTATATCCAGCAAAGGAGCAGAATAAGGTTTCTTGCACACAGTACTGATGTTTGGGCATCTGCTTTTTTGGATGTAATTTCAAGCGTTTGTTTTGTGTAGATTTATGCATATATTTGCCCGTATATGTGCATTCGCGTGCACAATACATTCCTAGGCAAAATGAATTAAAATGTATGCTCATATGCACGTACCAGCATAAAATAATGACTGGAAACGCAGATTTTTCAATTTTTTTTTTTTTCTACTCAAGCATACGCAGCGCTTGTTTACGTGCCTGTGTGTACAGGCACATTGTAAACAATGGGCTGCATTTTAGATCAGTACTGTGCTGTACTGAGCTTTTTCAAGCTGCAATGTGAGGTCTAACAGATCTAATCAGCATCTGCCAGAAATCTCTGCTGATAACAGAGAGTTCACAAATCACTAAATATAAGAGTTGACATGTTTTTACGTCATTGACATTAATGGTTTACATTATTTGTTCGGAATGGATATACAGGCCAGGCCATGGAACAGAAACGGCACTCCTCAAAATATGGGACGACGCCCTCGAAGCAGCTGATGATGGAGATTCATGTCTCCTGGTACTGTTGGACCTCAGTGCAGCGTTCGATACAGTGGACCACAATACTCTACTCATCCGCCTCACAGAAGTAGCAGGAGTCACAGGTTCAGATCTACAATGGTTTGCATCCTTCTTAGGGAATCGCTCTCAGACAGTGAAACTAGGAGAATTCTACTCTGAAACCCGCGCAATCTCTTGTGGAGTCCCTCAAGGTTCACCCTTGTCACCAGTGCTCTTCAACATCTACATCCGCCCACTCCTCAAAATCATCAGAAAATCGGACCTCTGCTTCCACTCATACGCTGATGATACCCAACTCTACCTCCACATCACCGGAGAAAAAGACCACCTTCAGCAACTAGAAAAATGCCTCACTCTGATAGACGACTGGATGACTACTAGCTCTCTCAAACTCAACGGATCAAAAACAGAGCTTCTTCTCCTACACGGAAACCAAAATTCCAAAACTAAGACCCGGTGGACCCCGCCCACCATCTTTGGACAGACCATCTCGCCAAGCACCAAAGCCAAGAGTCTCTGAGTCATTTTTGACTCAGAAATGTCAATGGATGCACAAATAGGATCAGTAGTCAGCGGATCTCACCATCTCCTCCGCCTGCTACGTAGACTCATCCCATTTGTGCCAGAAGAGGACAAAGCAGCAGTAGTTGGAACAATCATCAATTCAAGACTCGACTACGCAAACTCCCTCTACATAGGACTACCCCAATATCAGCTTGCGCGCTTACAACTCATCCAAAACACGGTGGCAAGACTGTTAACAGGAAAAAAACCCTGGGAATCCATCTCCCCTTCCCTGAGGAGCCTACATTGGCTAACCGTAAAGAATCGGATCACTTTCAAGACCCTCTGCCTCACCCGCAAATGTATACATGGAAACGCTGCTCAATAACTATGCGAGAAAATAATACGCTACACCCCCAATCGCAGTCTTCGATCTTCTAACCAGAACCTCCTCCTTATTCCAAAAACCCGCTACAAAACAAAGGGAGAACGCAGATTCGCAGTCCAAGAACCACGGCTATGGAATGCCCTACCTACTCACATTCGCATGGAAGAAAACCATCAGGCCTTCAGAAAGAAACTCAAGACCTACCTCTTCTAAGAAGCTTGACAACACAGGACGGATCCAGCGCCTTGAGGCGATTCAGTTCGCAACTGCAGTGCTATACAAATCATTCATTCATTCATTCATTCATTCACAGTGTTATTGTAAAACGTTTTGCTTCTAATGCCCTGTACACACGGTCGGATTTTAACCTTGTTGTCGGAAATTCCGACCGTGTGTGGGCTCCATCACACATTTTCCATCGGAATTTCCGACACACAAAGTTTGAGAGCTTGCTATAAAATTTTCCGACAACAAAATCCGTTGTCGGAAATTCTGATCGTGTGTACACAAATCCGACGCACAAAGTGCCACGCATGCTCAGAATAAATTAAGAGACGAAAGCTATTGGCTACTGCCTCGTTTATAGTCCCGACGTACGTGTTTTACGTCACCGCGTTTAGAACGATCGGATTTTCTGACAACTTTGTGTGACCGTGTGTATGCAAGACAAGTTTGAGCCAACATCCGTCGGAAAAAATCCATGGATTTTGTTGTCGGAATGTCCGACCCTGTGTACAGGGCATTAGACTTCAAGTGGTCTTCAAGTACAGCCTCCAGTACAGTATGTTCAGTGTGATGTACAATAGTGTTGTCCTTGTAAATTTGTAATTATTTATATTTTTACCCCCTGCAATATTAGGCCCCATTCACATCTGGCGATTTGGGATTGTCTAAAGTGTATGACACAGTAAAAGTTAAAGCCATCAAGAGCATGCAATGTTGATGTCTAGGAAGATGGATTTTTTTAAGGATTCTTATAATATTTTTTCCATGGGGATTCTGGATTGAATCTTTGGAGACTTCTAATCTGGGAAGTTTGTCTCGGATACTTCTTATGAATTCCTGCTATTGATTTCCAGATGGTCCAATTGAGGGTACATTACTTAGTAGCAAGACATTTAAATTGTCTCTGAAGCCCAGGTTTTAGAAATTGACGTATCATTTTATTTAAAATGGTGACAGGTAAATCCTATAAATCCTCTGCATCTGTCACACTCCAATACAAAGCAAAAACTCCTTCAAGGGTTACCTTTTGAGTAGGAGGATAGATGTCTGACTTTTCAGTTGAGAGTCTCTGAGTGCAAATTGTTTTTTGGAGTATGGGAAAGCCACAGTACCTGGAAAGAGTTCTGAAAGGATACTGAGTGAAATGTAACTTTTTTTTTTTATTGTCCACTGAGGGCCTGTTTAATCCTTTAGAGCACGGGGCACTAGTATTATAGATCGGCCTGAAGCAAAAAAAAAAAAAAAACAATTAACAATAATAAGCGAAGGGCTGGCATGACTAGGTAAACTGGGAAATTGGCAGCTCAGTCAGCGGATAGGAGGTTACATACAAGGATTGATGGGTTTCAGGGATTAGGAGAGGCTTCTACAGTATCTCACACAAGTGAGTGCACCCCTCACATTTTTGTAAATATTTTATTCTATATATCTTTTCATGTGACAACACTGAAGACATGACACTTTGCTACAATGTAAAGTAGTGAGTGTACAGCTTATATAACAGTGTAAATTTGCTGTCCCCTCAAAATAACTCAACACACTGCTATAAAATGTCTAAACCGCTGGCAACAAAAGTGAGTACACCCCTAAGTGAAAATATCTAAATTGGGCCCAATTAGCCATTTTCCCAGCCCAGGTATCATGTGACTCGTTAGTGTTACAAGGTCTCAGGTGTGAATGGGGAGCAGGTGTGTTAAATTTGGTGTTATCGCTCTCATTCTCTCATACTGGTCACTGGAAGTTCAACATGGCGCCTCATGGCAAAGAACTTTCTGAGGATCTGAAAAAAAAAATGTTGCACTACATAAAGATGGCCTAGGCTATAAGAAGATTGCCAAGACCCTGAAACTGAGCTGCAGCACAATGGCCAAGACCATACAGCGGTTTATTAGGACAGGTTCCACTCAGAACAGGCCTCGCTATGTGTCGACCAAAGAAGTTGAGTGCACGTGCTCAACATCATATCCAGAGGTTGTCTTTGGGAAATAGATGTATGAGTGCTGTCAGCATTGCTGCAGAGGTTTAAGGGGTGTGGGGTCAGCCTGTCAGTGCTCAGACCATACGCCGCACACTGCATCAAATTGGTCTTCATGGCTGTCACCCCAGAAGGAATCCTCTTCTAAGGATGATGCACAAGAAGCCTGCAAACAGTTTGCTGAAGACAAGCAGACTAAGGACATGGTTTACTAAAACCATGTCCTGTGGTCTGTTGAGACCAAGATAAACTTATTTGGTTCAAATGGTGTCAAGCGTGTGTGGCGGCAACCAGGTGAGGAGTACAAAGACAAGTTTGTCTTACCTACAGTCAAGCATGGTGGTGGGAGTGTCATGGTCTGGGGCTGCATGAGTGCTGCTGGCACTGGGGAGCTACAGTTCATTGAGGGAACCATGAATGCCAACATGTACTGTGACATACTGAAGCAGAGCATGATCCCCTCTCTTCGGAGACTGGGCCGCAGGGCAGTATTCCAACATGATAATGACCCCAAACACACCTTCAAGATGACCACTGCCTTGCTAAAGAAGCTGTGGGTAAAGGTGATGGACTGGCCAAGCATGTCTCCAGACCTAAACCCCTATTGAGGATCTGTGGGGCATCCTCAAATGGAAGGTGGAGGAGCGCAAGGTCTCTAACATCCACCAGCTCCATAGTCATCATGGAGGAGTGGAAGAGGACTCCAGTGGCAACCTGTGAAGCTCTGGTAGACTCCATGCTCAAGGGAGTTAGGGCAGTGTTGGAAAATAATGGTGGCGACACAAAATATTGACACTTTGGGCCCAAATTGGACATTTTCACTTAGGGGTGTACTCACTTTTGTTGCCAGCGGTTTAGACATTAAGGGCTGTGTGTTGAGTTATTTTGAGGGGACAGCAAATTTACACTGTTATACAAGCTGTACACTCACTACTTTACATTGTAGCCAAGTGTCATTTCTTCAGAGTTGTCACATGAAAAGATATGATAAAATATTTACAGAAATGTGAGGGGTGTACTCATTTGTGTGAGATACTGTATGTGGTATAGGTGGGATTAAGGAGTATTTCATGCAGTTTGATCTCAATGGACGAAGAAGAAACTTCCCACCCTCCAGCCCAGATGCTTGGATTGGTGCTCTTTAGCTGTTGTAGTGACTTGGCTATTGGGATCTTTGGAGGTCTTCTAATAATGCATTGTGGGGACCCATCTATGGTATGGGTTTCCTCTTGAAAATTCCAGTAACGGAGGATTAACTGGGCATTTGGAACATTATCTGCGGAGAATGTGGAGAGTTGGAATCGTCCCCAAGTCAGTGTGTTGCGGCTGGGGACCTGTAAATGGTTATGCAGATACAAAAACAAATTTTTGGTTCTTCACTGCCTTTAAAAATCAGCAATCTTGATTATTGTTTATCATTGATATTATGATGTTTCTGTTTAAAAGAATGTTTTGTATTGGTTATATGTTAAAGTGGATGTAAACCCATTCTGTATACTTGTACCTACAGGTAAGCCTATATTAAGGCTTACCTGTAGATACTATGAATATCTCCTAAACCTTCGCGGTTTAGGAGATATTCACACTTCATGCAGCCGGTGATGTCACTGGTGCATGCGCTCTGAAGGGACGGTATACCCTTGCTGTGCCTTCAGAGCTCTGTGCCACTGTCCTTGACTCCTGTGCGCATGCGCAGGAGTGATGCCATTGCGGTGCGGCCAATCAGATGGCCGGAGGACACAAACTTGTAAGGAAGACCGGGTGAAGATGAAAGCGTCTGTCAGAGCTCACAGCACGGTCGTGCAGGGCTTTGTTCTAAGGTAAGTATTTCATAATGTGCTAGTATGCGATGCATACTAGCACATTATGCCTTTACTTTGCAGGGTTTTTAAAATAAGAGAAAATTTGGCACAGTTTACTTCCTCCTTAAAAAATGGCCGCTATGGGCAATTTTCACTCCAAATGGTGTCGTCTAGTTATTATAGTACAGTTGGTAAAAGGGGTAGGGGTTGTAGTAGTTGTATGGTATTTTGGGTGGTTGACATCTGTTTTACCATAGTCATGATAATATAATAATAAGGGGGGCGGGGTTCAGGTGATGCATTGTTTAGAACAGTGACCTCCAAACTGTGGCCCGGGGCTAAATGCGGCCCTTTGCTTGCTTTTATCTGGCCCCAGGGGCTTTATTTCATTCACTGACACCAACAAAAGGGGCAAAGTTCCTCCCAATGACACCAACAATGGGGCCCAATGACATGGGATCATTCCTCCTAACAACATCTAGATGGGGCACAATTCCTCCCAATGACACCAATGATGGGGCTCAATGACACCAATGATGGGGCACAATTCCTCCCACTGACACCAACAATGGGACTCAATGACACCAATGATGGGGCATAATTTCTCCCAATGACACCAATGATGGGGCACAATTCCTCCCAATGACACCAATAATGGGGCACAATTCTTACTAAACGTCTAAATGCGGTACCGGCGTTTAGCCGAGTTTTTGTTTTAGAAGTGTTTTTAAAGGTGCCCTATTTTTTTTTTAATTACAAAATTTAAAAATGATAGCAAATGATAAAGAACCACAAAAAAAAAAAAATATTTTAAAAACTTGTAATTGCTTGCAGTGCTTCATAGACCATTTATATACCCCTAATGAGCCCACGATCCAATCCAATACACCACTAGCATTGCTGTTAGCCAAAGTAGAATTGGAATTTGACCCATATGTTGTTAAATTTGAACCAGATGAATTCTGGTCCTCGCACATAATTTCCGACGTCTTTCCAGCCTCATCAACAGCAATGTCAGGAGCATTTCCTCACGTATTCTCATTATGGGATCCATAGTAAAAGCACCGAAATTGAGGTAGATAAAAGTACACTGCTGCTCTCTCAGCTGCTGCTACTCACTCTGGTCTCACAGAATGGCTGAAATAGTTAAATAATACTGTTTTTTGTGCTTTGGGAGGGTTTTATGATGTAATCTTAAATAAATGCTCCTAGACGTGATCGCGGCAAAACGCCGCTAAAGGCAGCTAAATGGGCTTTTTGAACCCGGTTTCAAGCTGTCAAAAAAATCGCTCAGAAGAGGTTGCCTCAGCGTCCCATGTACATTAGGTCTAAACACGGTCGGATTTTCCAACGGAAAATGTGTGATAGGATCTTGTTGTCGGAAATTCCGACCGTGTGTGGGCTCCATCACACATTTTCCATCGGATTTTCCGACACACAAAGTTTGAGAGCAGGCTATAAAATTTTCCGACAATGTAAATAAATAAAGAGACGTCACCGTGTTCAGGATTTTCCGACAACTTTGTGTGACCGTGTGTATGCAAGACAAGTTTGAGTCAACATCCGTCAGAAAAAATCCTAGGATTTTGTTGTCGGAATGTCCGATCAATGTCCGATCGTGTGTACGGGGCATTAGAGTGTCGCTCTCCCAATGACTATTAAAGTGATTGTAAAGGCTTGTTAAAAAAAATAAATAACAAACGTTATACTTACCTCCTATGTGCAGTTGGTTTTGCATAGAGCAGTCCAGATCTTCCTCTTCTCTGGTCCCACTTTACTGCTCCTGGCCCCTCCCTCCTATCGAGTACCCCCACAGCCAGCGGCTTCTTATGGGGGCACCCGAGCCGAGTCACAGCTCTGTGTGTCCAATCAAACACGGAGCATCGACCCGGGCCCACCCCCTCTCTCCCCTGATTGGCTGACTGACTTTGATTGATAGCCGCGGGAGCTAATGGCGCCTCTGCTGTGTCTCAGCCAATCAGGAGAAATGTCCAGGATGGCTTAGACATTTGTGGACATCGCTGGAGAGAGATGGGGCTTAGGTAAGTGATTAGGGGGGTGCTGGGGGGGGGGGGCTGCTACACACAGAAAGCTTTTTATCTTAATGGATAGAATGCATTAGGAAAAAACCTTCTGCCTTTACAACTACTTTAATATAAGGGGTCCTTCTCCAATTGGCCAATGCACTGACTACCAATATCAGAAGGCACTTTTCCACTGACCAAATTTTTCAGCGTTGGTGTTTCTTTTCTGTCCATTAAACATTAAAGTATAATTAAAGACAAAACTTTTTTTTTTTCCGTTTTGGATAGAGTGGAGATGGAGTAGAACTACTGTCCATTTTTATTGTTGTCTGTGTCCCCGTTTAAAGTACAACTAAGGGGTGTTGAACAGAGTGGAGAGGGACTAGAACGCTTGTCATGCCCTGTACACACGACCGGTTTTGCCATCCAAATAAACTCTGAAGGTTTTTCCGACGGAATTACGCTCAAGCTGTCTTGCATACACACGGTCACACCAAATTCCGACCGTCAAGAACGCAGTGAGATATAACACGTACGACGGGACTAGAAAACGGAAGTTCAATAGCCAGTAGCCAATAGCTTCCGTCTCGTACTTGCTTCAGAGCATGTGTCGTTTTTGGCGCGTCGGAACAGCATACAGACGAACGGTTTTCCTGATAGGAATTTTTCCATCGGAAAAATATAGAACATGTTCTCTATCTAAGTCCGTCTGAATTTTCGACGGAAAAAGTCCGATGGGGCATACACACAGTCGGAATATACGATGAAAAGCTCCCATCGGACGCTTTCTGTTGGAAATTCCGACCGTGTGTACGAGCCATCAGTATTTATTGTAGTCTGTGCCCTCTCTATTTGTCCTGTTTACTATTATCATTGAAAATGAAAGTAAAAGAAAATCACAAATTTTGGGTTGTCCCCAGAAAAGTAATAGAGGGAAAATCTTCCATTGGGGACACTAGTTCCGGTGACCTGGGGGTCCCCAAGGAATTCCAGGGATTTCCTCTCACTTCCTGTTTTGGCTATGTGACAGGAAGCAAAGGGAATTCTCCCCAATGGTACACAGATGGCAAAAAATAAACTTACAGGGGTTATAATCCTCCCTTACTCTATCCAAGATGAAAAAAAAAGGTTTCCTGTAGTTCTACTTTAAGGAGTATCAACCTCTCTATTTGTCCTGTTTACCATTATCACTGAAAGTGAAAGTAAAAGAAAATCCAAAATTTTGAGTTGTCCCCAGAAAAGGAATAGAGGGGGAATCTTCCAATGAGGACACTAGTTCTGCTGACCTGGGGGGCCCCAAGGGATTCCTTTAATTTGCAGGTATTTCCTCTCACTTCGTGTTTTGGCTATGGGACAGGAAGTGAAGGGATATCTCCCCAATGTGACAAAGATGGCAAAATAAACCTTACAGGGGTTATAACCCTCCCTTACTCTATCCAAAACTAAAAACACTGTTACTGAAACAATTTTTTCTTAGGCTCCATTCACATCTAGGCATTGCTATTTTTTGGGCGTTTTTGCAGAGTTTTTGGAGAGGAGATTTTCAAATCAATGGGCTGCCTCAAACGTGATCTACAAAAATGTGTGCGCATTTGCTACCTTGGCACTAATTTGTGATGCATTTATACTGAAGCATTATGTTTTAGGGGCGTGCATATAAAAATTGAGTAAATACAAGCATATTCACATAATTTACAAAAATTTTTGGTGCTAGATGGAGAAGGCGAATGTGACTGAATGCAAATGAAGATTCTTTAATGAATGTGCAGGGAATGGTCAGTGAATGTGTGATGATCAAACAGTGATTATCTAGTTGTGAGAAGTGGATGTGTAAGCCCACCTGTCATTGGCGAATGTACCATTCTCCTTGTAATAAATATAATTTATAAGACTGAGCCTGACCCAAACTTCTTTAGGGCATTCCAATGTATATCACAAACAGGGAAGTTTAGTGTTCATAAAATACGTCAGACGTGCATGTGCGTTTAAATGCAGATACAACAAAGCATCAACATTTACAAGAGTTCCGCTGTATACAACCATTCACTTATATGTCATCTGCGGCTTCCCCGGTGCCAGAGAGCGCCAGGCATATAAAATGCCTGTAAAATGTCTGTAAAATGTCTGTGTACATGAACTCTGAATGTGGTGAATATGGATGCAAATCTGTGTAGTAAATGTGCTTAAGTGCACGTAAAGCCAAAATATATTTTTAAGTTTTGAATAGAATGTGAAAGGGTTACAGCGTCTCTGTGGGGTTTTATTAATAGTAGTGTCCCCACTGGGAATCTTCACCCTCAGTTTTGGTCCTGATGTCCTTTGAGTAATGGAAATCCAACATTTATGAGTTGCTAAAACTTTTTTTTTCATTTTGGATAAAGGTGCTGCATTACACACGGTTGCAGGGTGGTTGCAGCACAGCCCCATTTACCTAAATGGATTGCGTTTGGCATCGGTACTGCCTGCCAAACCAACCTATGGTACAATGTTTGCAGTGGCTGTGAAGCAAAGCATCATGGCTGCAGCATGTGTGTGACCCCTCCAGCCGCCATGTTAGGTTAAGGGGGCTGTCGAAGGGGGGGGGGGGGGTTGTGGTAAAAATGAGGATCAGCTTAGAAAGACCTGGTGCTTGTTTACATTAGAAGACTGGCAGGCTACCAAGATTGCCGCTCTCTATGGAAAATAGCTAAAATTTCAATGCCTCTGTTGAGAATTTTGAGATTGCATTTCTCCAAAGTGTCTGAAGCTACAGAGGTAGGAGATAAATAAACGATGTTTTAAAGTGCTTTTACTGCTAGTTCAGTTTATGGAATTGAATTAGTGTGCATAGTCTGGGCACAGGTTCACTTTACAAAAAAATGATAAAAGTGTTCACACTCCTTGGTAATTGCAGCATTTTAGTGATGACAAGCTGGGATGGGGGTGCATCATAACACTGCAGAGACTGCCTCTCTTAACATTGCCCACCAACCCTCGAGCCTAGTACACATGGGCCAAATGTTGGCCGGAATCGGACAGTTCAATAGAAGTCGGCCAACATTTGGCCCATGTGTATGGCAGCCAATCCGACAGAAGGATCATGACTGAAAAAGGTCTGCCGACTAGCCGACTCCTGATCAGTGCTCACAGCCAATGCCTGAGAATGCTGACTAGAGTGTTCTGGCAGGGGGGGGCGTCTCCTTGTCAGAACAGAGTAGTTCAGCAGGGGAGATCGCTGTGCCAACGGCAGATTGTTAGTACAGTGGTTTTTTGTTCAACCTGCTGGCCATAGATGGGTAATTAGATGAAATTAGGCTAGCCATAGACAAGTGATTTTTTTTTTTTGGTTCAACTAGCACAGTGGTCTCCAAACTGTCAGTTTGGTTGCTTTTATCCGGCCCTTGGGGCACTATTTTCATCCACTGATACCAACAATGGGGCATAATCCTACACCCCACAGACACCTATGAAGGGGCAGAATTCCTCTAAATCACACCAAAGTTGGGGTACAATTCCTCCCAATGACACCATCAATGGGGCCCAATGACACCAACAATGGGGCACCATTCCTCCCACTGACACCAAAGATGGGGCATTGTTTATTACCATGTGGGGACCTTTTCTACTCCCAATGCCCACAATCTGGCCCCCCTTAAGTCTGAAGGACCGTAAACTGGCCCTTTGTTTAAAAAGTTTGGAGACCCCTGATCTAGCAGGTTTAAGCAAAAAAAAAAAAAAAAAAGTCTTGATTCCTCCATCCAAACTTTTGATGTGAATGGGGAATCCTCCCCTCTGCGCTATTGTATTCTGAAAGCAGGGAGATTTCCCTATCATCAGAACACACATATCGGCATTGCAGGCTTTAGCCGGTGGCGCTGATCAAACGGCAGCAATCCAACAGGGCGGTTGTACAGAAGCTGATCGGTAGATTGACTTCTGTACAACCACCCTGCCCATACATGGATCAAAGTTTGGTCGGTCTAAGCTGAACTGGCTGAATTTTGATCCATGTATGGCAGGCTTTTGCTGCATCTTCTGGATGGGTACAGATTTTTCAGTTGTAGAAGGGGAGCTTTGTAAAAAAAAAATATTAAAACTACAATTGGACAGTAGCACAAAATAGCTTACAACCAGATCCCTCTGTATACCACAATTCACTGAACAAATAATATCACGTTGTTCACTTGTAGGTTCAAAATCCTCCTATCCAGTGTGCATCTACTACCGAATCAAGAAGCTTTACATACGATATTATCCATCCATAAAATCCACTTGTATCTATCTGAGTCTGTGTGATTGCAAAGTGCACGTCACCAAATGATATTACAATATCATATAGTATATCCAGAGCAGCTGCAGAAAGCAGTGTAAACAAACCCACCTGCTCAATGTCACATTGGTGTGAATGTGTTTTGTTTAAGTAAGAAATGGCGTTCCTCGCACTTTCTTTCCTTCCGTGCTTTAAACATAAATGCCGGAAATATTGGTTGTATCAGGATTATGGGCTGCATCTGACCTGCTTTTTCTTGCAACACAAGCAGATCTCATTGAGACCAGCTGCGCCCAAACTAATTCAAAACAAAGCAGGTTAAATGCACGGTCAGAATGGTCATCTACACAATACAAAGTAAATCGAAATAAATAGAAATATATTTTTTAAACTTGCAAGCAGGACTCCTTTGAAAAGGGCTATGTTCTGTCTGATCAGCCGGTGATCCATGAACAGATCCCATGCTGAATCGGAGCAGAACGTAAAGGATGGAACTTTTATTACATCCCTGTTTGTTCAGTTTCTGAAGCTTTGCAGACTCATATTGGATCCATGGGCAACCAGATGTAAACAGCACTTGAGTTTATCAGACTGCCTTCAAACCAACACGCTTAAGTTGGAAAAAACAAAAAAGGACATGGGACGTTTGGTGAACAACTCGGAGGTAATGAGATGTAAACGGTTGTACGTCTGTATATATCTGCCTGCCCATAGACTTGCTGTACATGCAGCTTCTGATCATGTCCACCTGAAAATCTGATGGGCCTGAATGGGTGTATGACTGTGTGCATACACCACTCCTACAGCGCCCCCGCCCATTGAAATCAATGGGCAGCGCCGCCAAAGTGCCCGCGAAAGTGCCGGTGAAGCGCCGCTACAGCAGCGCTTTGCGGGCACATTTAACCCTTTTTCAGCCGTTAGTGGGGGTTAAAAGCGGCCCGCTAGCTGCCTAAAGGCACCGCAAAAAGGACGGTAAAGCACTGCTAAAAATAGTGGCGCTTTCCTGCCGATGCCCCCAATGCCCCAGTGTAAAAGTAGCCTAATAATCAACAGCACGGTTCAGGGGTTGCACATTTTGGACATTATATTTATTTCATTTTGTTAAGTATTTTTTGAGTGCTACATCTTTATTTGGATTTTTTAGTCTGGAATTATAGCCCATATTTATTTATTTATTACAGGTACTTCTATAGCTTTGTCAATTTGTGCAGCCCTTTACATACATACAGTATATTACACATTCACATCAGCAGTGTGGCCCCATGCACCTAAATGGGTCACATTTGCCAGGCAATATTGCCGGCTAAACCTGACAGGTAGGATCATTTTTGCCATGAGGCAAAGCATCTCGCCTGCTGCATGTGTATACTCCAATACGGCTGCCTTCTTGGGGGGGGGGGGGTTGGGTGGTGTGAGGAGCATTTAAAACGTAGCTCAACCACCTGTTTTTATTGCCCTAAGTGAACCCCAAGTGTTATCCAGGTCTTACAGGTTCTCTGTTGAGGACTACCTGAAGAGGGATAGTCAAGATTAAGGGTTCATTCACCACCTTCCCATTTTACTACCCTCCTAGTGCCCCCCCCCCCCCCCCGCCTTTGGGTGTAGAGGCAGTGGCTGGGGGTATACATGTGCCATGGCCATAATGCCCTGCTTCACGATGGCCGTGGCAGGAATTATACCTAACCTTCCCCCCGTTGCTTTCAGCGGGTGTAGCACCTGCCTAGTGCGACCCAAGTGAGTAGGGCAGCTCTGGAAAGCATGCAGTTGTGGCACACTAGTGCAGGGTTTAAGGAGTTAAAGTAGTTGTAAAGGCACAAGGTTTTTTACCTTCATGTATTCCATGCATGAAAGTAAAAAACCTTCCGTGTGCAGCAGTCCTCCCAGCCCCCACCCCCTAATGCTTACCTAAGCCCCCTCTCAATCCAGCTATGTCCACAATAGCCTTGATTCTTCTGGGACTCACACTCCTGATTGGCTTTTGGCAGCAGCAGCATCCATTGGCTCCCGCTGCTGTCAATCACAGCCAGTGAGCCAATTAGGAATTGAAGTGGGAAAGGACACACGGAGCTGCTGATCGGGAGCGCGCCTGCTCCGGTGCTCCCATTGCAAGCTGCTTGCTGTGGGGGCACCCGGCAGAAGGGAAGAGCCAGGAGTGCTGGTGGAGGACCCAAGAAGAGGAGGATGCAAAACCATCACATAGAGCAGGTAAGTATAATATGTTTGTTATTAAAAAAAAAAACTTGACTTTACAATCACTTTAAAGCAGGTAGTAAATAGGCAATACAACGCCAGCTCATCGCCTGTCAAATGCTCTCTGTGGAGTGATCTGAATGTGGATTGCTCTTCAGAGATCAAAGCATGTGTGAATGAGCCACGAGAGGAATGTTCTAACATAAACGTGTTTGGATGCGCTTGCGTATGTTCAATAAAGGCTTTTAGGAACTGTTTCCATGACAAGAATCTCATGCTCAATTTGATCATTTCGAATTTGCTGGTAGTCTTGTGTTTGTTGCATTTAAAAGCTGTTGGTGGAAAGAAATAGCAAAAAAAAAAAAAAAAAGCGATGTTATAAGATGTGACAGCCATCGAGGGATGACAGCAATTCTATCCCCTTTGTGTCCAGTGGTGAGAAAACCTGGGGCTGATGAACTGGGACTTCAAAAGCTACTCCGGCTGGCTGGAGGCGCATTTTCTGTATGCGATTTCAATGCTCGATATGCTGCAAACAGCTGGGATGTCGTTAATTTCCAGCAGAAGTGGCTCGGGCTCTGCTGAACGTCACCTGATCACATCATGATCACTTTGACACTGCAGATTCAGTTTAATTTATTTTTCTACATCTGTCGTTTTTGTCCTCATTTTATTTCTCATTTCCCTACAAGTCTGACACAGATACATTTCAAATATCAGGGAACCTTCCCGTCCTCAGGGAGTGGAAAAAAATGAGTTATCACAGCGCGGTCATAGGTTACATACAGGATTCCCAAACGCCGTGCTGCATGACTGCAGAGATGACTGTTGACTGCTGTGCAGATCATTACTGTGTGTTGTGTTTTGCCTTAGGAATATGAACGAGCAGATGTCGCTTTAACAGCACCTGTCATCCTATAATAAATGCTGCAAAGGAGATTGTCGTTGAAGGTAGGCTCGGCCCCTGCGGTTGACTGTTAAGCCTCGTACACACGATCGGATTTTCCAACGGGAAATGTGTGATGACAGGCTGTTGGTGGAAAATCCAACCGTTTGTACGCTCCATCGGACAATTGTTGTCGGACTTTCCGCCAACAAATGTTGGCTAGCATGTCTTCAGATTTTCTGCCAACAAATGTCTGTTGTCGAATTTTCCGAGCGTGTGTACACAAGTCCGTCGGACAACAGTTCAAAGTACAAACTCGGAAGCAGAAGCGGTCGGTCTTGTAAACTAGCATTCGTAATGGATAATTAACATTTGTGACGTGGCAAATTATGAAATCTCAAAATGCAGCGCACAATTCTCTTCTTCTTTAATGGGATAATAATGAAGCTGCTTTGATCGTGATACTGATGGAGTTATTGCAAACGAATTTTCAAAGGCTTTTTTTTCTAGTGATATCAAGAATAATATTTTTATGCTTTTTTTTTTTAATTTGGGCAAGTTACCACAACACCATTATCCCGTAGTTTTTAAGATCAAAGATACAACTATGTTGGTGTCCCTTGTCAATTTTACATTGTATTTTATTAAATATAACTGCCTACTCCCAAATTGTCATTTGAAGTAAAACACATTGCCAAGTATTATTCTACACAATTTTTTTTTATTGTGCATTAAAAAAAGAAAACAAATAAAATTAGACATGCTATCTGCCAATAGAACGTAACCAAAAAGTGCATTCTATGCATCCAAAAATATAGAAAATATACCAAATCAAATCATTATTCAACCAAAAAAATAATGTCAAAGCAATAACTCCAAGACCAATAATACGATAGGCATTACCAGGATTGGATGGAAGTAAACGAGCGCGGCGCTTGTGGATTGTTGCCGGTTTTTTACATTTTAAAAAGTGAGTGTATCTTTTTTGTTTGCTGCAATAAATACAGTTTTTATCCTGGATTACGCTATGGGCACATCTCTTTCCTATTTTTAACCCTCGCATATCGAGCATATCAGTGAAGGAAGCCTCATTCATAACCAAGAGGGATCCTCTGAAGACCGCTGCCGGTGATCTATTTATGCTGTAATCTTACGGCAGTAGGGTGAGGGTCTCGCACACACATAGGTGTTATCACAGAGGATTGGCCAGGCACCACCCTTTGGTTCCCGGTGGAGGGATCTACTCTGCATTTTTGGGGGAAAAAAATCAGACTGTCACAATAATTATTTGGATCACATCTTTTAATCGTTGGATTGTTTCAAACTTGTTTGGATTACACTTACATATCCTATATTTAGTTGTGCACTTTTGATACTTTGTTTCACTTATTCATCTGCTTGATGTTTATTATATGTTTTGGATTCAGCTTTTACTTTCAATTATCACTGTTTATTTGTGGTATTTCTCACTTGATATTATTTTAACACTTATGTAGCTTTCTGCTGCACATACTTTTAGTTTATTAGTATTTACACAGCGCAACACCATCATTTATTCATTGCCATAGCAATGGCGGCGTCGGCGGCGGCAATTCCTGCCCCATTGCTATAGCAACCTGTCAATCATGACATCCCGGACCTCCCGTTTGCGTCATTTCCAGTCTGGAAATAACACAAGATTTCGTCACTAGGAAATCTAGTTGGACGCATGGGACTCCTGGGATACATGACGTCTCTATCCCAGGAGTCCTTGCGAATCGTCTAGTGACAACATCGCCTAGGTGACCACAGCCGCAAAGGCTGCTTAAAATACAAGAAAAAAGATATTTACTTAAAACAAAACAAAAAAAAAACAATTGCCATTGGTAAGAGCTTTCTCTAAGGCCGTAAGATACACTGCAAATGTAAAAATAGGTGAAACTCCACTTTAAGATGGTTCTAAAGACTGAAGGTTTTTTTGCCTTCTGTGTGCAGCAGCCCCCCCTAATACTTACCTGAGCTCCCTCTCAATCCAACGTTGTGCAGACAGCATCTACTCTCCCTTCTCATTGGCCTGGTTGGGTGCTCCTATTGCAAACTGCCTCCTCTGGGGGCACTCGACAGGAGGGAAGGGCCAGGAGCACTGGCGGGGGGACCAGTGAAGAGGAGGATTGGGGCTGCTCTGTGCAAAACCACTGCACAGAGCAAATAAGTATGACATGTTTGTTGTTAAAAAAAAAAATTGCCTTTAACCACGTAAGGACTGGAAGGATTTGCCCCCTTAATGACCAGGCCATTTTTTGTGATACGGCACTGCATCACTTTAACTGACAATTGCGCGGTTGTGCGACGTTGCACCCAAACAAAATTGACGTCCTTTTTTTCCCACAAATAGAGCTTTCTTTTGGTGGTATTTGATCATCTTCGCAGTTTTTATTTTTTGCGCTATAACAAAGAGCGACAATTTTGAAAAAAAAAAAAACTATTTTTTTTTAACTTTTTGCTATAATACGTATCCAAAAAAAACCCTAAAATATTAAAAAAAACACAATTTATTCATCAGTTTAGGGCGATAAATATTCTTCTACATTTTTTTGGTAAAAAAAAATCACAATAGGCATATATTGGTTTTGCGCAAAAGTTATGGCGTCTACAAACTATGGGATATATTTAGGGACTTTTTTAAAATTGTTTTTACAGGTAATGACGGCACTCTGCGATTTTAAGCAGGACTGCGACATTGCGGTGCACAAATCTGGCCCCAAATGACACTTTTGGGGGACCAGTGACATTATTACATTAATTAGTGCTAGAAAAATGCACTGATCAATGTAAAAATGACACTGGCAGGGCAGGGGTTAACACTAGGGGGCGATCAAGGGGTTAAGTGTATTCCCTAGGTGTGTTCTAACTGTAGGGGGGATGGGCTGCCATGGACATGACAGAGATCACTGTTCTCGATCACTGGGAACAGTTGATCTCTGTCATGTCCCCTGTCAGAACAAGAATCCACTTGTTTACACTGGCAGATCCCTGTTCTGGCTCTGTACTAGGGGATTGCGTTTCGCCAGCGGACATTGAGTTCGCCCGACCCGTGGGCACGCTCCCGCAGCGTGCAGTGGGAGCGAGAGCACGCTGGCGCGAGCCACTGTACAGGTACGGCGATTCAAGCAGGTGAGCGGACCTGCCGCCGTATAACGATGGTGGCTGGTCGGCAAGTGGTTAATATCACTTTAAGGCCTGCCCCTTTATGTATTGATTTTCCATGACACCTCTAAACCAAATATGGGATTGGCCCATGTAGGAACATTACCACCCTTGCTGGCGAGTTAACACAAGATTCATGCACACATCACGGTCAATTAAATTAGTTGTAAACCTCTGAAATGAAAAATGAACAGAGCACATCGCTTTATAGAGTGTACTTGCCTCAATTCAAAGCACCTAGTGTGATTTCTGTCTGCTCTGTCAATACTGTCTGCATAACTCACATCCCATCCACTCACAAGTCATGCCAACACCACAGAATCTCAGGAGGGGGCCCACACTCTCTCCATTGCACAGCAGGCGATTGACAGCCTCTGCTGTGTATGTTTCCCTATGACACTGTGTAGAGGAGTTGTGTCCACCCCCCCCACTCAAGTCTCATATTACACTCAGCTCTCCTCATTATGCTGTGCCATTTGTGACATCAGAACCCAACCCCCTGCCTGCTGGAGCTGAGAAAAAGCATGTAATCTGTGTGTTTTGGAAAGCAGTAGAGAAGAGCAGGCTGCACATACAGGTACAATTTATGCAGGAGGATATGTTTCATCTCTGTGTATCACCTGAGGCTAATCACTTCAGTGGGTATATGGAAGGGTCTACGACCACTTTCATTTTAATGGCACCCCAGCCAGGGGCGGACTGACAACACCCAGGGCCCCCGGACCAAATAAAGCAAGGGCCCCCTGTCAGGCCCAGCTCATGGTCCACCTCTGACCCCGCCCATGGCCCACCCCTGATCCCGCCCATGGCCCACCCCTGATCCCGCCTCTACATTTTGCACAAAGTACAATTTCTGCCTTTTTTAAAATGGAACCTCTCTAACAGTGTCCATTAGACAGTCTGTTAGAAAACGTCCCCTCCAGGCCCCATTAGAGTCTACAACAGAGTCTAATGGGACCTGAAGGGGGGTTTCTCTCTAACAGTGTCCATTAGAGAGTCTCTGTTAGAGAGAGATCCCCTTCCAGGACCCATTAGAGACTACAAAGGAGTATAATGGGACCTAGAGGGGGGCCTCTTTCTAACAGAGTGTACAGTGAACACCTTCATTTACTCTGGTCCTCACTGGACCCCCTCCTTGTGCCATGACTCTCACCCCTGCCCCAACCTCTCACAAAGTAGAAATAAAATTGGCACCGAGTAGCTCTCCTCTTACCTTAACTATGGCTACTGTAGCTGTGGCTGGTTCCCGCGTCCTCTGTGCCTGGCTGGCTGGCTCCTGCGTCCTCTGTGGCTGGCTCCCGCTTCCTCTCTGGCTGGCACCCTGCCGTGGATGGCCGGCTCCATCGTCCTCGGTGGCTGGCTCCTGCATTCTCTGTGGCTGGCTGGCTCCTGCGTCCTCTGTGGCTGGCACCCTGCTGTGGCTGGCTGGCTCCCTGGTGTGGGTGCGTCACTGTGGGTGGGTGGGTTACAGTTGGCTGGTGCCCTGGCCCTGCTGTGGCTGGCTGATGTGTCCTCTCCTCGTTCCACCGTACCGGGCACTGTTTGCCGAGGTGAGGGAGAGACTTGGAGGGAGTCGGCCGCCTTTGCCCTATATGGGACAGTAGAACTAGGAGGTTTGCAGCAGGCCCAGTGCACGGATGCGCGCGGTGCAACACATAATGACGTGGTGTGCATGTCCACTCTGTGTCCATTTGAGAGTCTATGTTAGAAATAGCGCCCATCAATGCAGCCTCATCAGTGTCCATCAATGCAGCCTCGCCAGTGTCCCCTCAGTGCAGCCTCACCAGTGCCCCCTCCATGCAGCCTCACCAGTGCCCCCTCCATGCAGCCTCACCAGTGCCCCCTCCATGCAGCCTCACCAGTGGCCCCTCTGTGCAGCCTCACCAGTGGCCCCTCTGTGCAGCCTCACCAGTGGCCCCTCTGTGCAGCCTCACCAGTGGCCCCTCTGTGCAGCCTCACCAGTGGCCCCTCTGTGCAGCCTCACTAGTGTCCCCTCCATGCAGCCTTGCCAGTGTCCCCTCCATGCAGCCTCGTCAGTGTCCCCTCCATGCAGCCTCACCAGTGTCCCCTCCATGCAGCCTCACCAGTGTCCCCTCCATGCAGCCTGATCAGTGTCCCCTCCATGCAGCCTTGCCAGTGTCCCCTCCATGCAACCTCGTCAGTGTCCCCTCCATGCAGCCTCACCAGTGTCCCCTCCATGCAGCCTCACCAGTGTCCCCTCCATGCAGCCTGATCAGTGTCCCCTCCATGCAGCCTCACCAGTGTCCCCTCCATGCAGCCTGATCAGTGTCCCCTCCATGCAGCCTCACCAGTGGCCCCTCCATGCAGTCTGATCAGTGTCCCCTCCATGCAGCCTCACCAGTGTCCCCTCCATGCAGTCTGATCAGTGTCCCCTCCATGCAGCCTCACCAGTGTCCCCTCCATGCAGCCTGATAAGTGTCCCCTCCATGTAGCCTCACCAGTGTCCCCTCCATGCAGCCTGATCAGTGTTCCCTCCATGCAGCCTGATCAGTGTCCCCTCCATGCAGCCTTGCCAGTGTCCCCTCCATGCAACCTCGTCAGTGTCCCCTCCATGCAGCCTCACCAGTGTCCCCTCCATGTAGCCTCACCAGTGTCCCCTCCATGCAGCCTGATCAGTGTCCCCTCCATGCAGCCTCACCAGTGTCCCCTCCATGCAGCCTGATCAGTGTCCCCTCCATGCAGTCTGATCGGTATATGGGGGTTAGAGAGGAGAGCCACCAGGTAACACAGAGCGGGGATCTCCCTTTTACCCAGCGTCCGTTGTCATCAGATGTCCCGCCTCCTGTGTGATGTCTATCAAAAGAGCCAGTGCAGGAGGCGGGACATCCGATGACAGCAGACGCTGGGTAAAAAAGAAATCACTGCTCTATGTGACCCAGCGACGCTCGCCCTCACCCCTCACCCTCCGAGGCAGCACAGATTGTCGCCGGGGGCCCGCGGCCGCAAGTTTTTTGTCCCTGGACCCCAAGCTGGTTCCAGCAGGTGGCACTGACGGGCCCCCTTCAGCGGTCGGGCCCTCGGTCCACGTCCGAATGGACCGACTGGTCAGTCCGCCCCTGACCCCAGCATACTAAAGGAATGCACCTCAGACACACCTGCAATAACATACTACCATACCTTGCCATGCTTTGCATTGTAAAAAATAACGCAGGCGGGTTTTATTGTCCATTGTGACGCATTGCAAGCTCATATAAATTATTGAGCTTCATTCATTTTTTGTTTTTTCGGGAATTCGGAAATTCAAAAATTCGAAAATCCGAAAATTCGGACATTCGGAAATTCAAAAATTCAAAAATCTGAAAATAAGAAAGGAAAATCCGAAAACCCGAAAATCCAAAAATTCTAAATAGTAACTAACTAATAATTAATAACTAACTATTGAATTATAGGTATTGGAATTTCCTTTCAAATTTAGCTGTTAGTGAACGCAAGGAATACAAATTTATCTGAAGTTTACGAATTAGCTGAAATAACGAATGCCGCATCTAAACAAATGGAACGGAACAAAATAATAATAAATAATAATACGTTTTTATTATTATTATTATTATTGTTATTAATTATTATTAATTTGTTACGTTCCATTTGTTTAGATACGGCATTCATTATCACAGATAATTCGTAACTTCGGATAAATTTGTATTTATTACGTTCACTAACAGCCGAACTTGAAAGGAAATTCTAATACCTATAATTTAATAGTTAGTAATAGTTAAGTTATTATTAGTTAGTTATTATTTCAGATTTTGAATTTTCGGGTTTTTGAATTTTCGGATTTTTGTTCTTATTTTCGGATTTTTGTGCTTTTGAATTTTTGGATTTTCATTCTTATTTTTGAATTTCTGTATTTTCGGATTTTTGAATCTTAAGTTTCCGAATTATCGAATTTAGAATTTCCGAATTTTGGAATTTTGAATTTCAGAGTTTTCAAATTTCCGAATATTCAGAAAAATTCAGAAATTTGGATATTTCCAAATTAACTAATTTGTCTAAATTAGTTAAAAAACGAATTTGGAACTAAACAAATTGCACGTCTACATGTTAATGCGAGACATAACATGCGATAACACACTGCTCTGGACCGAAAGGTCTCAATGTGACCTTAGTGCCCTTTTTCTCAGCAGTACATAATAGGTTTTTCTTTGTTCCCCTGCTGCTCTGTATAGCTGCTGGAAGTGAAGAAATAAGGTATTATTTCTGGGTGTGGAGAAGCTTGTGACTTACTGGATGTCATGCAAGAAATTCACAATTCGTTTTTTTTTCTAATTGGTGTAGGTCTTTCACACGACGGTCCATTCACCCCTATGGACAGCCGAGCGTAAACCAACTTGTGTTCGTTTATACCTGTCTACTACCCATCCGATCCCCTAAAACAGGGGTTCCTTCAGCAATGGGCAACTCTCAGATAAGTTGCCACTGACACCATTGATCTTTTTAGCAATCTGTAAGAAGGTAATTCTTCCCAATGACCACAAGTGTAAGGACCTCTCATGGACCATCACACTAATGTATCATGAGTTGTAGATTTCTAATTTTTAGCAGGGGTTCCTCGAGACCGGAGAACTATTTCAAGGGTTCCTCTGTGTTGAAAAGGTTGAGAAAGGCTGCCCTAAAATAAAAACAGAAGGTGATCCATCCTCCATCTAGGCGAATTGGATCGGAGGGCAATTGGGTGTAAACAGACAGCGGAGTCTGTTTATTCCTGGCCACTAGAGGTGCAACGGATCAAAAAACTCATGGTTCGGATCATTCCTCGGATCAGGAGTCAGGGTTCGGATCATTTTCGGATCAACAAAAAAAAAAAAAAATCTCCCCCACTGTAATAATATATTAGTAGGGTATTGCAGGATGTTGGCAGAGTATTGGCAGAGTATTGGCAAAGTATTGGTGGGTATTGGTGAGTATTGGCAGAGTATTGGCAGAGTATTGGCAGGGTATTGGCAGAGTATTGGCAGAGTATTGGCAAAGTATTGGTGGGTATTGGTGAGTATTGGCAGAGTATTGGCAGAGTATTGGCAAAGTATTGGTGGGTATTGGTGAGTATTGGCAGAGTATTGGCAGAGTATTGGCAGGGTATTGGCAGAGTATTGGCAGAGTATTGGCAAAGTATTGGCAGGGTATTGCTAGAATATTGGCAGAGTATTGGCAGGTATTGGCAGGTATTGGCAGAGTATTGCAGAGTATTGGCAGGGTTTTGCAGAGTACTGGCAGGGTTTTGCAGAGTACTGGCAGGGTATTGCAGAGTATTGGCAGGGTATTGCAGAGTATTGGCAGGGTATTGCAGAGTATTGGCAGGGCATTGCAGAGTGTTGGCAGGGCATTGCAGAGTATTGGCAGGGCATTTCAGAGTATTGGCAGGGCATTTCAGAGTATTGGCAGGGCATTTCAGAGTATTGGCAGGGCATTGTCAGGGTATTGCAGAGTATTGTCAGGGTATTGCAGAGTATTGTCAGGGTATTGCAGAGTATTGGCAGGGTATTGCAGAGTATTGGCAGGGCATTGCAGAGTATTGGCAGGGCATTGCAGAGTATTGGCAGGGCATTGCAGAGTATTGGCAGGGCATTTCAGAGTATTGGCAGGGCATTTCAGAGTATTGGCAGGGCATTGTCAGGGTATTGCAGGGCATTGTCAGGGTATTGCAGAGTATTGTCAGGGTATTGCAGAGTATTGTCAGGGTATTGCAGAGTATTGGCAGGGCATTGCAGAGTAATGTCAGGGTATTGCAGAGTATTGGCAGGGCATTGCAGAGTATTGGCAGGGCATTGCAGAGTATTGGCAGGGCATTGCAGAGTATTGGCAGGGCATTGCAGAGTATTGGCAGGGCATTGCAGAGTGTTGGCAGGGCATTGCAGAGTACTGGCAGGGCATTGCAGAGTACTGGCAGGGCATTGCAGAGTACTGGCAGGGCATTGCAGAGTATTGGCAGGGCATTGCAGAGTATTGGCAGGGCATTGCAGAGTATTGGCAGGGCATTGCAGAGTATTGGCAGGGCATTGCAGAGTATTGGCAGGGCATTGCAGAGTATTGGCAGGGCATTGCAGAGTATTGGCAGGGCATTGCAGAGTATTGGCAGGGCATTGCAGAGTATTGGCAGGGCATTGCAGAGTATTGGCAGGGCATTGCAGAGTATTAGCAGGGTATGGCAAAGTATTGGCACTGCTGCCATCTGATCTCTCCCCTCCACTGTACAGATCAGTACACAGAGGGGAGAGAGGAACCGGCGTCATGACATGACACCGGTTTGTTTACAAGTGATCACTCCATCATTTGACGGAGCGATCACGTGGTAAACGGCCGCCGGGTGTATCAAGATGGCCACCGCTCTGGAGCTAGGCCGAAGCCGCGGCCTTTCCTAAGGCCAAGGAGGCGGCGCGCTCCACGGAGCGCATGTGTGCCGATCCGAACAGGCTGAACCGTTCGGATCACGGATCGGTGACGATCCATTGCACCCTTACTGGCCACCCATAAAGCAGGGTGGGCTCTGTCCATGTCCACTCTGCTTAAACAGAGCAGACACGGACCTGTCATCCACCCGCTCAGCTCTGATCAGCAGGGATCAGCGGGCAGATGGCCTGCTGATCAAAACAGAAGGCGCCCCATGTAAAAGGGTCCATATACTTTATAGGTGGACACCAGAGGCATCGTCAGGGGGTGGCTATTGGGGCTACAGCCCCAAGCCTGGGGCTAATAGCCCCGAGTCTCTTATCCCAGTCCTAGAATGCAGGGGACATCAGCGGACTGAGCCGTGGTAGCGCTGGCTCCGGCTCCAGCTCCAGATCCGCCCCGCCTGACTCTATTATTAGTCACTTGTTGCTATAGCCGCCTAGCGGCTAGCAACCAGTGACATCACTGCCCACTGTGCCCACACTGCCCAGCCTGCCATTTCTGGACTGGAGCGTCCCTCCGGTGGAGTGCAGGGCAGCAGGGATGGGGATACCTGGGCAGCCGGGAAGAGCCCAGGAGGGAGAGAGAGAAGACACTGCCACCCTGAGCAGCATCCCCAGTGCCTCCCAGAGCCTGCTCTCCACCTATCAGTCCTCTCCCATCGCGCTGTGACTGGAAGAGGAAGAAGGCGGGAATTACAATTCGGCCGCCGTGCGACATCGATCGGCGCTCGGGCGGGTGGCTCTCCTCCTCTCCTCTGGCTGCCTCACACACCAGCACCACGGCTGAGCTGCTGCTGCAGGACCTGGACACATGAAGTCTGTCTCCTTCTGGCCAGGTGGCTCAGTCAGTGTGTGTATGGCAGGTACCAGGTCAGTGTATGTATATCAGGTAGGTCAGTGTGGGTCAGGTAGGTCAGTGTGGGTCAAGTAGGTCAGTGTGTGTGGGTCAGTGTATGTAGGTCAGTGTGGGTCAGGTAGGTCAGTGTGTGTGGGTCAGTGTATGTAGCTCAGTGTGGGTCAGGTAGGTCAGTGTGGGTCAGTGTGGATCAGGTAGGTCAGTGTATGTCAGGTAGGTCAGTGTGGGTCAGTGTATGTCAGGTAGGTCAGTGTGGGTCAGGTAGGTCAGTGTGTGTGGGTCAGTGCATGTAGGTCAGTGTGGGTCAGGTAGGTCAGTGTGTGTCAGGTAGGTCAGTGTGGGTCAGGTAGGTCAGTATGAGTCAGATGGGTCAGGTAGGTCAGTGTGAGTCAGGTAGGTCAGTGTGGGTGGGTCAGGTAGGTCAGTGTGGGTGGGTCAGTGTATGTAGGTCAGCGTGGGTCAGGTAGGTCAGTGTGGGTGGGTCAGTGTATGTAGGTCAGTGTGGGTCAGGTAGGTCAGTGTATGTAGGTCAGTGTGTGTGGGTCAGTGTATGTAGGTCAGTGTATGTCAGGTAGGTTAGTGTGGGTGGGTCAGTGTATGTAGGTCAGTGTAAGTCAGTGTAGATCATGTAGGTCAGTGTATGTCAGTGTGGGTCAGGTAGGTCAGTGTATGTAGGTCAGTGTGGGTCAGGTAGGTCAGTGTGTGTGGGTCAGTGTATGTCAGGTAGGTTAGTGTGGGTGGGTCAGTGTAAGTCAGTGTAGGTCATGTAGGTCAGTGTATGTCAGGTAGGTCAGTGTGGGTCAGGTAGGTCAGTGTATGTAGGTCAGTGTGAGTCATGTAGGTCAGTGTATGTGAGGTAGGTCAGTGTATGTAGGTCAGTATATGTCAGGTAGGTAGGTCAGTGTGTGTTTGTCAGGTAGGTCAGTGTATGTCAGGTAGGTAGGTCAGTTTAGTGGTCAGCATTGATGGACACTGGTAAGCCAGGCAGCAACCAGCAAGTCAGCTTACCCCCCGCCACACAACCACACAACCCCTCCGCCTAACCAAAAGAACCCAGCGCCACTAGAGCCCCCCCCCCCCCCCCCACGTGCCGGCCTTGAATTTCGTGCTGAAGCCCCTGGTCTTTTTGCCACCTAGCAACGCCCCTGGTGGACACACAATCAATGTGAACTTACCTAACATAGGATATGTAATTGTGTCCAGCCACTTTTCTGATTCATACATTTCATAATGACAGCTCGGTCAGAAGAATGACACTGCATTGATTTTTAGGGCTCAGTCACATGTGCAGCAAGCATGTATCATGAAGCCCCTTAGCTTCATGAAAATGAATGGGTTTAACACAGCCCACCTTAACATATGATAATCCAAAATGATTTATGTGCCACCAGAAAAAAGGGTTGAGGGTAAATCTTCCAAATGGGGGCAGCTGTTCCAGCACCAACTATCTAAGAAGGAAATTTATTGTAACTTCTTGTTGCATCTTTGGGACAGGAAGTGACGGGAAATATCCCAGTGGAAGAGAGACAGCAAAAATGAAGGCGAGATATATTTTTTTTTACATTTTTCCCTACATATAAAAATATAAATCTCGCTAAAAATGCTGTCAATAAACCAGACAGACATTATACAAACTTTAATATTTATCCATATTAAACTTTAGGTCACTCCCATAGAAAGTCTGATTTACAGCGAAATGTCAAGTGTGTGAATAAACATTGTAACACTTCCTCTGTTTTTAATTATTTTAGGATTTCTATTTGTTTTTTGGTTACTAAATATTACGCGACTGAAACATCATTGTGCATCTTGAATAGGAAATCACCACCTGTGAATCACAGCATTGAAAATTCACACTGCGGAGTAGTTAGGGCAGCAATTAGTCATGTATTTATGCCTTTTCAGAAAACCTTCCGTTTAACATTATATTACAAGAAAAATACCATGTCAGTCTATTAGATGAAAGGGCACCTTGTGACTTTACCCTTTAACTTGTGGAAATAATGACTCATTAAGTGGGAAGTTTTTATTGCATGTATGTGTGCAGCTATGAGATAACTTAGTGCTATGTTGGTAAATTTAAACAGATATTAAAATTCTCCCCAGCCACTTGATTTTGATTTTTAACCCCTTCCCACTGCCTGTACACAGGGGTGTATATCTACCACGAGGCAAACAAGGCATCCGCCTGGGGTGGCATTTTTCAGGGGGGGTGACGTCTGTACTGGGATGATGCAGACATCACCCCGTTATAGATTTATATAGCCTGTGGTCAGCTCTCTTGTAATAGCAATCAGAGCGGCTTACTACCCGCTCGATTGCTATTATATGCAGCAGTAGGGGACACCTCCCTCCCCCCCACTTCCACCGTCTTCCGTGGCTATCTGGGGCTCTCACGTCCCACTGGAAGACCCAAGCCACCAGCTGGTGCGTCTGTCAGATGGCGGGACAGCCAAGCAAAGCCTGGATAAGCTTTGTTCTGCTGTTCGTAACAGTAAACCGGAAGCGATGATATGATATCTCTTCCGGTTTACTTGGGAACCATAGGTGCCAGTTTTTAAAAATCGAAAGCATTCAAAAACACAGATCTTGGTGTTTTGAATGCTTTTTCAGTGCAGAGGTGGGATCTGGGGCCTTATAGATCCCAGATCCCTCCATAAAGAGTACCTGTCACTGCCTATTACTGTCACAAGGAATCTTACATTCCTTGTGACTCCAATAAAAGTGATATAAAAAATTAAAGCAACAGTGTAAAAATAAAAAATAAAAACATAGAAAATAAATTATTAATAATAATAATAATAAAAAATGTTTTTAAGTGCCCCCAACCTCCCATGTACGCATGAAAGGCGAATGCGCATGTCGGTCCCACACGCACGCAAGCAGTGATCGTTCCACATGTGAGATATCACAGTGAACATCAGATCATGGGCAGTAATTCCAGCACCAGACCTCCTCTTTAAATCTAAAGTGGTAACCTGTAAAGGCTGTTAAAGCTTTGCCTATGCATAGTAAAATTTACGTTGTTCGTGGCCGTTGCACGGGTGTGCGCCATTTTGTAATGGCTGGGGTGGGACAAATTTAGATGGGGGGGACAGTGCAGTGCACTCCCAGCACAGTGATCAGGCTCTCAGTGAGGCCGGGTCTCATACTAACGATCGAGAACCAGGGCTTCCATTCCCCAATCACCTGGTCTCTGTGATAGCTTCTGATTGGCTATCACAGTGATCAGTCATTGTGCAGCATATCCATGTGTTTTGTTTTGTTTTTCCCTCTGAATGGAGAGAAAGATACATTGCATCTGTCTCTCCTTGCCAAGGGAGAAAGGTGTAAACAAACAAGTGTGCAAAAAAAAAAAATATTTATAGTAAAAATTAAAAAAAAAAAGAAAAGAAAATGGCTAGATCAAGGCTTGATCTAGGTCAGTGTCAGGGTTAGTGTTAGGGTAAGGATCAAGGTCAGGGTAAGAGGGCCAGAAAAATGCACCTTAGCCTGTGTAGACAAACATCCTTGCAACAGCCCTGTCTTTAACCACTTTGTATCCAAGGCAATTTTTCAAATTTTCACATACATGTTAAAATTAGCATTTTTTTCTAGAAAATGACGTATAACCCCAAAACAATTACATATTTTCTGAAACTAGAGGCCCCGTAAAATGGTAAAAGTTGAAGTTATTTGTGTTACATGATATTTATGCAACTGTTTATCAAAATGCACATTTTTAGCAAAAAATACACTAAAATAAATTTTAGCAGACATAAGCACAATAAAATACCTTTTTGTAAAATAAAAGATGGGGTAGCATCAAGTAAATAGATACCAAACATGTCAAGAATAAAAAACTGCGTACGCCTGTGAAATGGTAAAAACTACAGAACCTAAGATTTTTCATAAGTGATGCTTTTAAAGCCCTTACATGTTTAGAGTTTACCATGAACTAAGTCACTAGAATTATTGCTCTCACCCAGAAGCTTGTGTGACGCAATCGTTGTTTACATACACTCGTGAGCCCTACGTGCACTTAGTTTCATAAAAGGAGGGGTGCGTAAACCCTGTTACACCACTTTTAAGCCGCGAACACACGATCGGATTTTCTGTTGGGGAATGTGGGATGACAGGCTGTTGGTGGAAAATCCGACCATTTGTACGCTCCATCAGACAATTGTTGTCAGATTTTCCACGGACAAATGTTGGATGGCAGGTTTTAAGATTTTCCGCAGACAAATGTCTGTTGGATTTTCCAAGCGTGTGTACACAAGTCCGTCGGACAAAAGTCCAAAGTCCAAGCGCACATGCTCAGAAGCAAGGATGAGCCAGAAGCAGTCGGTCTTGTGAACTAGCGTTCGTAATGGAGAATTAACATTCGTGACGTGGCAAATTATGAAATCTCGAAATGCAGCGCACAATTCTCTTCTTCTTTAATGGGATAATAATGAAGCTGCTTTGCTGGTGATACTGATGGAATTATTGCAAATGAATTTTTAAAGGCTTTTTTTTTTTTAATGATATCAAGAATAATATAATTATACCACAACACCATTATCCCGTAGTTTTTAAGATCAAAGATACAACTATGTTGGTGTCCCTTGTCAATTTTACATTGTATTTTTTTAAATGTAACTGCCTACTCCCAAACTGTCATTTGAAGTAAAACACATAGCCAAGTATTATTCTCCACAATTTTTTTTTTTTTTTTATTGTGCTTAAAAAAAGAAAACAAATAAAATTAGACATGCTATCTGCCAATAGAACATAACCAAAAAGTGCATTCTATGCATCCAAAAATATAGAAAATATAACAAATCAAATCATTGCTATTCTACCAAAAAATAAAATAAAAGCCTCATGCATATATTCTTAATATAGGGGGTCAACAATGCCAAGAGTTGGTGAAAGCAAGGGTCCGTCATCTGGAGATAATTCCGAAAATCATCTGGATTATTCTCCTGGAGCTCCCGCAGCAAAGGCATATGACATAATTGGTCACGATTAATAAAGCAACCCATTTTTGGTCCAAGAAATCCTCCTCCCCCTGTTCCTGGACTGGACTTGGGTCAAAGCAATAACTCCAAGGCCAATAATAAATTATCTCGGATTCCACAACATTATCTCTGATTCTGGTTGACGAGCGGCCGTTCAGAAACAAACTGAAAAGCACGAAATGAAAAGCGCGAATCAACACTCACCAAACTTCTACTAACACGAAACTAGCAGAAGTAGCCCAAAGGGTGGCGCTAAAGAGCTGAAATACCACATAGTACGTCACTACGTTCGAGTTTGTTGGCCGACAATTCCTTGCCGTGTGTATGCAAGACAAAATCCAAGCACATACCTTCGGACAAAAGTCTGAGGTTTTGTCTGCGGAAAATCCAATCGTGTATACGAGGCTTTACCTACAGGTAAGCCTATAGTAAGGCTTACCTGTAGGTACCGTGAATATCTCCCAAACTTGCACCGATATATAGGAGGTATTCACTGTATCCACATGTGCCAACGTCATCAGCACATGCGCATTGAAGAAACAGCTCGCTTGCGACGTTTCTTCAGGAGCTGTGCCATGACCAGCGTCTCCAGCGCACTTGCGGCCAATCACAGTGCCGAGCCTGCGAACCCGGAAATAACTCCGGGAGAGGGGTTGCCGGTCTCAGTGGTGTTCGGGGACTGCTGCAACAGCTTCGATCTAAGGTAAGTATATCATAATGAGCTAGTATGCGATGCATTCTAGCTCAATATGCCTTTGTCTTGCAGGTTGTTTTTTTATTTTTTAAGTTTACAACCACTTTAAAAAAATGCATTTGTCATTTTTATTTATTTTGTTATAGTTTTATTATTTTTTTACACTTTTTTCATTTTTTCTTTTCATCTAATACCGCGCACACACGATTGGACTTTCCCACAACAAAACCGTGGGTTTTTGTTCGAAGGATGTTTGTTCTAACTTGTCTTGCTTACACACGGTCACACAAATGTTGGCCAACAATTACGAACGTAGTGACGTACAAGACGTACATGATATCTCCATTACGAACGCTAGTTTTACAAGACCGAGCATTTCTGGCTCGTACTTGATTCCAAGTATGCGTGGACTTTTGTGCGACGGACTTGTGTACACACGATCGGAAAGTCCGACCACAAACATTTGTTGGTGGAAAATTTTAGAACCTGCTAGGCAACATTTGGCGTAAAGTCCGACAACAAATGTGCGATGGAGCATACACACGGTCGGACTTACCGCCAACAAGCTCACATCCAACATTTCCCATCGGAAAATCCGATCGTGTGCACGCGGCATTACTCTATTGCTATCACAGTTCCTTCTCATTGCCAAAATAGTGATCAAAAAAAGCATCGCGTTTACTGAACAACTGATTGCTGGCTGAAAAATACAATGTCAGCGATGCTTTGAAGTCATGAGCTTTTTTAAACTTTAATTTGAAGTCCAGAACATTTTTAAAATAGTAAATTATTAAAATGTATTTAAAGCCAAGGTATTTTTTTCATGATTTTGTATAGAGTTGTAACTTTTTTCTCTGTTTTAGGTCCCTGTTCAGTACAGTGTATGTGTTTTCCTAAAATTATAATGCTAAATACCTTCTTTCCAGAGCCCTGCTATGCAGACATGTGACGTCCCCCTGCTAGATTGCATTTATCAGAGGGGAATCTCAGCCCCTCCCACTGTGCTCACTTACTCAGGAAGGGAAGCAGAGGGAGGTCACATGACAGGACAGCAGGACTCTGCAAAGAAGGTTTTTAGCATTATAATTTTAGGAAAACACACACACTGTACCGAATAGAAACCTAAAACAGAGAGAATCAAAGTAATTAATACATGAGACTTTACAACCACTTTCATTCTTAAAATGAATGGTTTGCCCTAAACACAATGATTGGGAACGCGCGTGCTCCAACGCACCTCTGAGTTGTGAACGGAGCCTTAAAGACCAAACGGGGAGCTCGGGAGATGTCGGGGTCGAGATTTTATTGGGCATTAGCATATAATCTTAGCTGTTGATATCTGTGGATCTGAAATTTTGATCCTTCAGCTTTTGCAGTATTTCATAATGTACCGTATTTATCGGCGTATAACACGCACAGGCTTATAACACGCACATTCATTTTAAGAGGGAAGTTTCAGGAAAAAAACTTAAATTTTAAATAAGGAACTTTGAAGCAAAATAAGGGTCAGTGCCCATCTGCAGCCTCACCATTGCCATCAGTGCAGCCTGATCAATGCCCATCTGCAGCCTCACAAGTGCCATAAATGCAGCCTCATCAGTCCACATCAATGCAGCCTCACCATTGCCATCAATGCAGCAGCCGGGTCAATGCCCATCTGCAGCCCAGAGGATACAGGGAGGGGGGCAGGACGAGTGCTGACAGATTACATACAGTGAGAATCTCATATGATAGACAGAACAGTGGTCCAATGGTGGCCCAGGAGACGGGACTTCCTATTACAGAGGCCGCCAAGTAAAGAGGAGATTCTCACTGTATGTAATCTGACGGCGCTCGTCCTGCACCCCCTCCCTGTCCCCTCCGAGGCAGCTAAAATTGAAGTATTGGCGTATAACACGCACTCGTAATTTACACCCAATTTTGATGGTGAAAGAGTGAGTGTTATACGCCAATAAATACAGTATTTCAGATTTTCCAGGTTTTTGGCAACTAAAAAAATTATGCTGTCTAATACCATTCATGATATTTTTGTATTGTTTTTTTTTTTTTTTTTAAAGTTAATTAATCAGACTTTATCTCCAGTACAGAGCTTCGTCCTGGAGTAAGATTTTAGTAGTAGTTCTTGTTACGCAACAATGGCAGCAACCAGCGTGTTGTCTAATTGTCCCACTTTTATTGCATCTGTATTGTAGAACAGCTGGCAGTATTTAAGAACCTTCTGTGTAAGCATGTATTCCTGTCTGTTAGGCAGCAAAACATATTTTTCCCAGTATGCTATACAGGACACCCTTAGGGTAGTCACTGGTACCTTGCTTTTAAGACTATTTTTAATTTATCTTTAATGCTGATATGGTTTTTTTTTTCCTGTTAGAGCTCTAACACATTAAGTGTAGCTTTAAGTCATTCACATTAGTCCTTGTATCATTAGAACCAGCAATCTAATTATGCTGTCTAGTGGTTTTACAAAAAATAGTCTGTCATCTTTGTTTATACCTATAATGCTATTATTGCAAAATGTATTCAAAAGAAGGAAACATGGACTTTAGAGGCACATCTGCAGCGTTGAAATACAAAATGTTATTATTAATCTTTAAAATTCACACTATTGACATGACATGTTATGCACTTGCCGACCAGCCGCCGCAGTTGTACTGCGGCAGAATGGCACGGCTGGGCGAATAGACATTATGTTATGTCGCTTCTCCCTGTGGCCACTAGGGGCGTGCACTGCCCATCTGCTCGCCCCCAGAGCCGATGAGAGTGCCCGGAGGTCACGATCACCGCCGGGCTCCCACGACCGCTGCTGAAACACGCAGAACCCGGATCTGTGTGTGTCTCCAAGGGGAGAAGAGACAGATCGTCTGTTCATACAGAGTATGAACAGCGATCTGTCATCTCCCCTACACAGTCCCCTCCCCCTTCAGTTAGAACACACACTAGGGAACACACTTAACCCCTTGATCGCCCCCTAGTGTTAGCCCCTTCCCTGCTAGTGACATTTTTACAGTAATCAATGCATTCTTATAGCACCGATCGCTGTATAAATGCCAATGGTCCCAAAAATGTGTCAAAATTGTCTGATGTGTCTGCCTTTATGTCGCAGTCCCGATAAAAATCGCAGATCGCTGCCATTACTAGTAAAAAAAAAAAAAATGTATATAAATGCCATAAAACTATACCCTATTTTGTAGACGCTATAATTATTGCGCAAAACAATCAATATATGCTTATTGCGATTTTTTTTTTTTTTTTTTTTACCAAAAATATGTAGAAGAATACATATCAGCCTTAACTGAGGAAAAAAAAAATTTTATATATATTTTGGGGGGATATTTTTTATAGCAAAAAGTAAAAAAAATTGCGTTTTTTTTCAAAATTGTCACTCTTTTATACAATTTAAATGTATCATCACAAGATGGTGTTGTGGATACAGATAGGTATGAATGTGCCAACATCCTAGATATATTGCAAAATGTATTCAAAAGAGGGAAACATGGACTTTAGAGGCACATCTGCAGCGTTGAAATACAAAATGAACTTTTATTATCTTTAAAATTCACACTATTGACATGACATGTTAAAAACAAAATATGGTGTTTGGTCTAAACGATGCTCACACCACCTGAGAGAGCCAAGAGGTCTGAGAGCTGATTGGAAGGAAGGGACACAGCACACAGGAACAGAGCTGAGACTGTCAATCAGCTGGAGGTCCCTCCCATGTCACCATTTTACCCTTGGTGTCAGGAAAACGTGTATAAAGTGATTCATGCTGATAGCGGAGGAACAAAGCAGCAGACAAAAGTGACACTTAGTGCTATTAATTGAGACAAGTACACACTATAGAGGGACATTCTGTGTTCATATTTCATGTCTGAGGTTTACAACCACTTTAACTGGTTCCCGACCAGCCACCGCAGTTATACTGTGGCAGGTTGGTTCCCCTTGGCAAGCCATCGTTGCTGTACGTCGGCCGATTTAAGAGGTATAGGGTGTGCCCATCGCATCACTGAGGAGCTGATGCGCGTGCCCGGCAGCCCGTGATGTTCGCCGGGTACCCACGATCGCTCCTGACAGAGCCAGAAGGGGAATGTTTGTGTGTAAACACACAAATACACATTCTGGCAGGGGAGAGGAGACAGATCGTGTGTTCCTCGTATACAGGTCTCCTCCCCCAAGCAGTCCCATCCCCCTACAGTTAGAACACACTGAGGGAACACATTTAACCCCTTGATCACCCCCTAGTGTTAACCCCTTCCCTGCCAGTGACATTTATACAGTAATCAGTGGGTATTTTTAGCACTGATTCTATAAATGTCACTGGTCCCAAAAAAGTGTCAAAAGTGTCTGATTTGTCCACCGTAATGTCGCATTCCCGATTAAAAATCGCAGATCGCTGCCATTACTAGTAAAAAAAAATACAAATAATAAAAATGCCATAAATCTATCCCTTATTTTGTAGACGCGATAACGTTTGTGCAAACCAATCTATTTACGCTTGTTGCTAATTTTTTTTTTACCAAAAATGTGTAGAAGAATATATATCGGCCTAAACTGTTTTTGTTTTTTTTATTTTGGGATATTTATTATAGCAAAAAGTAAAAAATATTGTGTTGTTTTTTTCAAAATTGTCGGTCTTTTTTTGTTTATAGCTCAAAAAATAAAAACCACAGAGGTGATCAAATACCACCAAAAGAAAGCTCTATTTGTGGGGGAAAAAAGGACATACATTTTGTTTGGGTACAACGTCACGCGACCGCGCAATTGTCAGTTAAAGCGACACAGTGCTGTATCGCAATTAATGGCCTGGTCAGGAAGGGGGTAAATTCTTCCGGGGCTGAAGTGGTTTATGAAAAAAGTGAAGCTCTGCTAACTTCCATCACCTTCTCATGTGCTAGCAAAAAAAACTATTTGCCTTTAAGTAAATCAACTCCAAAAATATCAAGTGACAATTAGACACATCTCAGGATATGGAGAAAGATCATTATATAATTTTTCTACAGAGACCACATTTTGATGAAATTTTCTACTGTGTGTAATATACCTGTCATCTATTCCATCCTTATAAAGCCTACAGTGAATTTATTATTAGCAGTATTAAATCTTTCAAATATTGAGAAACAAAATAGCGAGAAGCTGTCAGAATATGGTTAATCATCTTCTGCGTTAGTGAATTAAAAGGTATTATGTTTCCTAAAAAAAGACTTCTTTCAAGAAGTCTCGTATTTTCAGACAAAACCAAAATATGGTCTACAATGCCTTGTTGACCAGAGTTATGGAAATGTGATTTAGGCATACTGGATTATAATACCAATGCAGATTTTTTTTTTTATAAAGCTGTGCTTTTGGTACTTCAGAAATTAAAATTGGCACTACCCCAGTTGATTAAGGATTTAACGCTCAATTTGTCTTTGTTTACTCTATGAGAACCATCTGTCTGGCAGTGGTCATTTTGGCAGCAAATTTTGATTTAGTTTTAGTCTTAGTCTTAGGACTAAAATGGCATTTTAGTTTTAGTCCCATTTTAGACTTCTGCAATTGTTTTAGTTTTAGTCTCATTTAGTCGACTAAATCTCCAGTACATTTTAGTCGACTAAAACTCATTTTAGACATCTAAAGTCTAATGGGTGTAATCAAATTGTAATGCATTAGTGAACATTTCTCTTCAATTTCCAAACTCATTATATACTGCTGGAGTGAAAAACCTCTTATATTATTTAAAGATGATGAAAACCCAATGTCATCCTTTCTAAACTATTGCCATAGGGGTTATCTATAAGGATATACATGTCTCCTGCATGTATCTTTACCTGTCAAATGTCTCCCCTCTGTCTGTTATTAGACCCGAAAAACTGCATATTCTGTGGGCGGGTCTGTTGTCTGGAGCTCGGTGGGTGGAGTCATGATGTCAGTAGACTCCCCGCCCACCTCTACACTCCCCTTATCAATATTCATTTTCTCCTGTGTATTTCTAACACTGAACTTCTGCTATGATCTCTAACATCCAGTGAAAAGACAGGAAAGTAACCACATGACTTCAGCATGCCAAATCATGCTGAGGTGTGGAACAGCCAATCCTTGCAGAGCTGCCGAAGAAAGGAGTGGGAGGGAATTAAAAAATAATGCATGTCTTAGGCTAGTGCACGAGATTTATAAATCACCTGTCACTCACAGCAAGGGGGAGGATTTGACAAAGTTTTTCTCTGTTTGTCAACTTTAATGTCACTGAACAATAAAAGAGGATTGCTCAGGGCTGGAATATTCGGGTTTACATCCACTTTAAGGTATTGAGGTATGAACATGCACTACAGACCAGTATTAATTTTGAAGTCAAATTTCAATTTAGTTTTAGTTTTATGCCCTGTACACACGGTCGGATTTTCTGACGGAGAAAGTGCGATCGGATTGTGTTGTCGGAAATTCCGATCGTGTGTGGGCTCCATCTGACTTTTTCCGTCGGAATTTCCGACACACAAGGTTTGAGAGCAGGATATAAAATTTTCCGACAACAAAATCCAATCCTTTAAATTCCGTAGACAAATCCGACGCACAAAGTGCCACGCATGCTCAGAATAAATTAAGAGACGAAAGCTATTGGCTATTGCCCTGTTTATAGTCCCGACGTACGTGTTTTACGTCACCGCATTCAGAACGATCGGATTTTCCGACAACTTTGTGCGACCGTGACAAGTTTGAGCCAACATCCGTCGGTAAAAATCTAAATATCTATATAATCAAATATAAAGGATTTTGTTGTCGGAATGTGCGACTGTGTGTACAGGGCAATAGTCTTTTGACTAAAATGCCATTTTAGTTTTAGTCGTATTTTAGTCATCTCAATTGTTTTAGTTTCAGTCGTATTTTAGTCGACTAAAATAGTTTTAATTTAGTCGACTAAAATGTTTTAGTTGTTTTAGTCAACAAAATTAGCACTGCTGTCTGGTCCTCTGATGGAATGTGGGCGGGTGATTCTGCTGTCCTTTGAAAATTCCCTCCTGGCTCCATCCCTCCGAGTGCAGCCTGCCATGTTAAAAATGTACCTTCCTCCCCTTTTTTTGTGATATCTTTATTGTGTGTCCCTGCCCAGCAGCACACATCGATTCTTACACATATGTCCCTGCCAGGTCCTCTGAATATGTACATGTGCTGTTTACCTGCTCATTCAAGACGGCTGGAACATGACTTACCTATAGGACCAATTGGGGGTACAGCACATGTGTGCAGTTAAAAAAAGGATTCTTTGAAAGAAAGGCTGTATGGAACTGGGCAGGGCCTCCTAATGCCAGGCAGTAAAGATCGCACTGAAGATAACTAAAATGGGGAGTAAGGTAAGTATTGAACACAACAGGCTGTGCTCAGGGGTTGTGGGGGGATTTATTAAAGCGTTGGTAAATTCAGGACATTTTTTTTTTTTTTAGAGGGCCTCTTGCAGAGTTATTCCATGATGTGCTAGTACGCACTGTATACTCGCACATTATGACAGATTTACCTGTAAAATGAAGTCCTCCAGCACTGCTCTGTAACTTCTCCTAATGCTTCCATCTTCACCTGGTCTTCCTTCTGGGTTCGTGCTCTCCGGCTTTTGAATGGCCATGCCACGATGATGTCACTCCCGCTTATGAACATAGTAGTCGCACTCACAACCTTGTGACACTCACTATGCCATGAATGCAGTGCTACTGCGCATGTGCTGGTGACGTGAATGGCTTGAGCTGACTTGAATCTTTCTTAAATGCCGCAAGTTTAGAAGATGCAAAAAACAAACAGGAGGGCGCAACCACCTCGTGAATTACCACTGATAAGTTTTATTGAATCCACAAAGACAAATGGATACTAACATGCCAATAAAATACATCAAGTAAAACTGATCTGCTCCAGCTTGAGCTCTCAGGAAAGGGGCATGACCCCCGAAACGTGTCAGACATCCAACCATTTGTTCCTAGGATAAATCATATTGCATTCAAGCTTGAGCAGGTCAGTTTTGCTTGATGTATTTTATTGGCATGCAAATATCTATTTGTCTTTGTGGATTCAATAAAACTTATCAATGGTAATGCATGAGGTGGTTGCTCCCTCCTGTATGTTTGCAGTTCGTTTGGAAGACTTCCCAGTCTATTGACATTGTGAAAAGAAGCGAGATTGAAGATTCCCCTTGGGTTTAGTGCCAAAGTGTTTTTTGGACAGCAACTTCAGGGGATATTGGCCGTACCTACAAGTAATTATTGTTATAAGCTTAGTGTAGGTATAGGTTTTCATTTAGAGTTTATTCTCTCTTTAAAGTACACGTGCACTTTTAATAAAGGAGTATGAAGTTTTAGATATATCTATAGACAAAACTTTTTTCGAGTTTGGGAAACAGGGAGTGGCGAGGAGTGATCCTGGACAATGGCTAGGCCATGGGAACCTATGGGTGATGTCACGGTTCCCAGAATTCCCAGACATTGTTGAGTGTTCCCTGAGCCGGAGCTGCAGGATCACATGACCAGACCATAGAGGACAAAAAAAAAAAAGGAAGTATCCTACAAGATAAGTAGGAGGAGTGGGAAGGGATCTTTTTTAATAATGTTAGTGTTAGGCTTGAATTCCACTTTAATTGTTAAAAAAAGCATTTTTATTTCTGTCTGTGTTGCTGGTAGTTTCCATCACCTGCCTGGTGAAAGGGTTTTAACAGATCAGAAAGTGAAGTGAAATCTCTCAAACATAGCCCAGGACAGCAGTAAAACATGACAGGGTTTCTAATCTTTCTGAACTCCATCCAAACTAGAAAGCTAAAGATATACTTTAATTATAGTTATTACAGGTACTTTTATAGCACCGTCAATTTGTGCAGCACTTTACACATATATTGTACATTCACATCAGTCCCTGCCCTCAAGGAGCTTACAATCTAAGGACCTTAACTCTTATGCCCCGTACACACGATCGGACATTGATCGGACATTCCGACAACCAAATCCATGGATTTTTTCCGACGGATGTTGGCTCAAACTTGTTTTGCATACACACGGTCGCACAAAGTTGTCGGAAAATCCGATCATTCTGAACGCAGTGACGTAAAACACGTACGTCGGGACTATAAACGGGGCAGTAGCCAATAGCTTTCATCTCTTAATGTATTCTGAGCATGCGTGGCACTTTGTGCGTCGGAATTGTCCACACATGGTCAGAATTTACGCAAAAGAAATTTGTTGTCAGAAAATTTTATAGCCTGCTCTCAAACTTTGTGTGTCGGAAATTCCAATGGAAAAAGTCCGATGGAGCCCACACACAGTCGGAATTTACAACAACAAGCTCCGATCGCACATATTGCGCCGGAAAGTCCGACCGTGTGTACAGGGCATTATTCATACACACACACACTAGGGCCAATTTGGAAAGGAACCAGTTAACTTACCAGCATGTCTTTGGAGTGTGGGAGGAAATGGGAGTATCAGGAAGAAACCCACGCAGGCACAGGGAGAACATGCAAACTCCATGCAGGTAGTGTCGTGGTTGGGATTTAAACCCTAGCGCTAACCACTTAGCCACTGTGCTATATACAGGTTTCCATCACTTCTATCCTCTTTACAGAGCTTGATTCAGGGCAAAGTGACAGCCTCTCTGATAGTCCACCCCCTTAGCAGGGAATACTTTCTCATCCATGCTGCTTCATTGCTTCCCCACCGCAGATGTCTTCCCAGGGTATGCTGCATCAGAAATTACCCAGGTCAATGATGTCACTGCCACCCACAAATTAGCATTAAAATGATATCAGAAAAAAATTTAGCGCTACAGACTCCAGAGGTGCTTTCTTAAAGCTGGAAGCCTTTCTTGACCTTCAAGGAGGCATAGGTCTGGGAACCACTACCCTAGAATTTACATCTCTGATAAGATAAGTTTCATCTTCAGAGATCTGATTTGAAAATGGTTAAGGATAAATATTAAAATACTTCCTTTAGAATGAAATAACTGCATTGTAGTATAGATTAGGCCTGCCTTGAAGCCTTAGTTCCAATTTTAAAATATGTTCTTTTTAGATTAACATATATATACAGTGTACACTTGCATATGATTAATGGCCTTCTATAATATTATATACAGTCATTGTTCTAATGCTTGGTTGTTCTTCCTTTTTCTAATCTCTAACAAAATAGTTTGCAGTTGACCATTGCCGTTTATCCAGTGTTGTCTTGGAAATGTTTTGTGAAGAATCAATGAGGATGCTCAAACAGTAGCAAGGAGAAATATATGTATCGGCTATTATAAATAAGGATCATAGTGTATTTCATATTATACAGCATTTATTTCTGTATGTGTTCGATTTTAGCTGGTGGCATAATATCAAAGGGTCCGTCTAACCAAAACTAGTTAGTTCTGGATACTGATAGGATGAAGCCCTCCCTGGCTTCTTGTCTTTTGGAGACTCCAAAGACAAGATATACCCACTTTGTTCATGGGACTTTTCAATTTCTCCATGGATATTTACTGCTGATGTCTCACTTCAACTGCTTTTTTTTTTCTTACCTGTAAAGTAAAGGCATAATGTGCTAGTATGCATTGCATACTAGCACAATATGTTAACCACTTCAGCCCCGGAAGGATTTACCCCCTTCCTGACCAGAGCACTTTTTCCAATTTGGCACTGCGTTGTTTAACTGCTAATTGCGCGGTCATGCAATGCTCTACCCAAACGAAATTTGCGTCCTTTTCTTCCCACAAATAGAGCTTTCTTTTGATGGTATTTGATCACCTCTGCCGTTTTTATTTTTTGCGCTATACACGGAAAAAGACCGAAAATTTTGAAAAAAAATTATATTTTCTACTTTTTGTTCTAAAAAAATCCAATAAACTCAATTTTAGTCATACATTTAGGCCAAAATGTATTTGGCCACATGTCTTTGGTAAAAAAAATGTCAATAAGTGTATATTTATTGGTTTGCGCAAAAGTTATAGCGCCTACAAACTAGGGTACATTTTCTGGAATTTACACAGCCTTTAATTTATGACTGCCTATGTCGTTTCTTGAGGTGCTAAAATGGCAGGGCAGTACAAAACCCCCACAAATGACCCCATTTTGGAAAGTAGACACCCCAAGGAAATTGCTGAGAGGCATGTTGAGCCCATTGAATATTCATTTTTTTTGTCCCAAGTGATTGAATAATAAAAAAAAAAAAAAAAAAATTACAAAAAGTTGTCACTAAGTGATATATTGCTCACACAGGCCATGGGCATATGTGGAATTGCACCCCAAAATACATTCAGCTGCTTCTCCTGAGTATGGGGATACCACATGTGTGGGACTTTTTGGGAGCCTAGCCGCATACGGGGCCCCGAAAACCAATCACTGCCTTCAGGATTTCTAAGGGCGTACATTTTTGATTTTACTCCTCACTACCTATCACAGTTTTGAAGGCCATAAAATGCCCAGATGGCACAACCCCCCCCCCAAATGACCCCATTTTGGAAAGTAGACACCCCAAGCTATTTGCTGAGAGGCATGTTGAGTCCATGGAATATTTTATATTTTGACACAAGTTGCGGGAAAGTGACTATTTATTTATTTATTTTTTTTTTTGCACAAAGTTGTCACTAAATGATATATTGCTCACACAGGTCATGGGCATATGTGGAATTGCACCCCAAAATACATTCTGCTGCTTCTCTTGAGTACGGGGATACCACATGTGTGGGACTTTTTAGGAGCCTAGCCGCGTACGGGACCCCGAAAAACCAATCACCGCCTTCAGGAATTCTAAGGGTGTACATTTTTGATTTCACTCTTCACTGCCTATCACAGTTTCGGAGGTCATGGAATGCCCAGGTGGCACAAACCCCCCCCAAATGACCCCATTTTGGAAAGTAGACACCCCAAGCTATTTGCTGAGAGGCATGGTGAGTATTTTGCAGCTCTCATTTGTTTTTGAAAATGAAGAAAGACAAAACAAAAAAATTTTTTTTTTCTTTTTTTAATTTTTAAAACTTTGTGACAAAAAGTGAGGTCTGCAAAATACTCACTATACCGCTCAGCAAATAGCTTTGGGTGTCTACTTTCCAAAATGGGGTCATTTGGGAGGGTTTTGTGCCACCTGGGCATTCCATGGCCTCCGAGACTGTGATAGGCAGTGAAGAGTGAAATCAAAAATTTACGCCCTTAGAAAGCCTGAAGGCGGTGCTTGGTTTTCGGGGTCCCATACGCGGCTAGGCTCCAAAAAAGTCTCACACATGTGGTATCCCCGTACTCAGGAGAAGCAACAGAATGTATTTTGGAGTGTAATTTCACATATTCCCATGGCATGTTTGAGCAATATATCATTTAGTGACAACTTGTGCAAAAAAAAAAAAAAAAAATTTGTCTCTTTCCCGCAACTTGTGTCACAATATAAAATATTCCATGGACTCGACATGCCTCTCAGCAAATAGCTTGGGGTGTCTACTTTCCAAAATGGGGTCATTTGGGGGGGGTTTGAACTGTCCTGGCATTTTATGCACAACATTTAGAAGCTTATGTCACACATCACCCACTCTTCTAACCACTTGAAGACAAAGCCCTTTCTGACACTTTTTGATTACATGAAAAAATTATTTTTTTTTGCAAGAAAATTACTTTGAACCCCCACACATTATATATTTTTTTAAAGCAAATGCCCTACAGATTAAAATGGTGGGTGTTTCATTTTTTTTTTTTCACACAGTATTTGCGCAGCGATTTTTCAAACGCATTTTTTGGGGAAAAAACACACTTTTTTACATTTTAATGCACTAAAACACACTATATTGCCCAAATGTTTGATGAAATAAAAAAGATGATCTTAGGCTGAGTACATGGATACCAAACATGACATGCTTTACAGTTGCGCACAAACGTGCAGTGGCAACAAAATAAATACATTTTTAAAAGCCTTTAAAAGCCTTTACAGGTTACCACTTTAGATTTACAGAGGAGGTCTACTGCTAAAATTACTGCCCTCGATCTGACCGTCGCGGTGATACCTCACATGCATGGTGCAATTTCTGTTTACATTTGACGCCAGACCGACGCTTGCGTTCGCCTTAGCGCGAGAGCAGGGGGGACAGGGGTGCTTTTTTTTTTTTTTTTCTTTATTATTTTTTTGCTTTTTTATCTTATTTTAAAACTGTTCCTTTCATTTTTTTTTTTTTTTTAATCATTTTTATTGTTATCTCAGGGAATGTAAATATCCCCTATGATAGCAATAGGTAGTGACAGGTACTCTTTTTTGAAAAAATTGGGGTCTATTAGACCCTAGATTTCTCCTCTGCCCTCAAAGCATCTGACCACACCAAGATCGGTGTGATAAAATGCTTCCCCAATTTCCCAATGGCGCTATTTACATCCGGCGAAATCTAAGTCATAAAATGCTCGTAGCTTCCGGTTTCTTAGGCCATAGAGATGTTTGGAGCCACTCTGGTCTCTGATCAGCTCTATGGTCAGCTGGCTGAATCACCGGCTGCATTCTCAGGTTCCCTGTTGAGACAGGAGAGCCAGAGAAAAACACGGAAGACGGTGGGGGGGGGGCATTCTCTCCCACTGCTTGTAAAAGCAGTCTAGAGGCTAATTAGCCGCTAGGATTGCTTTTACATGAAAGCCGACCGCTGGCTGAAAAGAATGATACCAAGATGATACCTAAACCTGCAAGCATCATTCTGGTATAACCACTCAAAGTCGTGAATGGTGTACCTGAAGACAAAAAAATGGTTAATAATAAAGCACAGTAAACGGTAAAGTATAAATAATTGCATACCTGAAAAGCAAACATGATAAAACATAATAACAATAAAACATTGCAGAATAGAATACAGTAAAAAAGAGCAGAACAATAGAGAGAATAGAGAGAGAGAGAGAATAGAGAGAGAACAATAAAACAACAACTATTATTTTTTATTTTATATTTTTGTTTGTGGTTTTTTTTTTTTTTTACACTTGTAACTTTCATAACTGTAACCGGTTCCAGGTTCGGGTCTCTCAAAATGCGATGGCATCTTGGGAGACCTGTGAAAGTGTGCCTAGTCTGTGCAATGCTGTACCCTACACTAATACTCAACTAGTGAATGGTAGCGTTCAAAACATTCACCAATGCAAAGACCAGGATTGACAGGAGGGACAATAATAGCGGGTGTCACGCCTATATCCGCGCTTGCTGCAGACACAACATCTTTTTTGGGGGTGTTCGTTGGGTAGGGGTACTCGGGAGGACATAAAGAAAATGCCTCTCATGCAGCCGACTGCATTTGGTCGGGGATGTGAATGGGGGAAGTACGGGCGCTGCAGAAGTGGTGGGTTCCCAATTAGGATTGGCGAATGCAGCAGGAAGGGCATTATGGGCACGACGGGCCTGTGTTTGTCTTTTTGGTGGCAGCGGGACACTACTTGTGCTTGCCACCTCACCAGCTTGAACTGCACTTATGGGACTCGCCACGTCACCAAGTGTTACTGCAGTGCTGGTTTGACTACGACCGGGGTGTACTAGGCCGCTGGCGCTTGCCAGTTCACCAAAACGCTACCAAAAAAACTGTTAACGATCGCAGGGATCAGGCCTGACTCTGCGAACGCTGCAGTTATGCGTTTAGTGTTTTGTAAGTGACAGTGATCGATCGATACTGCACTTGGGTGGGCTGGGCTGGGCCAGGCGGAGGGGCAAAACGCAGGTGCTAGCAGGTATCTGGGCTGATCCCACTAACACTGCGTTTTTGGGAACCCTAAACTGCTGGGGACGCTAGTATAGATCTGATCGGATCAGATATTGATCAGTTCAGATACTATACCACTAAGGGAGGTGTACGGTGCGTGCGTGGGTGTTTGCGCTACTGGCACTAACCTGACGCTGCCTGGGGCTGGTGCTTGCCAGTTCACCAAAACGCTACCAAAAAAACTGTTAGCGATCGCAGGGATCAGGCCTGACTCTGCGAACGCTGCAGTTATGCGTTTAGTGTTTTGTAAGTGACAGTGATCGATCGATACTGCACTTGGGTGGGCTGGGCTGGGCGGAGGGGCAAAACGCAGGTGCTAGCAGGTATCTGGGCTGATCCCGCTAACACTGCGTTTTTGGGAACCCTAAACTGCTGGGGACGCTAGTATAGATCTGAACGGATCAGATATTGATCCGATCAGATACTATACCACTAAGGGAGGCGTATGCTGCGTGCGTGGGTGTTAGCGGTACTGGCGCTAATCTGACGCTGCCTGGGGCGACGCATATCACCGCCGGGCGATCAGGGGGCTAAACCTTTATTCGGTAATAAATGGCGGGTGCCCTGACACTATAAAAAATAAACGAACTAACCAGCGTCACCCGTAACGGTTATACGGTGATCAGTGGTGAAAGGGTTAACTAGGGGGAAATCAAGGGGTTAAAACATTTATTAGATAGTATATGGGGGTCCCTGTCGCTATAAAACGCTGACGGCGAACCTAAATATTTACGTCCCTAACTAGCGTCACCAGCGACACTAATACAGCGATCAGAAAAATGATCGCTTAGCGACACTGGTGACGGGGGGTGATCAAGGGGTTAAAACTTTATTAGGGGGGGTTAGGGGGGTATCCTAGACCTAAAGGGGGCCTAACACTCACTGCCCTAACACTGTAACTGTCACAAACTGACACCAATACAGTAATCAGAAAAAAAAAAAAAAAAACCTGCTTGGTGTCAGTTTGTGACAGGGGGGGGTGATTGGGGGGGGATCGGGGGGCGATCGGGGGGGGGGGATCGGGGTGTTTTGTGTGCCTGGCATGTTCTACTGTGTGTGTGTGTGTTGGTGCACTCACATTACAGTCTTCTCTCCTTGGCCCGGAACGGAAAATACCGAGCCAAGGAGAGATGACATCATTTCCTCTGCCTCTGTGTACAATACAGAGGCAGGGAAATGATCCCATTGGCTGGGAGCGATCGCGAGGGGGGGGCCACGAATGGATGGCCTCCCCCTCACCACCGATCGCCGGGGGAGATTTGCCGACCGCCGCAGGCACCGGGGGGGGGGTCCGATCGGACCCCCCACCCGCGGGCAGGCAAGGACGTACATGTAAGCCCTTTTGCCTGCCCGTGCCGCTCTGTCGACGTACATCGTCGTGCGGTGGTCGGCAACTGGTTAAACTTACCTGCAAACAAAGTTCTCCTCCACACTGGAGGCCGCTTCCATCATCGCCCATCTTCCTTTAGGGTCTGCGAACTCTGGCTGTGTGACTGGCCAGAGCCACGTGACGTCACTCCACGTGACGCTCACCTGATAAAACGGCATGGGCGGCCATTCCTTCAGAGCACATGCGCCAATGACATCATTGGCACAGTATATAGTAAATATCTCCTAACTGGCGCACGTTTAGGAGATATTTACAGTATACAGTATCTACAGTGGATATAAAAAGTCTACACACCCCTGTTAAAATGTCAGGTTTCTGTGATGTAACCATTGAGACAAAGATAAATCATTTCAGAACTTTTTCCACATTTAATGTGACCTATAAACTGCACAACTCAGTGTAACAACAAACTAAAATCTTTTAGGGTTGGGAAGTAAAAATAAAAATATAAAATAATGTTGTTGTATAAGTGTGCATACCCTCTTATAACTGGGGATGTAGCTGTGTTCAGAATTAAGGAATCACATTCAAACTCGTGTTAAATAGGAGTCATCATTTAAAATGCCTCTGATTAACCCAAAATAATGTTTAGCTGTTCTAGTAGGTCTTTCCTGACATTTTCTTAGTCGCATCCTACAGCAAAAGCCATGGTTCCGCAGAGAGCTTCAAAAGCATCAGAGGGATCTCATTGTTAAAAGGTATCTGTCAGGAGAAGGGTAAAAAAAAATTTCCAAGGCAGATATACAATGGAACACAGTGAATACGTTCATCATCAAGTGGAGAAAATATGGCACAACAGTGACATTACCAAGAACTGGACATCCCTCCAAAAGAAAAGGCAAGAAGAAAACTGGTCAGGGAGGCTGCTTTTTTTTTTTGCTAATTTCCCTAAACCTAAGGCTGGCCATACATGATCTAATTCGAAAGAATTTTCTTTTGAAAATCAGAAAATTTGTGCCTTTGTGATCCGATGGTGCCACCATTCATTTCGAAATTCGGCCAACCAAGCCTTCAATTTCTAAAACAATGGTAAGTGCAGCGCAAAAAAAAAAGGAAGAAAGAAAGAAACAAGTCCAATCCCGATGATTGGGAACTCCAGTAACCGGATAGATGGATTTAGAAGATCCCTCGTGAAGAAAGATGGAAATTCTTCCAATGATAGGTGACAATATCTTCCACTACATAAGCCAAAATACGCTTACCAGAAATGGTGGACCTCCTAATTACAGAAGTCAAAAAGCGCGTGTAACCCCACAGGGATAATGTAAACCTCCAGCAGGGCTTGGGCGATCCTCAATCCGAACACCTGGAGCTCCTGTCCAGCAGAAATTCAGAAATCGGTAATAATATGTGGTATAAGGATCGTTAAGCCTGCCTGTATTCTACACAGAGCCCACTTCATCATTCTTCTCCTCTATCGTCCTGATTCAGCTCGCAGCTTCCCTCATCACACATATGATTTTGCGCTGCACTCACCATTGTTTTACAAATTATTTTTAGGCTTGTGTGATTTCCTATAGTGTTTAGCTTGCATCCGTTTGTGCTCTTATAGTGTGTTTGCGCTGATTGATCTTTGTTTTATAAGCCTTCAATTTCACCTCATGTTGCTACAGAAAAGAATTTTCGTGGCTGGGAATCTTATTTTCTTTCTGTGAGTTTTCTTTTCTTGCACATGCGCATTTCTTTTTTGATTACATTTCTCGCACAATTTTCCCATCATTGATTAGAAAATCGTTCGTTTTTCAAAAAATGTCCAATTTGTCCGATTACTCAAATTTGATTGCCGCACGAAAATCGGCTGTTGCTGCAGCCCACTAATGGTGCGAAATACGAACGAAAATTCTTAGATAAGATTTTCGAAAGAAATTTTTTTTGAAATTCGACCCATATATGGCCTGTCTAAGCCTGACTAAACAGAAAATCATGTTCTTGCTTATTGTCCCTGCTCACACTTGCACACTCAGTCAATATATGTGGTGGATAGAAATGGGGACATGAAATACCCAGGATCTGAGCTAACCACGTTCAAGCGCTATATGACTTCTCATTGTTAGTAGGCTCATATCTTCCGGTAAGCCTTTAAATTGGGCACTGGTGTGGGAGCACAACGTGCTTTGTTCTCTTCACTTGGAGGAGTTTTTTACACCATATGAAGATTGTTTCATCTTTAATTCACAGTGGACTTTTTTTATTTCCATGGACATTCTATTATAGACACACACTTTAGACTGTTATCAGTTTTGTTTTTGTTTCATGAGCACTGCACTTTAGTTTGGGCTTATTTGATATTACTATTTGGTACCTGTTTGCCTTTTTTTCTTTGGGACATTCGTCGTATGTCACTGCAGCAAGGTACGTCACCTCCGCAGTTGCATCTGGCCCTCCTCCTTCCCCCACTGCCTTCTGGGACCTGTGTGTGTCCCAGAAGAAGATAGGACCATTCAGAAAGCGCCATGCGACTTGCACACGCAGAGTAGGAAACCGGCTGTGAAGCCTGAATGCCAGCACTGGCACCCAACAGATCGGCTTGGGGTGCCCACATCGCGGGCTCCCTGGACAGGTAAGTGTCCTTATATTAAAAGTCAGGAGCTACAGTATTTGTAGCTGCTGACCTAAAAAAATGTTTTCCCCATGCTGGAACTCTGCTTTAAAGAATGGGTTTTTAATGATGGGTTTTACTTTGTCTTTTGCTCCCTGCAAATCCTGCAAATCAAAAGCATAATGGGCTAGTATGCATCGCATACTAGCCCATTATGTGACACTTAACTGCAAACGAATTCATCACCGTGCCCTGTGCAGGCTGCGTCCATCTTCGCCCCTCTTCCTTCCAGAGGCCGCGGACTCCGGCTCTGTGACTGGCCAGAGCCGCGTGAAGTAGCGTGGGAGCCGTCAGTAAAGGCTCACGCTGGGGGAAAAAACAGCACGGAGGTCCGTTTCTTTACAGCACATGTGCCAAATACATATACATACGTATAAAAAAACACTGTAAAAAAAAAAAAAACGCAAAACGCGGCAAAAACAGCAAGCAACGCAAAAAGCACTGCAGAAACGCTCAAAAGCAACATGCATAGGTGTGAATCGGGCCTTAGAGCTTTCTTTTGGTGGTATTTGATCACCACTGGGTTTTTTATTTTTTGTGCTATAACCGAAATGTAAAAAAAACAAAAATTTTTATACTTTTTGCTATAAAACATGTCCAATAAAAAAAATTGAAATCTAAAAATGATGGAATATATACTGTAAAAACATGTTTTTTTCGATAATACTAATGGGTGGTGATCAGTGACTTATAGTTGCACTGTGCGGCGGATAATCTGCCACTAACTGACACTAGGGGGGAACTGACTATCTGCCACTGACATCAAGGCTTCCTTTCCCTATGGAGCTCAAAGGGCCTTCATTACGCTGTTTTCTTAAATCAGACCTTGCACTCCATACAAGGCCAGTTTGATTGGTGAAAGCCCCCCTCCCGGGTAATGCCCTTTAAAAGAACACACTTTTGGGGGAGAAATCCTTCAGGAGATATCCTATTCTCACTAGAATGACAATTAGGAAACCTGCATTCTGTGCTGGTTTCCCACACTGCGTTCAAATTGCACAGCCCTTGCGATTTGCAGTAGGTATCAGTGCAAAGTTAACGACACCCCAAAAGCAGGTTAAAGACCAGATCGCATGGTAGTTTTGTACCAGTTGCAGTGTGTTTCCGAAGGTGGTGCATGCACTGCTTTTGGTGTGGTGTGGTGCAGTTTCAGCCCATTCACAATAAGTGGACTGAAATTACACTGCACACAACTGCGTGTGAATCGCAGAGGAACAGACATCGCTTTTCTGTGCTATTCACATGCAGTTCCGAGTGTGAATCGACCCTAAATTAGATTATTCTGTAGCACAGGGACAGTACAATAGCATCTTCTAGAAAGATCTAGGCTTCTTACAATTTTCCAAGATATTGCCAAAAAGATGCTGATGTCCCCCTTTGCCTAGGTGCCCCGGAAACAGCAATAAGAGACTTGTATTCATTTTTTTACCCTGTTTGTTTTGTTCTTAATTTTTTGCAGCATTTTGCAAATTGGATCCTAATGCCAAAAGCAGATTTTTAGTGCAAGGTCCACTTTAAAAAGACAGTTGCAGAGCTTTCACAATACTCCTACAACAGTTACTTAGCCATTGATGGGGTTACTGAAGTGGACTTGAGGTTTCCACATTGTTGATTGGAATGCAGAGACATCTGGTTGTTCCCCAACAGTATGGAGGATCATCAAAGGCCTCCCTAGAAGAGTAAAAGAATCCAGATGTTCCTCAGGTTCCTGGTCAAAGGTATTATCAGTGTGGGGCCACCTATGGACTATTGTGGTTCAGGAATGGTGTACTTCTGGCCAGGCTGGTGAGAAATCGTTCCTGATGGCTAAAGATTAAAAGATTAAATGGCTTCTTGTGCATTTATTAAAACATACATTTTGTATGCCATCTGTTGCTTCTGCTAAGTAAATGACAATATACTGTATTTACGGTGTAGGGTGGGTAGAATATTGCTTAGAGATATCGTAATATGCTTGAGACCTAGCAACAGAGTAAACGATCCCTATAGGATTAAAAATAGTGCACAGAAATAAATATGTATTTGATGAATGAAGACTACAGATTCACATTTTTTTCTGACTATGACTCTGATTCAAAGAAAACATTGTTGCAACATTTCAAATTCAATTTACCTCAGTTTATGCAATACCTTGCAGCTGTTTTCATGAGCTTTTCACTATGCGCCTGAGCGGGGCTAAAGTCTCTTGAATCCTTTTGATTCTGTACAGAATTGCAGCTTCTGGTCACATGATTTTTTTCGGTGTAGCCTCCTGCGCAATCACCTGTGTGTTCAGGTGCAAACGTAGGGGTGCAATTATATGGCATCATTAAAAATGAGAGGCTGGGCAGAATAAGATCTGTGTATACTGTTATTGGTAAAGGAGATCGCAAAATCAGAATGCAATATGTATGGGTACTTAACCACTTCAGCCCCGGAAGGATTTGCCCCCTTAATGACCAGGCCATTTTTTGCATACGGCACTGCGTCACTTTAACTGACAATTGCGCGGTGATGTGGCGCGTTACCCAAACAAAATTGACGTCCTTTTTTCCCCACAAATAGTGCTTTCCTTTGGTGGTATTTGATCACCTCTGCGTTTTTGTTTTTTTTTTCACTATAAACAAAAAAAGACCAACAATTAAAAAAACAAAACATTTCTTTTTTACTTTCTGCTATAATACATAATAAAAAAAAAAATATATATAAAAAAAAACTAATTTATTCATCAATTTAGGCCGATATATATTTTTCTGCATATTTTTGGTAAACAAAAATGTAATAGGCGTATATTGATTGGTTTGCGCAAAAGTTATGTCTACAAACTACGGGATAGATTTAGGGACGTTTATATTTTTTTATTGCTTTTACTGGTAATGGCGGCGATCTGCTATTTTTAGTGGGACTGCGACATTGCAGCGGACAAATCTGACCCCAAATGACACTTTTTGAGGACCAGTGACATTATTACATTGATCAGTGCTATAAAAATGCACTGATCGATGTAAAAATGTCACTGACAGGGTAGGGGTTAACACTAGGGGGCGATCAAGGGGTTAGGTGTGTACCTTCAGCATGTTCTAACTGTAGGGGGGATGGGCTTACTAGAATATGACAGAGGTCACTGTTCCCGATCACCGGGAACAGTAGATCTCTGTTATGCCATCTGGCAAAATGGGGAATTGTCTTGTTTACATAGGCAGTTCCCTGTTCTGCCTCTCCTCACCGCAATCGTGGGTTGCCAGAAGACATCAAGTCCACTGGACCTGCATGCATGCTCCCATGGTGCAGCGGGCTCGCACGTGCCCGCTATCCTCCTTACAAGAACCGACATACAGGTACGTCAGTTCACGCAGGAGAGCCGACCTGCCACGGTATATCTGCGTGAGCTGGTCGGCAAGTGGTTAAAATGGATTCATGAAATTTGTGCAGGGCACATATATCTGGAGTGGTTTCTTATCTCTCTTTAAAGCACTAAGTCTCCTGGCTTTCTGCTGCTCTGTTCTTCTGTTATCAGTCTCATAACTTCTGACAAGTTCTCTGTCAACTGAGATAAAAGCAGGCTAAGTTTTATGTTGGGGAGGGTGCTCTAAATAGATTAGTAGAAAGCTGAACTATTCAAACAGCTGAAAGTCTCTACCTATGTGGAGAGGGGGTGTGTGCCTTTCCTCCAATCAGCTGTCTTGGCTGTATGGCCAGGCTTCACTGCAGTGCTGAACAGAAAGATAAAATCTCCAAACATGATCTGAATTTTCTAAAGAATATCTAAAGCTGAAGACAGCAGATATACATGTACAACTTATGTAGGGAGATTTGTTTCATCCCTGTGTATTATCTGAGGCCGTTCACTTCATTGGGTGTATGTGAGGGTATTTGATCACCACTGCGTTTTTATTTATATTATAAATGAAAAAGAAAATAACATTTTGAAAAAAAAAAGATATTTGCTACTTTCTGTTATAAAAAATATATAAAACAAAATCAAATTTCTTCATAAATTTGTGCCAAAATTCAGCTTTGTCGCAAGTGCTATCAGTGAGTTTTTGGGGACACTATATTATTGGGGACACTAGTATAGTTCTGACTGTGACCAGGATACTGATTCATACAGAGACTATACTAGTAATGGCGGTGATCAGCGTCTTGTAGTGGGAGTGTGATAGTGTGGCGGGCTATCCGGGGCTGGCGCTGACACTGTCTGGGAGGAACGCTAACTGACTCTGACACTAGCTGATGTCGCTAGTGACTCTAATACAGTGATCAGTGATAATTCTGTACACGGACACTGTACTAATGACACTGGCTGGGAGACAGGGGTGATCAGGAGGGCAGTCAAAGGTTTAACTAGGTGCCTAACAAGTGTATGTGTGCTGATTTAACTCACTTAGACTGGCTGGCTTTCCTCCCTGATTTCATCTCTTAACGGTAAGTGAAATCAGGGAGAAAAACAAAACCAGCCAAATTTGTATTGTGTTTACTAACACTCATAGAACTGTGCTGTGATGGGCCACAGCAATCAGCAGGTTCACAGCCAAAATTGGCTGTGAGCCTGCTGACAAACTCGTGCAGTGTCCAGCACAAGAGGCAGGGGGTGCATGCACCTGTCAAACTGGAAGTTCGGCACAAACGTAAGGTTACGTTGCGGTGCTCTGGGGAGCTGCCACTAAAATGACTACTGTCCAGTCGGCAAGTGGTTAATGTCTAATGTAAACACAGGCCATGTGCTCTAGGCGGGGGGGGGGGGGGGGGTTGGGGAGAGGAGAGGGACTTTGATTTGATGTAATCTACTTGATCGACGTCTTTTCAACCACCCTGTTGTTTTTTTTTTTTTTTACCTGATCAGTTCTGCAGGCTATAGCCTGCAGCACTGATGAGTGTATTCTGAGGGCGGAGAAGTCTCTCTGCTGTCAGAATACAATGTCACAGCAGTGAGGTTTCCTCCATCAAATGTGTGGATGGGGAATATGGTCAGTTTTTTTCATTCAACCCGCTGGTTGAATGAAAAAATATGACTAATGTATGGGTAGCTTAGCTTTAGGCACAGCTAGCTAGGAGATGGCTTTTGCCTGTATAATAAAGGGTATAATATATAATATAGTATAATATTCTCAGCCAGAAAACATTCTGTATAAACACGGGGATTCTTTAGGTGGGATGTTACTTTGATTGTCAATGAATGTGCACATAACATATGATATATGTACTTGTTTGAGGTCAGCATGACAGCCGGGCAGCCAATATTTGCAGAAGGAGATCAATAACTGCAGCCTACATTTTTTTCCCAGCGTAGGTGACCGCGGTGTGTACAGTAATATTTCTTATCATGATGCTCAGAGAACGTTCATCTAAATTTCCTTTCACAGCTTGGAGCGCACAGCTCTGCTCACTTTTAGCTCTGTAACTGACAGCTTTTGGTCTCTGCAAGCCAAAGGAAGCCAATTAGCGCCGTTTTCCACCTTCATGGTCCATGATGTGTTCACTGTGTTAGCTATAACAAACCGTTATTGTTCCAAGTGTCAGTTTATTGCTTTCTCTGAGCATAAAGAAATGCATTTCTTTTAGGGCTGCAACTAACGATTATTTTCATAATCAATTAGTTGGCCGATTATTGTTTCGATTAATCGGTTAATAACCTTAAAAAGAAGTGTGGTGTATATTTTAGTTAATATGTAAAGTTTAAAAAAAGGCAATTTATTCTTAAATATCTTTATATGCAGGGGTAAATATAAATAACCAACTATATGGGTAGGGAGTAAAATCTTTAATCCTCTCTGAGAATAACGGCCAGAAGAGATATACTCTATATACTATTAGAGGTTGAATCTGGTAAATATCATCAGACTCAGATCAAATTTTTTTATTTAAAGAAAAAAAAAATCTGTTTTGCAGATTTTCAAACAGAACTGTAATATTACATGCTTTTCTGCAGCTTCTCCGTTGAAGTATACTGAACCAAAAAAGCACCGTTTTGCATTGAAAAAGGTCTCTGACCCTTTCCAAATACACAGCAGCTGAAAAAAACATAGATGTGAACGTTAAATGAACTGTAGTGCATTTCTGCAAAAAGCACCAAAAAACACACAGGTGGGAACCAGGCCTAAGACATTTAGTAACATAATGGAGTTAAAAAAAAATTAAAAATTAGGCCTTCGTTTTTTTTACTGTGCAACAGTGAAAGTAACATTTGCAGTAGAGATTATTTGCTCTTTTTGTACTATGTAAGGCTAATTTTAGCTTTTTTAACCCCATTATGTTACTGGCCGATTAATCGATTATGAAAATAGTAATCGATTAATTTCATAATCGATTAGTTGTCGATTAATCGATTAGTTGTTTCGACCCTAATTTCTTTTTTTAAATTAGCATGAATAAATAAATATATATATATATATATATATATATATATATATATATTGGAACCCCGGATTGCGAGTAATGCGGTTAACGAGCGTTTCGCAATATGAGCACTGTATTTTTAAAAATCGTAACTCGGTTTGCGAGTGTTGTCTCGCAACACGAGCACGATTCAGGCCAAAGCGGTGTTTTTGGATTACGAGCATACTCCTGGAACGGATTATGCTCGTATATATAATTATATTTAGTTCTGCATTGACTTCAATGGGATTCAATACCACATGTGGCCAGAGGGAGGGGGGTGCCAGAGAGCCTTCAAAACGGCCGAAAAGGCCCGAGGACACTTCGGCTGACCTCGGCAAACCTTGCAAAGACTTCCTACCTGAGATTTGCTGAGGTCAGCCGTGCTGTACTCGAGCCTTTCCGTGCATTTCCTAACGGGACGTTCGGCTCTGCTTGGCTCTGGCGCCCCCCACCTCAGGCCAAAAGCGGTACTGCACACCGCTTTGGCCTGAATCGTGCTCTTTTTGCGAGACAACACTCGCAAACCGAGTTACGATTTTTAAAAATACAGTGCTTGTATTGCAAAACTTTAATGGCTTCCCAGTCTTAGTCCATAGTGTTCAATATTGAGTTGGCCCACCCTTTGCAGCTATAACAGCTTCAATTTTTGTGGGAAGGCTGTCCACAAGGTATAGGAGTGCCTATAGGAATGTTTGACCATTCTTCCAAACTCACTTCATGTCTTTATAGACCTTGTTTTGTGCACTGGTGCATAGTTATGTATGAACAGGAAGGGGTCATGCCCAAACTGTTCCCACAAAGTTAGGCACATACATTTGTCAAAAATGTCTTGGTATGCTGACGCCTTAAGAGTTCCCTTCACTGGAACTAAGGAGCCAAACCCAACCCCTGAAATACAACCCCACACCATAGTCCCCCCTCCACGAAATTATTTGGAGCAGTGCACAAATCAAGGTCCATAAAGACATGGATGAGTGAGTTTGGGGTGGAGAAACTTGACTGGCCTGCACAGAGTCCTGACCTCAACCCAATAGAACACCTTTGGTATGAATTAGAGCAAAGACTGCAAGCCAGGCCTTCTCAGCCAACATCAATGCCTGACCTCACAAATGCGCTTCTGGAAGAATGGTCAAACATTCCCATAGACACACTCCGAAAACTTGGGGACAGCCTTCACAGAAGAGTTGAAGCTGTTATAGCTGCAAAAGGTGTGCCAACTCAATATTGAACCCTACGGACTAAGACTGAGATGCCATTAAAGTTCATGTGCGTTTATATATATCAGGGTGAATATAAATCAATGATTTAAAAAAAAAAATTAAAAAATCAGATTTTTTTCTATTTAAATCAATTTTTTTGATTTTTATCAAATTTATTTTAATAAAATGCTTTTGGATTAAAAATCTATCTAAAGATAGTTTTCTATTTAAGATACATTAATAATTTAGTTTATTCAGCATGAAATGAAATGAAATAGTTATGTAGCATGAGGCTGTATATTTTGCAGTATTTACATTTTTGGTAAACTCATTCAATGAATCCATACTCTGCGAGCTGAGATAACATGCACTGCATTGATGCATTCACACAATGTCACAGTAACCATGAGATAAAACAGTTCAGGAATATTCCTTTATCCCATTGTTTTGCAAATCTATGTACACTACAAACTGTATGATTGAATCGGTTCTGATATTGCTGTTTTACTAACCTGACAGCTTATTATTCTAAATGGGAAACCTTCATTTTGTTTGCAAATATTAAAGATTTTAACATCCAGCAAGAATAAGTCCTTACATTTAAAGAGCACCTGTCATTTCAGATCCATCATGGCAATACCTGTTACCGGGCATCCACTCACATGCTGCCGCCACGTCCCTCACCTTGTTGTGTCACTGCCACATCACCAGCCGTCCCATTAAAGTGAATGGGACTGTCGGTGAGTCAAAAGCGGGTCAGAGGAGGAGCCACCGCGGGACAGAGATGACAGTTGCTTTTTAAAAGTTATGATTTAAATCGAACCTTTTTACTAGTGATTTAAATCGACTTGATTTTAATCAAATCCACCCTGAGATATATATATATATATATGTATGTGTGTGTGTGTATGTGTGTGTGTATATATATATATATATATATATATATATATATATATATATATATTTCTTCAAAAGACCCCTCGTATGTATGTATGTATATATATATATATATATATATATATATATATATATATATATATATATATATATATATATATATATATATATATATTTATTTTGATAGCCAATAATAATACATATGAGCAGGGTATTTATTACAACATTGTCCCAAATAAGAGCCTTGCACGCCCTTAAAAAAAGTCTGTGGAAACATTTCTTAAAGTGTTTCTAAAGGTAATTTTGTTTCTCCATTTTTTTTTTTTTTTTACAAAAACAACAAACAACAACAAACATGTCATACTTACCTTCTCTGTGTAATGGTTTTGCACAGAGCAGCCCTGATCCTTTTTTTTTTTTGGGTCCCCGCTGATGTTCCTGGCTCCTCCTCTTCATCCAGTGCCCCCATAGGAAGCTGCTTCCTAAGGTGGCACACGTGCGGACTCGCTCTTGAGCCTCGCTGCCCGTGTCCATAGACACAGTGGGGCACGACCCCACTCCCTCGTCACAGAGTTTGATTGACAGGGTACACTGGGTACAGAAGAAGTTTTTTTTAACTTCATGCATAGAATGCATGGAGGTGAAAAAAAAACTTCAGCCTTTAGAACTACTTTAAGTATGTAAATTAGTCGTAAAGTTAATATCACGTAAAATCCTTTTCCTTCATTCACAGAGAATATATTTGGATTTGGCCATTATTCTGTTTTTCATGGAAGATCGATAATGTTTATGTTTATACATAGTTTAATTATACTAGTTAAATAAAAGAAATGCCAAGAATAAAATTGGAGCTTTCTGTGTCTAGCCATTGTGTAGGTTTACCCGAGTCAATTTAAACACGGTGAGGTTGATTTACTAAAGGCAAATAGACTGTGCACTTTACAAAGTGCAGTTGCTCCAGAGCTTAGTAAATGAGGTAAGGCTTTACTTTGCAAAGAATACCCAATCACATGCAAGGAAAATTGAAAAAAAACAGCATTTTTGCTTGCACATGATTGGATGATGGAAGTCAGCAGAGCTGCTGCTCATTTACTAAGCTCTGAAACAACTGCACTTTGCAATGTGCACAGTCTATTTGCCTTTAGTAAATCAACCCCAATGCTTTGATGATTGAAATAAAGAGATCATACTGTATGTGCAGTGGTTTAAGCAGACACAACATTAAACTGTCAATGCAATTTGATTTTGTGTATACAGCAGGTGTTCTAGCATGTCACCTTTGTTTTGCAATAATGCTCTTATGCTCGGACTCAGTGTTTTTTTTTTTTCTTGTGTCTAAACTTTTTTGAACAAACTATTTAAATGCAAATATTAATGTGTCCTCGTACACTTTTTTCTGTGTCATGATAGGTAATGCGCAATCACCATCTTAATCCTTTTGCCTGCCCCTGCTGGCTCTTAACTGCTATTATCTTGGCTGTTGTCCCCTGTGACAGCTCAATGAGCAATGCTGGAAGATTACATTTGACGAGGATGCATTTTGAGAAGCGTTACATAATGGATGATTTTTCTAGCATTACATAGTAAGCAGTGAAAGTATTCCTCTCCAATCTGACCCGCATGCTATTGACATTATTTTGCCATGATGGAGCAAGTCAGTGCAGTGTATATGATGAAGAATTTTCATTTTAATTACAAAAAAAAAAAGGTTATAGATTGTTGTGGAAAATATCATGGAGATTTCTACAAATACAGTGGTTTTATACCAATTATAACACATTTGACTGTAGAAATAATATATATATATATTGTGGCAGAGCAAGGCTCTGTCACTATGAAAATGGGGTTAAAGTGGACACAGAGTCTGCATATTGTCTGAGTGCAGAGCTACAGAGTGTAGGTTTGAGGTGGAGAGAACTGCTCTGGCAGTTTTCTCCAGGTTTTGCTAGTTCCTTATGGGGCTCTGTAGTTTGGAGATCCTTCAGAGTCTTGGGTGGGACGGGATCTCCAACCCTGTGTCCGGGTCTTGTGGACAGCCAGCAGGGTGTGTGCCCAGGTGCACACAGCCCATATAACGAGGGACTGGTGAGAGCAGAAAGGGTGGAGGAAGGTGAAGTTGGAGCAGTGGCTGCTAGTAAGTGTCTCTGTGTGAGAACAGATGCTGTGTGCGTTGAAGGGCTTCAAAGCTATGTGCGTCCAAGGAGCCAGATGCTGTGTGCGTTGAAGGGCTTCAAAGCTGTGTGCGTCCAGGGAGCCAGAAGCTGTGTGCATTGAAGGGCTGTAAAGCTGTGTGCGTCAAAGGAGCCAGAAGCTGTGTGCATTGAAGCTCTTGAAACTGTGTGTGACCAAGGAGCCTAAGACTGTGTGCATCCAAGCAGCTTGTTTGAGGGGCCTGTTCCCTATAGCAGCAATACTGCTGAAGAGTAGCCAGGTGGGCCAGCATTTTCATTTGGATTTTCTATTGTATTTACTTGCTGAAGCTTGGACCCCTGCGTGGGATTCCTGGATGGACTTTTGTTGTTTTTTCCTTTAATAAACGTGGGCTACCAGGCCCTTAACTATAAATGCCTCTCTGATGTGGACTCACTGCACTAAAACGCATCTATCCACTTGAGCTGAACAATCCCCAATGTCACAATATATATATAGATATAGATCTATATCTATATAGATATAGATCTATATAGATATATCTATATAGATCTATATCTATATAGATATATATATTATATATATTATCAAAAGTGAGTACACCCCTCACATTTTTGTAAATATCTTATTATATCTTTTCATGTGACAACACTGAAGAAATGACACTTTGCTACAATGTAAAGTAGTGAGTGTACAGCTTGTATAACAGTGTAAATTTGCTGTCCCCTCAAAATATCTCCACACACAGCCATTAATGTCTAAACCGCTGGCAACAAAAGTGAGTACACCCCTAAGTGAAAATGGCCAAATTGGGCCCACTTAGCCATTTTCCCTACATAAAGATGGCCTAGGCTATAAGAAGATTGCCAAGACCCTGAAACTGAGCTGCAGCACGGTGGCCAAGACCATACAGCAGTTTAACAGGATCGGTTCCACTCAGAGCAGGCCTCGCCATGGTCGACCAAAGAAGTTGAGTGCACGTGCTCAACATCATATCCAGAGGTTGTCTTTGGGAAATAGAAGTATGAGTGCTGTCAGCATTGCTGCAGAGGTTTAAGGGGTGTGGGGTCAGCCTGTCAGTGCTCAGACCATACGCCGTACACTGCATCAAATTGGTCTGCATGGCTGTCGTCCCAGAAGGAAGCCTCTTCTAAAGATGATACACAAGAAAGCCCGCAAACAGTTTTCTGAAGACAAGCAGACTAAGGACATGGATTACTGGAACCATGTCCTCTGGTCTGATGAGACCAAGATAAACTTATTTGGTTCAGATGGTGTCAAACGTGTGTGGCGACAACCAGGTGATGAGTACAAAGACAAGTGTGTCTTGCCTACAGTCAAGCATGGTGGTGGGAGTGTCATGGTCTGGGGCTGCATGAGTGTTGCTGGCACTGGGGAGCTACAGTTCATTGAGGGAACCATGAATGCCAACATGTCCTGTGACATACTGAAGCAGAGCATGATCCCCTCCCTTCAGAGACTGGGCTGCAGGGCAGTATTCCAGCATGATAACGACCCCAAACACACCTCCAAGACGACCACTGCCTTGCTAAAGAAGCTGAGGCTAAAGGTGATGGACTGGCCAAGCATGTCTCCAGGCCTAAACCCTATTGAGCATCTGTGGGGCATCCTCAAATGGAAGGTGGAGGAGCGCAAGGTCTCTAACATCCACCAGCTCTGTGATGTCTTCATGGAGGAGTGGAAGAGGACTCCAGTTGTAACCTGTGAAGCTCTGGTGAACTCCATACGCAAGAGGGTTAAGGCAGTGCTGGAAAATAAAGGTGGCCACACAAAATGTTGACATGTTGAGCCCAATTTGGAAATTTTCACTTAAGGGTGTACTCACTTTTGTTGCCAGCGGTTTAGACATTAATGGCTGTGTGTTGAGTTATTTTGAGGGGACAGCAAATTGACACTGTTATACAAGCTGTACACTCACTACTTTACATTGTAGCAAAGTGTCAATTCCTCAGTGTTGTCACTTGAAAAGATATAATAAAATATTTACAAAAATGTGAGGGGTGTACTCACTTTTAAGATGCTGTGTATGTGTGTGTATGTATGTGTGTGTGTGTATAGATAGATAGATAGATAGATAGATAGATATCTCTATATATTCATATATATAGAAAGATAGATATATCTATATGTATAGTTATATCTATCTCTATGTATGTATGTATATGTATATATATATATATATATATATATATATATATATATATATATATATATATATATATATAAATATATAAAACATGGTTAGGTTTAAAAAAGACACAAGTCCATCTAGCTCAACAAAAAAAATAATACAATCCCATATACACAATTCTTCACCCACAGTTGATCCAGAGGAAGGCAAAAAACTCCAGCAAAGCATGCTCAATTTTGCTACAGCAGGGGAAAAAAATCCTTCCTGATCCCCTGAGAGGCAATCCGATTTTAGAAGTAGCATTTAGTTAGCTAAATTCAGTTATTAAATCATGAACTTCACTCCCAAAACCCTTGCAACTCAACCCCCTCCACAATTTGTAAAGCCACATTTTACTTTTTAGATTTATTTACCTTTTTTCTTACGCTTCTAACTCCAGTCTGCCCCCCAACTCCATTCCAACCTAGATAAGAATGGCGTGTCCCTTCCTCCAGCAGCCTCTTGAAAGTTCTACATCAGATATCCCAGATGGCATTGACCTCCACAGTGCAGGTGGAGGAGGGCAGACCTGTGGCTGGAGGAGGTGCATCATCGGGGACTGTCTGAAAAAACTCAAGAGACACCTGGATTCCATTAACATAAAATTGAAAATGGTGACGCAAGACCCAGCGTGCATCATGGCATCAGTAGATCAGAGCAGACTATGCTGTATTTGCTTGGCATGTGAGTTTGGTAATCATAGATAGCCCCAGCAACAAAAGTAAGTAGGGATATTAGAGAAAAAAAAATGCATTGGAGGGTGAAGTTCATGTATAAAATTTATCATAGACAGTTCTATTACTGGAGTTGGTAACTGTTTAATAAGACCCTTAAAATGTACTGTACCCACCAATTCTTAACATTATTCATGTTCATTATTAGAAAGGTATTTGTATTAAGGGTGTAAGTGGTTCTATGTGTCACCTTTGTAGGTGTCAGCAGGTAGGTGACCGACAACTTGTTTGTTCGTTCAGAGATGTTCTGTGTAATGTCTTGCCTCCACTATTGGCCTACTTCTGGGAGAGCTTCCAACCAAAGACCGCAAAGCAAAACATTGATTTCGTTTGCCCTTTTGAGATATTTCTCTCCCTAGAGAAAGACAGATTAGCTTGGTGCCATAGATCCAAAATGGACAAATAATGTAATTAGTATTTGTCCTCTAGTCTCCACAGTACAAACAGAGTAATTGAAATGGACATGAGTCCGTATTAAGAGATGAATCAACATGTCTCAGTATTTCCAGCTTCTTATCGACAAAGCTGAAGCTCTGCATGTTTAGTGCTGTCAATATTTTGATTTGATCATTAAAGGTGGCATAGGTCTGTCCAAACGCATGTCCCAAGTGGCCAGAGAGTGACGTGCCATCGTCATCAGGAGAATATCTTAATGAACTTCATTAGAGCTTGTGTAGTTTTGTAGCATTATGGGAATTAAGCTTCAGCATCTCCTGTGTGCGTTGAAATTGTAATGGAACACTAAAGAACAAACATTTAACGCTACATACTCTAGTTTGTGTCAAAGATTTTCGTAATCAACAGGCAATAAGAAAGGGGTTTTTATACAATATCTCTCTGTATGATCTTTATTATACCATTGGGTTTTTGAGAAGAATAATGTTGTAATTTAGCAGTGACCACATAACCATTTGGATAAATCAACTAGTTTAATCTGCAGAATAGATATCTACAGACAAAACAAACTATAAGCGGCATTTCTTCCCTCAGACATTTAAAAAATGAGACCCAAAGTATCCATGAATTGCCTTACCAAAGACCTTCATGACTGATGAAGGGCTCCCAACCATCCAAAATATTTCCCATCCTGTTGTGACAGAAACTGATGGGAAATCTCCCTAGCAAGGATACAGACAGCAGTAGAATCCTGACAGTGGCATTAAACTTTCCCTGTTTTATCCAAAAGTAGTAAACGATTTTGACTGGAGTTGGGTTTGTTGCAAGCTGCCAGCAAACCCATCCCAATGGAGAGGACACTGAGAAAGGTCTATCAGCTTGTATTTTGTAGATTATTAGATACCATCAGGAAAATACAATATAACTATAACAACTCTTTTCTGGTGGTAGTTTCCTTAAGACCTGTCTGCACCTAATTCAGGCAAGCATTTTCGGCAGTGTCGATAACATTACCAACAGGTGTGGCAATTTCAGGTAGTCCTTGCTCTCGCCACTTTTAGAACCTGTTGCTATGGCAGACAAAATTGATTGAAGGCTACCTGTAGGTTAGGAACTGGAACCCAAGCCACATCCCATATCGAAGAGAAAAAGTAAAAAGGGGGTGCCCCAGGGATTTTATGGGCGAGGGTAAAGACCAGATGAAGGAGTAGTTTTCTACTCCTTTATCTGGTCTTTACTCTCGCCCAAAAAATCCCTGGGGCGCCCCCTTTTTGCTTTTTCTGTTGCTATGGCAGCGACAAACTCGATGAATTTCTGACAGTTCTCAGCAAAGGAAGCTGGGAATAATTAAGTACAAGTTTGTATTGGTGACAGAGGTATGCCAGTTGGACATGTCTATGCTGGGAAACTGTCATGTATGTGACAGCTTCCCATAAAGTGCTCTATCACCAGCACCATTCAGCTATTAAGCGGCAATGCCCATAATTTGGAAAATGACTTGTCACTGGCTGGGTGGAGTCTAATGGGGAACTAAAGCCAAATATACAGCGCTGTTGCAGTCTCTCCCTAATTAAGTTAAGTGTATGCAGGGATGTACCAGTGGCGAAGCAAACCAGGCATTTGCCTTGGGTGGCATTTTTAAGGGGGGCAGCGCCACCACTAAGGCCACCGCGCTATAGCTAAATGACGGCTACAGCGTGGTCGGCCCAATCTGTGATCCCACAGATCGGGGTAAAGAGCCAATCACAGCGGCTCTTTGCCATGTGATCAGCTGTTTCCAATCACAGCTGATCATGATCAAAACACGCCAGATATCGGCATTTCTTTCCTAATGCTGTCACAGCGTCAGGAGAGGAGAGAGCCGGTAACCGGCTAGTGTAAAAGGGGACATCTACTGTGATAATCAGGGCACTGATCATCGGTATCCTGATGATCAGTGCAGCCCCAACAGTGCCCATCAGTGCTGCCAATCAGTGCTACCAATTGGTGCTTCCTCGTCAGTGCCCATCAGTGCCGACCATTGGTGCCCATCGGTGCCTCCTCATCAGTGCCCACCAGTGCCACCTCATCCTCTGTCCTGCTGACCCCGTCCTATGTCCCGCAGACCTCCTCTGAATATCCTCTGTTCCATTGATATGTGGCTCTTGGAGGAATGATGTCTCTGGGTCTAATGAGGAAGCAACAGCTGTTTTCTGTGAACAGCTGCAGCTTCCTCATCAGACCCTGAGACAAGAAAGGTATACTGCTGCTGGGGTGGGACAAATTTACATTCACATGGGGGGGGGGGATGGGGTCACCCGATTTTAGTCTTGCTTAGGGCAATACAAAACGAAAATACACCACTGAGTGTATGCAGCGGTGCTGTGGCTGTTGGCTGCTGTGAACCCTGTAGAGACTGAATCTTGATAGAATGCCAGCATTTAGGTAAAATCCACAGGTAAGTAGCCTTTATTTAAGAAAAACAAAGCATACAATACACACAAAGGGCCAATGGGCCAATGTGTTTCGCCCATCAGGCCTTAATCATGGCTGGCAGTGTTGTGCAAATACATACTGTATATAGAAATAAATAAACCACATATACCTAGCGGGAAGGACAAATGAAAGCTGGGTAATATATAAAAATCAGAATGAAAGGAAATATGGATAAAAAAATAATATACCGCATAAGGATATACCAGATCACAAGATGTACATAATAACTATTTCAGATTATTTCAGATATATATCTACATCCCAATGATAACTGAGACCATCTGGTGCATGAGTTTGTAATTTTATATATCCACCAGATCTTTCTAAAAGCTTGCAATATTTGTTACCATCTCTGTCTGTAAAAGTTACTTTTTCTATGCCAGAAAATACAAATGATGACATATTGCCACTGTGTGCAGTTCTACAGTGTTTAGATACTCTGGAAATATTTTTGTCATTTGCATTGACCGCATCACAGTAATGTTCCCCTATCCTTGTAGTGGGCGAGTATTACAACCCACATATTGCAGTTTATCACTTACAGCCATGGTGAACATCCAAGGGGGACCAGGTTTTTTCCCCCTCCCTTGCTAATTTATAAATAAGGTAGTGGGACAGGCTTTACATCTTTTCCCCGCGTAACCCTATTTGCCAATAATTTTTATTGGTACAGTCGTTTTATTGATGACCTGCTTATTATATGTCAGGGGGACCCAGATCAAACTTTACAACAGTAAAATAGTTATGTACATCGTCTGATTTTGTATATCCTTAGGTTTATGTGGTAGTTTATATTTGTATCCATATTCCCTTCCATTCTGATGCAATTTTCATATATTACCCAGCTTTCTTTTGTCCTTCTCCCTAATTACATGTGGTTTCTTTATTTCTATATATGGTATGTACTTGCACAACATTGCCAGCCATGATTAAGGCCCGATGGCCAAAACGCATTGGGCCTTTGTGTGGATTTGTTCTTCTTAAATAAAGGCTACTTGCTTGTGGATTATACTGAATTGTATCAAGATTCAGGAACTAAAAGACTAGTTCCCCATCAGAATTAAAAAGAATTCCGTGCTTAGCAATAATATGAACTGCTGCCTCCCTATAACAAACTTCACAAAGTGAAATCCAATAAATATAAAATCAAAGAAAGGGAAAACTGTGCTGTTCTATGAAGCCAATCTACCATAAAATGTAAAATGGGGGTGGTGGAAGTATTCTGGGGAGTGCAGGGGAACAAATCCCCAAACACAGGTGTGAAGCTGTGTGCACTGTATGATAAATGCCATGGACTGGCTTATATAAAGGTGCTATAACATATCAAGCAAAAACCAGTGAAAGATAGATATATATATATATATATATATATATATATATATATATATAATATATATAATATATATAATGAATAAATCGTATGTAAGTGCATAAGAAGATTAATTTACGTAGAACAAATTTATAAATAGGTGAAAAAGTCCAAAGACTATAAAAATGAACACCCAAAAGTGACTGGTGCAAAAAAATGGTAGTGACAGTCTATCTTGAATTCCAGTGCCAGAAGTATATAAGTGACTTTTCCGTGCTCTCCTCTTGTATTTGCACTCACCAGAGTGCCTTACCCCCTGCAAGGGTAAAAGGCGTGTAATACTCCTATTCCTGGTGGCCCAATGCCGGGATATTTCCTCCTCCACTGCCTGGTATGGACAATCGAGTCTATACCTGGAAGCTTGGTCCCTCTTGGCATGAGTAGCAGAGGCGGGACTTAGTATGCACTACATCACTTCCGGCACTTCCGGTTTCTCTTGGCGCAGTCTGTGGAACGCACGCCGTCCAGACCCCGAGACCGACTTGTTTATCCGCTTAATGGCAACTGGAGTAATTGGAGCTCCACAATTTTTAAACTAGAATCCACTGTATAGATATATTTTTAATAAAATACTTATAGTTTTTACGGTGGTACGTTATGAGGGTCCGTTCTTTTTACTAATTTTCATGTGGATACCTGAACGCTCCAACCTCTTAGTGGAGGGAGGAGAACACCGCTAGTGGAATACTAGGAGCCTGTTTTCACCCCACTACACGCTACTTACCCCAGAAGGAGACTCGATCGTCCATACCTGGCAGTGGAGGAGGAAATATCCTGGCATTGGGCCACCAGGAATAGGAGTATTACACGCCTTTTACCCCTGCAGGGGTAAGGCGCTCTGGTGAGTGCAAATACAAGAGGAGAGCACGGAAAAGTCACTTATATACTTCTGGCACTGGAATTCAAGATAGATTGTCACCACCATTTTTTTGCACCAGTCACTTTTGGGAGTTCATTTTTGATATATGGACATTAATTACTTCATTTTTACTGTATAGTCTTTGGACTTTTCATCTATTTATAAATTTGTTCTACGTAAATTAATTTCCTTATGCACTTACAAATGATTTATTCATTATTATATATATATATCTTTCACTGGTTTTTGCTTGATATGTTATAGCACCTTTATATAAGCCAGTCCACGGCATTTATCATACAGTGCACACAGCTTCACACCTGTGTTTGGGGATTAGTTCCCCATCAGGTCTGCTTTACTTTTGATTGACCGCACACCGCAGTGGGTGGATTCAAAAGCTGCTGGATTTGCCCTCTGCTGTATGCAGTCAATCAGAAGTAGAGTGGGCCTGATGGGAAACTAGTCTCTCAGTTGCCCTATGGGATCTGCCCGCCACTAGTATACAACGTCTCTGCCATGTGTCTGCCAGTATGATGAGTGTAGTGATGACGGAGTGTTCAGTATGCGCCTGACAGATTCATAAATTGGGCGCAAGCACCAACACTTTCACTACTACGCCCCAACAGAATCCTACGACAACGTTTATGAAGTTTCCCCAATATGCATTAGTTAATACGAACTACAATAACAAGTGTCTGTGAACGCATAAGGAGCACCGTTTTACTTTGATGTAAACCATGACTTTCTTATGGATATGGATATTTTAGAGAGGAAGTCTGTCCTACTTCCCATATCACGAACGTGGATTAACGGATAGCCTGCTCTGCTAGTGACTGAATATATTAAAGAAATCCCTTCTTGACTAGATTAAAATTTTGTACATGTTATTTATTTCTATTTGGACTGAGAGAGGATGAAGCATCACCAGAATGCTCAGACATACAGAATATTTCTTAAAGTAAGAACACCGAGTGTGTATGTTGCTGAAGCCTTACAGTTAGAGCTGCATGATTCTGGATAAAATGAGAATCACAATTTTTTTGCTTAGAATAAAGATCACAATTCTTGGCGTAACATCATCTTTCACATTATACAAAAACGGGCTACCTTTACTGTTTTTTTTTTTTTTTTTAATTCATTGAAGTGTATTTTTTCCCAAATTATTGCACAAATACAGTGTGACATAAAATACTGTAACGACTGACATTTTATTCTCTAGGGTCTCTGCTAAAAAAAAATATATATATAATGTTTGGGGGTTCTAAGTAATTTTTTAGCAAAAAATACTGATTTTAACTTGTAAGCAACAAGTGTCAGAAAAAGGCTTATGCAGCGTACACACGAGCGGAATTTCTGACAGAAAGCGTCCGATGGGAGCTTTTCATCGTATATTCCGACCGTGTATATGCCCCATCGGACTTTTTCTGTCGAAAATTCAGACAGACTTAGATAGAGAACATGTTCTTTATTTTTCCGATGGAACAAATTACTATCGGAAAAAACGCTTGTTTGTATGCTGTTCCGACGCACCAAAAACTACGCATGCTCTGAAGCAAGTACAAGACGGAAGCTATTGGCTACTGGCTATGAACTTCCGTTTTCTAGTCCCGTCGTATGTGTTGTACGTCACCTCGTTCTGGATGGTTGGAATTTGGTGTGACTGTGTGTATGCAAGACAGCTTGAGTGGAATTCTGTCGGAACTCCGTCTGAAAAACCTTCAGAGTTTATTCCGACGGCAAATCCGGTCGTATGTACAGGGCATCAGTCTTTAAGTGGTTAAACTGACCTCATTTACAGACCGAAATTTCATCCCTTTGATCTAAAAGAACCAAATGATACAATGTTTCTTTTTATCTCTCAGCGCTGTGCAATGTTGTGATAAACTTTGGCAGCTTTTTTTTTTTTTTTTGACAGCTCTAAGCAGAGAACTGCTCTGCACTTTTTACATGAATCCTGGAAGTGCCGGATTAAGATCATGAGGGGGTTGAATCGAGGTCTCAATTTTTTTAACGATTAATCGGGCAGCTCTACTTACAGTTTATGGCAGAGAATTAGAATAGGATTTCTGCTGACAAAGTTAGTACCTTGGTGGGTTTATCGGAATGAGTGGTGATAAAGGCCATTGTGGATTATTTCTCTGCATATTGGTTCTTTATGACTGTGCAACTGAGGTAATGACATTGGTGTGTCGCCTATACAGTTTGTGCTACATTTTGTCACCGGCCCGGCACTCACCCCATCTAGGTTGCGGCGGCTGCCGCTTCCCTGCATCACGCCGTGTGTCTCCTCCCTCCTCCTCCTAGGCAGCCAATCAGATCACCTCTCCTTTCGGCCAACTCTTTCGGAATGAAAGAGTATCTCAAGCCAACATTTTTTTTCATTTAAAGTGTAAAAAAAAATCCCCAAACTGAGATATGCCCACCTAGCATTATCCAAAATGTCTTTTCCATGGTTTCGTGCTTATACCCCCCTTTGGTGGAATAAACATTTGTCTGAACTACAGTTGGTGCTGGATCCTAAATTGTGGCTAACCAGCGTATTCTTTGTCTTTCCCATGTAATAGCTAATGAAGTAATTAAACAGTTTTCTACTTTGCAGACTAAATTCTCAATACCCAATTGTATGATATTTCGGTTTCTTCATTTACATTATGCTCTCAAATCCCAATTTGCATCTTGGACTGCAGAGTTCCCTTCCCTGGAGCTTGTAGAAATTTTAAATGATGAGGAGTCCAGTAAACTCATCTCTAACTTTTACAATCTTCTCAGTCATTTAGCAACCCGATTGACCTATGTTCTTAAGGCTCAGTGGGAACCTGATATGGGGGAACTGGATGATGAGGATTGGGGTGAGGTTTTAGAAAATTGTAAAAAGGTTTCCCCAAAAATCTCTGATCGTTTAGTTCTCTTGTACAAGGTGGTATCAAAATGTTTCAAGACTAGTTTTGTAACACGCCAACAGATGGTTGCACGCACAGTCACAGGGAGCACTGACCTTCATAAGTCAGTGTGCCAAAAGACATTGTCCTGTGTACATCGGGAGCTGTGCAACTGGTGCTATTCTGACCACGTGCGTTACCACGTCTGCTATTCCATCATGGACAGCAAGTTAGAACAAAGAGCGAATGTAAAATTCTGCGTGAAACTGGGCAAATCTGCCACAGAGACATTTGACATGATTTTGCAAGTTTTTGTCTATGCTGCAATTGTATTATTTATGGCTTGCTTATTTAGTCCAAATAGCCATGAGGCTGAGTTATCTGTGTGAAGACAGGTTGTGGGTTTGTGTGGACCGAATTAGCTAGAAGGCTGTGCCTTCCTTTGTATTCTGTGGTGTGTTGAACCCCTGAGTGGAAATCTCAATGTAAACAAAACTTTTTTTTTTTTTAAGAAAAATGGGCGGAAAAGTCCTTGTAACACAAGTTGGTGAGTGGGCTGAGCCAATAAAACTCTGTCCTCAAAGCAAAACCTTCACAATATATAAGTAAAGTTAGTTTATGGACCCATTCACACTAATAAAATACTAATGCCGCGTACACACGGTCGGACTTTTTGTCTACAAAAGTCCGATGGACGCCGACGGACTAAAGCCGGCTGACAATCCGATCGTGTGTGGGCTTCCTCGGACTTTCAGCGGACTTTTCCAGCCGCAAATCTGACGGACTTTAGATTTGAAACATGCTTCAAATCTTTACGTAACTCCGCCGGACCCAGAAATCCGCCTGTCTGTATGCTAGTCCGACGGACAAAAACCCACGCTAGGGCAGCTATTGGCTACTGGCTATCAACTTCCTTATTTTAGTCCGGTCGTACGTCATCACGTACAAATCCGTCAGACTTTTGTGTGATCGTATGTAGGCAAGTCCGTTCGTTAGAAAGTCTGCCGCAAGTCCGCCAAAAGTCCGTCGAAAGTCTGTCGGACGGGCTGTCGGACTTTTGTAGACGAAAAGTCCAACCGTGTGTACACGGCATAACTTTCCCCTTTTAGTGTGTGGGCAGCCGTTTTCATCTGCAGTGAGCTGTGAGGAGGGCAGTGGTGGCTGGTGGTATATTGGGGGGAGCGACAAACAATGCATCCACAATTAACCCCCCCCCCCTCAGTCGGTCGCTGGGTCATCTCCCTCCACCCCCCCCCCCTCCGGTCGGTCAGGTCACCAGCCCCACGCTTACCCCATCTAGGTTGCGGCATCTCCTCCCTCCTCCTTCTAGGTGGCCAATCGGATCACCTTTCCTTTCAGCCAGTCGGGTGACGGGTCTCATGGTCCGCTTCCTGATTGGCTGGGAGGAGAATCAGTGTGACAATAGGGTGTGCTCTGCTCCCCAAGCCCACCCTTTTTTTGAAGCCTATTAGAGCCTCTAATCATGTGCATCAAAAAAAAATATTGGAATCCATGTGTCCGGCTACCCGCATGTAGATTAGGGGGCTGGACGCATGGATGGGGGGGGGGGGGTCACGCCCCTGTGCCCGTATGGACGGGCCGCCACTGGATGAGGGAGTAGTGTGATAAACATTTTTAACACATCACACAGTATGCTTTTTTTTTTTATTTTTTAAAAACTTTATAAGTGCACGGTGACACTTCATTCATGTTTCCACAGAGCAGTGTGGTGTGTTGCGCTGCTATGTGTTGATATGCGGTGCCAACCTGTGCAGATGATTGCACCACACCTCCAGGCTGCATTCCAGTGCGAACGGGACACACTTAACGGTGACAGGCGTTTATCCAGTACAGAAAATTGCCAGTCACCTGTGAACGAGCCCTTAAACATAAGCATTCATTACAGCAAAACACCCTTTAAACAGGACTACACTTTGGGAGAATCCCACCATTTTCCATGGAACTGTTCGTCATTACAATTGTGTTTAAACAATAACTCCACTGCACTGCTCTGTGTTGTTGTTCGCACTGATAACATGTGAACGATGCTGAGATTTGACATCCTGTTTCAAAAACATTTTCTCCATGTTTGCCAGTTAGACATTTTTGTAAATGAAATAGCCGAATTATTGTGAGTATTTAGCAAATCTTTGTCATATTGGAAAAGAAAATGTTCTGCCTATGGTGAGCCAATGTTTATGCAAGTATTTAGAATTCACCTTTGCTTTAACCTAATCTGTTAACATTTGGTTTGTCTACTAAGCTTCATATTTTTTTCTGGCTTTAAAGTGAATTTGCCCAGGCTTTGGATATTCAGTTTCCAAAAAGTTTGTTTCTTATGGATGGTTTTCTGAAAGCAGCCACAGCCTAAGTGGAAAAGCCTGTACCCCACTATAATGATGCAAAAAAGAACCCCCCTGCTCTCTTTGTGGAAGCCATGGTGTCTCTGCAGATGTCTGACACCCCTGGCTGATTCAGTACTAGGGCTATCAAGGAAGGGTCCCGCTGTACATTTATTTTGGCAGGGGACAAACTGTAAGACTTCACATCGTCGCATCATGGCTACCAGTCCTCTTCTGGTTTGTGTTGCCCAACATAATTCAACTAACTTCCCATGAGCACATCTGTCATGGACACCCCCCTGGGGGTGCATCATTAGGCAGCTAGGGTTTATATGCTTCCCCCCTCACATTTGACACCTTTTTGGGGGAGCGGGGCCACCGTGTATGACAGTTCGGCCCCCCTCCTCCTTCCTCCGGGCCAATTGGAAAGCGCAGCGCGCTTCATGCATGCGCAGTAGAGAAACCTGCAGTGAAGCCTAAAGGCTTCACTGCCTGTTTCCCTTAACAGGAATGGTGGCGGCAGCACCCGGGAGCTGATCCGAAGATCGGCTGGGGTGCCGAAATCGCAGGCTCCCTGGACAGGTAAGTGCCCTGATATTAAAAGTCAGCAGCTACAGTATTTGTAGCTGCTGACTTTTACTTTTTTTTTTTTTTGGCTGGACTTCCTCTTTAGTGCGATAAGTACTTCTGCTGTGAAACTTGAGGATGAATTGCTCCACAGTGCCTATAGCTACAGAGGCTTGTTTTAAAGCTCATTTACTGCTTGTTAGGAAAAGTGTATGTCCATGGCATGCCAAAGGTTCACTTTAAAGTAAGTAACTGTAGGTGGAATAGTAACTCTTATGCCGCGTACACACGACCGATCTTTCTGTCAGAATAAATTCTGAAGGACTTTCCAACGGAGTTCCGACGGAGTTCCGCTGAAACTGTCTTGCCTACACACGATCACGCCAAAGTCCGACTGTCTAGAACGCGGTGACGTACAACACGTACAACGGGACTAGAAAAAGGAAGTTCAATAGCGAGTAGCCAATAGTTGCCGTCTTGTACTTGCTTCAGAGCATGCATCATTTTTGGTAGGTCAGAACAGCATACAGACGAGCGGTTCTCCCGATAGGAACTGATTCCGTCGTAAAGATTTAAAACATGTTCTATTTCGATGAGACCCACACACGATCGCAATGTCCGATGAAACGATTCTGTCTGACTTTTCCTGCCGGAAAGTCCGACTGTGTGTGCGCGGCATTAAAGGTAACTGACATTTGGTGGTGCAATTGTCTGGGGACATTCGGGGCAAACATTTTTATAAGCAAACTGAAAACGTTAAAAGTTGTAAAAAAGATGTTGCTTGCAATGGGCATTTTTAAAAAACTTAATTTGTTCTATAAACCATTTGAGAGCACATAATGTTTGTGTGTGGTGTTTTTTTTTTTTTTTTGTAATATAGAATGTACCCATGTTAGACGTCAAAATATTGCTATACTTTTTTTTAGGGGAAATTTGAAATGATGAATGGTATGTCTAGGATACACAATGTTCCTCACGAAGCAGATATTACTGTATCTTCTTTATTCTTTACGCATTTATTTTCCATTGCACATTATGCATGCAGCAGCACAAACAACTTGCCAGAAGAGGTTGGCGTCTTTAAATATAGCTCATCTTGTAGGAGGAAGGAAGTTAGCTTTTTCTTTCTCTGTCTTTTAATTCACCGTTTTATGGAAATAATGATTCTTCTTTACATATAACTTTTCCAAGAACCAAGCAGTTGAAGTTGAACTAAAAAAGTAGTGACAATGTATATAATAGATACAGCTTGTATATATGACGTATCTATAATGTATGTACACATGTCCATGACAGCATTAAAATTGACTTAATTCTCAATAGACAGATTGCTATCCATCAGTCAAAAATTGTGCTTGCTAGGAATCATGGTCTTACAGATAATTATTTGATCACAAACAAATTGAGTGTTAAGCCCTGTACACATGCGGTGAACATCAGGCGGTATCAGGGTCAGTTTATTAGAAACAGGCCAACATTCGACCCGTGTGTACGGCAGTTGGTCCAACAGAAGCCGGCCGAACATCCAGCTTCTGTCGAAGAGGCATGACAAAAAAGGTCTGCCAGAGTGTTCTGGGAGAGTGTTCTGGCGGGGGGCATTCCCCTGTCAGAACACAATAGCTCAGTGTGGAGATTGCTGTACTAACATCGGATTGTTAGTACAGGATGTCCTCCCCGAGCTTTTTTGTTTTTTTCATTCATCCTGCTGGTTTGAATGGAAAAAAAACTGATAGTGTGTACTAGGCTTTACACGTTGTGTTGATCTGGAGTGGCAGATTTCCATTGCTTTGAGGCTCACCAAAGCCAACAACTTCTACCCCTTATCGGCTTAATGTACAGTATCTCATAAAAGTGAGTACACCCCTCACATTTTCCGAAATATTTATTATATCTTTTCATGTGACAACACTGAAGAAATGACACTTTGCTACAATATAAAGTAGTGAGTGTAAATTTGCTGTCCCCTCAAAATAACTCAACACACAGCCATTAATTCTAAACCGGTGGCAACAAAAGTGAGTACACCCCTAAGTGAAAATGTCCAAATTGGGCCCAATTACCCATTTTCCCTCCCCGGTGTCATGTGACCCGTTAGGGTTACAAGGTCTCAGGTGTGAATAGGGAGCAGGTGTGTTCAATTTGGTGTTATCGCTCTCTCTCTCTCTCTCTCTCTCTCTCTCTCTCTCTCTCTCTCTCTCTCTCTCTCTCTCTCTCTCTCTCATACTGGTCACTGGAAGTTCAACATGGCACCTCATGGTAAAGAACTCTCTGAGGATCTGAAAAAAAGAATTGTTTCTCTACATAAAGATTGCCTAAAAGATTGCCAAGACCCTGAAACTGAGCTGCAGCACAGCGGCCAAGACCATACAGCGGTTTAACAGGACGGGTTCCACTCAGAACAGGCCTCGCCATGGTCAACCAAAGAAGTTGAGTGCACGTGCTCAGCGTCATATGCAGAGGTTGTCTTTGGGAAACGTATGTAAAACGTATGAGTGCTGCCAGCATTGCTGTAGAGGTTGAAGTGGTGGGGGGGTCAGCCTGTCAGTCATCTGACCATATGCCGCACACTGCATCAAATTGGTCTGCATGGCTGGCTGTCTTCCCAGAAGAAACCTCTTCTAAAGATAATGCACAAAAAAGCCTGCAGTTTGCTGAAGACAAGCAGACTAAGGACATGGATTACTGGAATCGCGTCCTGTGGTCTGATGAGGCCAAGATAAACTTATTTGGTTCAGATGGTGTCAAGCGTGTGTGGCGGCAACCAGGTAAGGACAAGACAAGTGTGTCTTGCCTACAGTCAAGCATGGTGGTGGGAGCGTCATGGTCTGGGGCTGCATGAGTGCTGCCGGCACTGGGGAGCTACAGTTCATTGAGGGAACCATGAATGCCAACATGTACTGTGACATACTCAGGCAGAGCATGATCCCCTCCCTTCAGAGACTGGGCCGCAGGGCAGTATTCCAACATGATAACGACTCCAAACACACCTTCAAGAGGACCACTGCCTTGCTAAAGAAGCTGAGGGTAAAGGTGATGGACTGACCAAGCATGTCTCCAGACCTAAACCCTATTGAGCATCTGTGGGGCATCATCAAACGGAAGGTGACATCCTCAAACGGACATCACTCCGTGATGTCGTCATGGAGGAATGGAAGAGGACCCCAGTGGCAACCTGTGAAGCTCTGGTGAACTCCATGTCAAGAGGTTTAAGGCAGTGCTGGAAAATAATGGTGGCCAAACAAAATATTGACATTTTGGGCCCAATTTGGACATTTTCACTTAGGGGTGTACTCACTTTTGTTGCCAGCGGTTTAGACATTAATGGCTGTGTGTTGAGTTATTTTGAGGGTACAGCAATTTTACACTGTTATACAAGCTGTACACTCACTACTACTACACTCACTACTGTAGCAAAGTGTCATTTCTTCGGTGTTGTCACATGATAATATATAGTAAAATGTTTACAAAATTGTGAGGGGTGTACTCACTTTTGAGAGATACTGTATTTAAAATCTTTTTTCGCTTTCCTGGTTAAAGTTTTATTCAACTCATATTTACAAAAAAACACTGACAGGCAGGATTTTTATAACAAAAGGGACCCTAGTGGTCTCTGCTGTCATAAATGCCCACCCCCGCCTGTAAGCGGCAATGTGATCGGAGCCACGCATGTGCAGCTCAGAACACATTTATGGCACCTGCTGTATGCCGTGGTAATGTGACTCCTGCGCTCATGTGCAGGAGTGACTTAATTGCAGCTCAGCCCTTCAAGTGGCTAAAGAGACAGAACCCAGAAATAAGACCGGGCAAAGATGGAAGCACCTGGGACCAGCTGGAGTGGCTACAACACAGAATGCGGTGCATACTAGCACATTATGACTTAAATCTGTAGGAGGCCATTTTTTATTATTTTTTAGAGTTTAACACAACTATAATTTGAAAATACAAGGATAAACAGTAAAAAAATAATCTTTGTCAGTAGAGTTTATTACTGATCTCATTTCTTTACTTTATTGGTTGTGTTGGACTAGTCATCTTGTTGAATTCATTTTATTGCCACTGGAAAGCTGTAGAGCAGGGTTTCTCAATCAGAGGTTGTTAAGCGTTCCTTGAGCAATGAGCAATTTATGCCTCTCAGATAGGTTCCCACTGACACCAATAATTTTTTATAGGTATCTTTAAGGGGGTAATTCTTTCCAATGACCACAAGTTTAAGGAGCATTCTTCTTACTGACTATCACACTAATGTATCATGAGTTGTAGATACAGTCATTTTTAGCAGGGGTTCCCTGAGACTAGAAAGTTATTTCAAGAGTTCCTCTGTGTTAAACAGGTTGAAAAGGCTGCCGTAGAGGTTGATGTACAATTATCATTAGCTTTTGTGCATAACATCACCTTCCATGTGTTTTATCGTTATGCTTCCAAGTTGACCAAACGAGAAAGATTACAAAGCATACATTAAGGACGCTAGGAATATTTCTCCCACCCAAAGTTGCCTAAAAATTGTTAGTTATGTTATTACTTTAACTAGTTGCTGCCCGCCCACCGGGATCGTGACCACGACGTGTTGCTAGGACATGACACGACCCCGATCTCTGTAAAGAGCCGCGTCCGCGGCTCTTTAACTGTGTCATCGGCTGTGTCCAATCACAGCCGGTCACATGTAAACCCGGAGATGCCGGTAATCGACGCTCCTCGCCTCACACTGACAGAGTGTGTGGCGAGGAGAGCCAGTTAGCGGCATCTCCTCACAGGAGACATCTACACATGTAATTAGGGCACTGATCATCAGTGCCCTGATTACAATAGCGACAACAGTGCCATTAATCGATGCCAGCGATCAGTGCCCACCACTGCCAGCAATCACTGCCCACCACTGCCCACAAGTGCCACCAATCAGTGCCCATTAGTGATGCCAGTCCATGCTGGGTATCAGTCCTGCCTATCAGTGCTGCCCATCACTGCTGTCCATCAATGTCCATCAATGCCCATCAGTGTCGCCCATCAGTGCCACCCATCAGTGCCCACAAATGCCGCATATCAGTGCCACCTATTAGTGCCTATCAGTGCCACCTAATCCGTTCCCATAAGTGCCGCCTCATCAATGCCCACCAGTTCAGCCTATCAGTGCCCATCAATGCCGCCTCATCAGCGCACATCAGTGAAGGAGAAAAAATACTTAATTACCAAATTTAGTGACAGAAACTAAGTAAACTTTTTTTTTTCAAATTTCTTGTTTTTTTTTTTTTTTTTTAGTAAAAAATAAAAAACCCAGAAGTGATTAAATACTACCAAAAGAAAGCTCTATTTGTGTGAAGAAAAATATAAAAATTTAATCTGGGTACAGTGTAGCATGACTGCGCAATTGTCATTGAAAGTGCGACAGTGCTGAAAGCTGAAAAATGGCCTGGGCAGGAAGGGGGTGTAAATGCTCTGTAGGCAAGTGGGTAAAGCGGTAGTAAACTGCCAGAAAAATAAAAAAAATTACACTGCAAACTAGCACATTATGACAGACTTACCTGGACAGAGAGCCCTCCAGCGGCGCCCTGTCACGGCTCCCTGGCGCTTCCATCTTCACCCGGTCTTCCGGGTTTGTGGACTGCGGCTGTATGAATGGCCGGGGGCCGCGATGACGATACTCCCACACATGGGCACGGTGGCCCCGGCCCTGGCACAGAGCTCTGAAGGTACAGCACGAGTATGCTGTTCCTTCAGAGTGCATGACCTTAGTTTGAATATCTCCTAAACAGTGCAAGTTTAGGAGGTATTTACTGTACCAACAGGTAAGCCTTACTATAGGTTTACCTGTAGGAGGGCGCAGGGAGCCGTCACTCCCAGGAGATCACAGTGATTATTGCTAGCGTCTATAGCCACTGGCAATAATCGCATGTAAAAAGTTGACACACTGGTTGTACCGAAGTCGATCCAATCAGCCGGGCAGGCCTGCTGAACCTGCCGAGATTTAAACCATCTATGGTTGGCTTTACCAGCTGGATCACCAGGTAAAATTAAAGGGAAAAGCCTAAAAATAGAAACCGAATGCAGCCACTACTTCTAAGAATTCTCAAGCTGCAATTCAATTTTTTTTTTGGGGGGGTGGGTTTTGTGACAGACCTACCCGGGACAGAGGCTTTTGGAGAGGACTGAATGCAGACCTCTTGCCTTTCGACTTTGGGCCCTGGATTTTAAGGGAACAATACTCTTTGTGAGGTGTATGCCTGGGGACCCTGAACTAATGTTACTTTGGATTCAAGTCCATGTCCCCACAAAACTCTGGGAACCCTGTATGTGCCATATTATAAATAGTGACTGCTTCACAATGTTGTGTATATATTGTGTGTTGTCTCATGCTGTTGTGTACTGTTTGCTGTGCTAGTTTGGGGTGGGGCTGTACTCCACCGTTCTATTGTGTTTGTCTGCCTTGGATCACAGGATGTGTATTTCTATGGAGGGAGGGGGGATTCCTCCAGCAGCTCATAAGACTGTGTGCTGATGAGACGTTGGACACATCTGACCTGTGTGTCCATTGTCATTGGACAATCTAACCCACCCTGTTTTCCAAGGGTGGGGGGAAAGAGTCTTTTATCTGCTGTGTCCATGTGTGAAAATAAATGAATTTATTCCTGTTGGACCCTCAAGACAGAACCTTGTCTCGTATTTGGGGGGGAAGAATTATACGTATGGGGTTCCTTGTTCTGCTGATTGAAGTGCTCGGTAGCTGCCTTTGTGTTTGGGTATGGAATGTCCTAAACGACTTTAACCCCTTTCGTACTTGGGGTGTCGTTACAGGTTTAATACCACTTTTTGAATTATAATTTATGCTGAACATTTTATTACAGGTTTGCTTTTTCCTTTGTCTTGCTTTTATAATATTATGCTTGCTTTAGTTGTTAGTCCAAATCTAAATTTTCATAACAATAATTGTAATTACTGGGTATGTGGTCCATCTTTCTGTCACTCTTTTACTGGTGCTAATTCAAATGGGTTCAGCGCACAATCTAAATTGCAAGTGCCATTTGGGAATAAGGCTGAGTAGTGATTTGCCCCTGAGGACTTATTTGGGCCATTTTGACTTTTTTTCAGATAGTAGTTAGTTAACTCCACAGCCTTTCATAAAGTCAACTGAGTTCAGATGAGCATTGTTGGCTGCGTAACTCTTTAAGTTTGTATGTACATGGGCAGACAGAAGATGAGGCAGATAAGCAATGGCTTAGTTGAAATACTGCACAGGAGTGGAGGTGGATGTGGAACAATTATAACCCTATATAGGTACCATCCCAAAAAGATACAAAAATCAAAAACAAAGGTAAAGTGAAGTGGGACGTTGTATGTACCCCTGTAGGGTTTAAATGAAGGTGTATATACCACAGAATAAAAATAGTTAAACTTTATTTTACATATATCAATGCTTAAATAAGAACATTTTACAATTATAACAGGTTAAAATCACAGTTACTGTTATTTGGTCCAGGACGTGCTGATCCTGACAGGAAGGATCAAAACAGATGGCCTACGCGTTTCGCAGGGAGCCCCGCTTCGCCAGGGCCTTAAAGTAGCACAAATTTGATACAAATATTATAATAACCTATGAATGAAATATTGACAAGGTTATAAGTAAGTATTAATAGATGCTTAAATCATTATAAGAGCATATAATTTAGAAGATTTATGAGGCATTCACAAATGCCCAAATAGCATTGCAGTGTAATATAGCATAAAACTTGACAAATTAAAGTTGCATTCTATTTGTTTGATGTCCAACAATGTGTCAAGAAACCAATAACGAAGCAAAGGAACAAATAGATCAATTAATGCCTATAGCTCAAAATTATATTAATGCATTGTTCTTTCACCTGTATAATGTTAATGGTGCAGTCAGTCCAATGGGGAAGGAGCCTTTTTGATTTTAGTTGAAATACTGTTTATAGTTATTAGAGAATAAATGGCATTTGTACAATCTTGAGTTGGCTCAAAAGTTAATCTCCTTTCACAGGTGGGTGGATTCCCATCAATAAGTTAGACTTTTCTGTTTTTAGAATTGTATTGATTGATGGTCCATCACTCATTTATATTTCATAGAAATTGGTAACATTAGAATAGGAAACATAGTATTAATCAGTTACTAACGTAGGAGGCAAGAAAACTGAGGGAACAATTAAATGAGAGAAGTTTGTCTCCGCTCATAAAGATTTGGGGTTTGGATCAATTTGTCAGGTGGTTTTAGGAAATCCCATTTATGATAGACTTGTCACTTTATTTTCCAACTTGATATTAAAGGATTGGATAAAATATGGCACTTCGGACTCCTGGCACTTGAAGCCACCCATTAATTTAAAAAGAAAACATTAAAAGGTGAAAAGAAATGTGAACGGTCTCAGCCTTGAGCTCCTTCTGAGCCCCATCACTGATGCATTTCGCTCCACCCCTTGGTCTAAAGATCTTTATAATTACGCCCCAATGGGCGGGGTGAAATGCATCAGACAGGGCTCAGGAGGAGCTCAAGGCAGCCTGCACCCTTATATTTCTGTGAGACACCAGATCTACCAGAGCACCTTGAGCAGTGGTATTGGGTATAGTGGTTTTAAATGTTTACTTGCAGTGTTTTTCCTTTCAATAAATGCTTTTTATTCAGAAAATTGTACTGCTGGTGGCACCGATTTCTTGTTAAAAAAAAGATGGTGGCACTGAGCAGTAGTCATAGGTATTTTATATGTTTAAGCAAGGGAACCTTTTAAATAACATGCCTAAATTATGTTAAATGCAGTGGGAGAAAAAGCCGCAAGAGGGATCCTTCTAAGAATAGTATTCCGTTTGTACATGGTATGGTAAAAAATGTAGTAAGCGTATACTCACATTCACAAGGTTGCTGGATACCTATCCTAGGGTCAAGCAAATCTATTTTAGCACATGAGGAGAATATAACTGTCTCCGCGTATAGTATCCGCAATTGCATTTGATGTTTGTTAGGGTTTTCCAGAGATTCTTGCACTATGCTAGGCTAAGATCAGATACAGTGAACAATGGTAAAGAGGATAAAGCCCCAAAATGGAACCAATGTGTGCTCAGCAGAGGCACCCATTAAATAAAAAAGATACTTCCAAGTAGATTCTTCAGGAAGGTTGGTATTTATTGATCATAAGAACAGGCTAAACACCATCAATAGCTCTTTAGTGCCAGAAAAACGTGTACAGAACACTGGGGGAAATTCATCAAAATATAAAGAAAACATTTTCAATGTGCACCCAAGGGGGGAAAAATATGCAGTGATTGTTAAGTGATTGTACTGTATGTTTATTTCATGAAGCCCTTTACTCCGATCTGTGATCAGCTGAGTCCCAAGGACTCGGAAATCACAGAGCGTGCCGTCCGCGCGTGAGCACGGGAGGACCTCCATGTACGCTCTCCCGGCATTTTAAGCCCATGCTGTAGCCATTTTTCAGCTATAACCCAGGCGTGAAATGTTTACGTATAGGCGAGTAAAGGTGTGCAAGTGTATAGACAAGTTAAATTGTCCATTGCCAGTATTGGGGCACCATTCCATCCACTGACACCAAGATAGGGCAGCGTTCCTCCCACAGACACCAATTATGGGGCAATATTCCTCCCATTGATACCAATGATGGGGCACTATTCCTCCCTTGAATACCAACAATAGGACATTATACCTCCCACTAGAATAAGAGGGCATTGTTTATTCCCACTGACCCCGGGGCATTCTACTCCTACTGGACACTGTCCACCCCCTAAAGCGAAGTAACCTGGCCCTTTGCTTAGAAAGTTTGTAAACCCCTGCTTTAGTAAACTCTTCATTTTTGATATGAGACTAGCATGCAAAACAAAACGAACGATAATTCGTCCGATAAACTTGTGTGTACTAGGCGTTAGTTCTCTACACCTAACCCACTTACCTAGTCACCCAAGGTTTACCAAGGCCTATTTCACAGCATGTTATTTCCTAAATCAGATACCTGTGTACGTCGTGCAATGAAATCATACAGCACCAAGGTCCCAGCACTAGAAACAACTTCACTGCAGTGAGCACATAATCATCTACTAATTGCATCAACATAATATTAGTTCAAAATTATTTAATGGCTATCAATGAATAAGAAAGAAACGCATGAGATGAATGACTAATTGCATTTCTACTCTCCATTTTCTGTTAATTTCCCTTAGATATTGTGAAACAAAATGGGTGTCTCAGCAAGGCCTGATTTGACCTTCTTTTCAATGGAAAAAGAGACCTGCGGGGAAGACATCACTACTGGGAGTTTTTCATTTAGCTTTGTCCGCTTGTGGGGTTTCATATGACTTATTTAAGTAGTACAGGGAATTCCTTGGCATTTCGTTTTTTTTAAGTTTATCCACACCATTTGCTTTATGGTTGCCTACAATATTCTCCTCGTAGTTTTATTTGTGTTTATCTTTAATTTAGACTGCCTGGATATATCATTGTAATGTGTTTAAAACTAGTTATTTGGGAAACTAACCACAACAGGTCCCAGTACTTTTTTTGCACTACCGTGGATTGTGGTGCACTGCAATGCACATCAAGGTGTGCTGGGATACCATTCAAAATGCCCCAATGCACGTATTGCAACACAATGGTGTGATTGGGTGCTAAACTAAGTTTCAGCCGGATTCAGGCCTATATGTTTTTCCCCAAATGCAGCGTCTATTAAAATCAATGGAAGCCTATCAAATTGCATTGGATGTGAACAACTGCCATAACAAACACCAGCATGTGTCCCACACACACATACCTATTAAACAAAACAAAAAATGTTTCGGAGCTTTGTAGGACCCTTTCCTCATGGTCAGCTTTTCTTTGTTCTCTAGCGAAGCCTTTCTCAACCTTTTTACCTCAGAAGAACCCTTAAAATAAATGTTAATGCCTTGAGAAACCCCTGCTAGCACTAATTTTGTTGGTGGTCATTTGTAAAAAAAAACACCTTACATTGGAGGTCAGTGGGAAAAATGCCTCCCTTATAGACAACTAGAAAGATCATTGGTGTCACACTGCTGGCTTTGGCAAGGGGCATTAGCCCTGGAACTATGTAGGCACCATAAGATGGGTGGTCAATTAGCCACAACTCAAGGAACCTGAGTTGGACCTGAGGAACCAAGCTCTTGAGCAGTAGTTCTCAACTCCTGTCCTCAGTACCCACTAGCAGGCCAGGTTTGCAAGATATTTGAAATACATCACAGGTGATATCATTTTCTGCTCAGTGATTGCAGTATTCTAGTCTTCATCTCCCCAAGGTAACACTTAAAATCTGTCCTATTAGTGGGTCCTGATGACAGGAGTTGAGAACCACTGCTCTAGAGGAACCTCAGCCCTGGTTGAAAATGCCTGCTCTAGCATGTATGGTCCATGTTGGGTTACTTGGCAAGATTCTATGGAGTTGATTCACTAAAGGTGAATAGATTGTCCACTTTGCTAGTGCAGTTGCACTCTTCAAGAGCATTTATTCCAGAGCTTAGTAAATGAGGGGAAACTCCGCTGACGCCCATCATCCAATCATGTGCAAGCAAAATATATGTTTTTTTTTTTTTGTTTGTTTTTTTATTTCGTTGCATGTGATTAGGTAATCTTTACAAAGGGAAGCTTCCCCTCATTTAGTAAGCTCAGGAGCAAATGCCCTTGCAGAGTGCAACTGCAATTGCGAAGTGTACAGTCTTTAATAAATCAGCCCTATACAGTATGTTCACACATTGCCTGTAACATATATATAATACATTTTTTTGAGCCAAATTACTGTTATAATTGAACTGAGTTCTTGATTTCTTTATGCAGCTGTAATAGTTTGTTTAGTTCTTTCTTATATTCATATCCATATCCTTTCTACTTTGTTTGGTTCCAGAAGCCGATCATTGATTTCTTCAGTTTTAGAAGCCATTACTCTTTGTTGTTTATGTTCTGAATTCCCATACAGGTCTGTCTTGCAGTCATCTGCTATTTTCAATTCTGGGTGCGAGTGTGGCTGTTCTATTTTTACTTTTCACACATTCTTAGTGAATGTGTAATTCAGTGCATTACCGCAGCAGCAGCTTCTCGCTCACCTCTGTTTGTTTTCGTACGTTTTGCAGGGCAGACATCCTTCAAAACAATAGTTGGACGGGTGTCAATCCAGCTTCCCCTACGAGTGTAGTCAGCCACGATGTCTGGAAACAGCTAACCTGACAAAGGCAACCAAAAGTGAGTGCTCCCGTGGAAGACTGCCTTCCCTCCACTGTGTTTTTGTTGTAAGCATCTTATGTGCCGAATTAGCTGCGCTCAGCTTCATATCCCATCCCCCGTGAATTGGCTGCTGCGCTTATTCCATTCATCTCACTATAACTGCATTTTCACCTTTGTGATGAGTAACTCCACCTACAAGTTCGTTTTTTCCTGGAGATGGACCCCTATACCTTTTTCTGACACTTTTCTTGACAGAAAATTAGTTAGGACCCCCAAACATTGATATATATTTTTTATGGAGCGAATAAAATAATGAGTTTTGCAATTTTGTGACACGGTTTTGCAATAATGTTACACGGTATTTGCGCAGCATCTTTTTTAACCACTTTAAGACCCCTTTCACACTGAAGTGTTTTTCAGGCGCCTGTATAGCACCTGAAAAAAGCCTCAGCCACAAACCCAGTGTGAAAACCTGAGTGCTTTCACACTGGGGCGCTGCGTTGGCAGGGCATCACAAAAAGTCCTGTCAGCAGCTTCTTTGCAGCAGTGAAGGAGCGGTGAATACACCTCCACCACTCCTGCCCATTGAAAACAATGGGGCAGCACTACTATAACACCGGCAAAGCGCCGCTGCAGCTAAAACAATGGTAAAGCGGCGCTAAGAATAGGGCTGGGCTGACGCCCGGGGCGGCTCAGTGTGAAAGGGGTCTAAGACCAAGCCTATTATTAAGTTAAAATCATTTTTTTTTTTGCTAGAAAATGACTTAGAACCCCCAAACAATATATATATTTTTTCTAACACCCTAGAGAATAAAATGGCGGTTGTTGCAATACTTTCTGATCGCAGTGATACCTCACACGTGTGGTTTGAACACCGTTTTCATATGTATGCATTCGCTTCTGCACGCGAGCTCGGCAGGACGGGATGCATTTTAAAAATGTTTTAAATTTTTTTTTTTACCTTTTATTTTTTATTTTTACACTGTTCTTTTAAAAAAAATTGTCACTTTTATTCCTATTACAAGGAATGTAAACATCCCTTGTAATAGAAAAAAAGTATGACAGGACCTCTTAAATATGAGATCTGGGGTCAAAAAGACCTTAGATCTCATTTACACTAAAATGTTGATTTAAGAGCTATGGGCGGAAGTGACGTTTTGACGTTGATGTTGTATATTTTTCACTGTCCATTCATTAGTTGGGTTATTGAGTTCTGCTTAAAGGACTTGTCTAGATGGGCTTTTTTTTTTTTATTTCTTCAAGCGTGTTTTGCATTCCCATACAAGTTTATAGAAATGCAAAACCCACTTGAGGCAGGTCAGAAGGAGGTCAACTGCAGATCAAAAGCACCTGTCAATGAATTCTAAATGACCGTCGAAACTTTGCAACATGTTGTCAAACTGATTATTGACACAATCTCATCTGCACAGCCTCTTGGGTAGGCTAATTTTTTTATAAAACAATGAATGCGACTTTTTCCAAACACTGGTGGTGAATCAATCACTGTAATGTAAAACACATGCACCCGAAGATCCATTATTGGTGAATGTCAGATTAACTGCCCCTGGGAGTGTATATATGGCAAGGATATTGGTAGGTTACCCTGATCTTCCAGATTGTTTATGCAACCAAAAGCTGATCGAAAGTGTTAGGAAACTGCCATTGTTAGAATAACTGTCACTGAATATGTAGATGTCTAACAGAAACACATTACGCATTTCATAATTTTCTAACAAGGCATAGTTGGCGTGGACTGGAACACACCGTAGGTTTAACTCACAAAACCAGTTTGTTCTGCACTCCTGTGACCCTTTTTCAGCAGATAGCGGGCTGAAGCCCGCTGTTGGCTGATGTCACAGAGCCGATCCATATGGCCGGGATTTGCCCACATGCCTGGACCCACACCTGGCTTAGCCACAAGGAGCCGCTGAGAGCCTGAGCCAGCCGCTTCCGTCCCCTTCACAGCCCAGCACTCCAGTGAGTGCGGGGGGGGGGGGGGGGTCAGAGCAGACAGCGGTGACTGACAGTCAGCAGCTCTCTGCTCAGGGAGCTCTGAGGACTGAGTGATCGGCAGTGCTTGATCGCTCAGTTCTCAGCCTTAGAGGCAGTGGGGGGCAGATGCAGCACCTAGGTAAGTATGATTCTAAAATAATAAAGTTCCCATACTTCTTTAAGGATCCTTATTCTATATTACAAAACAAATTCACATTATTCTCAGATGAATACAATTAGATTTAAAAATTACAGTCACCTAACTATAAATATCCTTGTTTAAAGTGGTTGTAAACCTTTACATATACCCAGTGTGGTGACTGGCCTCAGGTGATACACAGAGATGAAAGAAAATCCTCCTACATAAATTGTACCTGTTTATCTGCTGTATTCTTTTCTCTACATCAGTTCAAAGTCCATAAAATGCTCTTAATTTAGACAAGTACACACTACAGAAGGAAATGCTTTGTTCATATTTTATGTCGCCTCCCACATACGTTGTATCTGTTTATCTGCAGTCTTTTCTTCTCTACATCCATTAAAAGTCCAGAATTTATAAAGCTTGTCTGAGCTGTCATAAAACATGGGGATGGGAGCTGAAGTTACACTCTGCAGAGCTCAGTGAGGAGAGCTATGAGAGGTGATTGGAGGGAGGAGACACACCCCCTTCTCACAGCACATAATTACAGAGCTGAGGCTGTCAATCAGCTGGAGGCCCCTCCCCTGTCACCATTTTTCTCTTGGTGTCAGAAAAACTTGTCAGAAGTGATTCATACTGATAGCCGAGAAACAAATCAGCAGGCAGAAATGACACTTAGTGCTCTTAACTGAGACAAGTACACACTACAGAAGGATAAGCTTTGTTCATATGTCATGTCTGAGGTTCACAACCACATTTTATTTTATACCTATTATATGAAAAGATAGATAGATAGATAGATAGATAGATAGATAGATAGATAGATAGATAGATAGATAGATAGATAGATATTCCCAGATAACTAGAATGTTACTATGAAATCATTTTTAAAAATGACAGGTAGGAGTTATAGAAAACTGGGAAGAATGAAAAGTCTGCTATAGAATAATAATAATCTTTCATTTAGGGCCTGTTCACACCAGAGCGTGGTGCAGAAAACCGTTTTGTACCTGTTTTCCGCACCACGTTCGAAACGCACTGGAGGTGTGATCTGCTGCAGGTGTCAATGTATTCCTAACGACAACTCAAAACAGATGACAATCGTAGTGCGTTTGCCTGTACCGCAGTACCATGTCTTCCGTTTGCAGTACATTTTAAAAAGTAGCGCATGCAGTACTTTCGGTGCAGTCCAATGCATTTTGAGCACATTCAAATGTGTAGGCTGAAAATCGCATTACACTGAATCGCACAGGAAAGTGCACGTTCTTGTGCGGTTTCAGTGTAAACCAGCACTAATAACTCCAGGAATCTGGATTGTCTGTTATTTATTATGTTAGTACCAATATTAAGCAGACCCGCATATAAAACAAATTGCAACAACACATCATGTGTTCTATAGGCGTGTTAATCAGCAGAGCAGTGTGAAATTCGGCAGTACTGTATTATAAAGTAATAACACACAGAGAAGACCTGAGCTAGGGCTCTTTTCATTCACCACTGTTAAAAACAAAAATTGAATATATACAGTACGTATACGTTTATATAGACTCCAATAACATCAAGGACCTCCAGACACACAGATAAATACAAAGTTACATATATGTTTACCTGCCAAAGGACTTTTCTAATTAGCATATATTTTCCACAAGCTAAACGTGAGGCACATGTAGTTACCACCTCAGGAATTCTGCTTTTTATATCCCTCCAGCTTTTAATTGCCTTTTTTTTTAGACCAGAATACTGTCTGTCCCTCTTTAGCTGTCCCTTGTTTGGTTTTGATGTATATACCTCTATAGATTTTCTGAAAGCAGAGGTCCCGGAGAATAAAACTGGTGGCTGTTGTAGTTTTTTATGTTGTGCGATATTTGTGCAGCCATTTATCAAACCCAAATTTTTAGGAAAAAATACATTTAAATGAAAGTGCACACAAATTGTACCTAGTTTTTCGGTAAAATGTAAAAGATGATGATGCATCAAATAAATAGGTACCAAATATGTCAAGATTAAAAATGTTGCATGCCTGTGAAATGGCAACAAACTACAATACATAAAACTGTCCATAGGCAACTCTTTAAAAGCTAGATTCACACATATGCGGTGCAAATTTTCCTTCAGTTTTCACTGCAAATTTCCAAAGCAGCTGTTCAGTGATTCAGCTGAGATTTAGATGCGGTTCAAGTGTGAATTTTTGGAGCCGACGGTCACCGGCATCTTTATCATCAGCTGGTTGTTAACCTCCCTGGCAGTATGATTATTTCGGATTTTAGGTGCTGAAAGCGGTACCATTATTTTGCATGGAAATTTGGCGTTTTATATTGTAGGTCTGTAAATCTTAACAATAACACACTTAAATCTGTCCAAACCAGAGTCTAGTAGATATCCCGAGTATGATAAAGTTTGAAACACAAAAACATAAATTATAATATAATAAATAAAAATAAATAATTAAAAAAAAAAGAAAATTAATAAAATAAAATTCCCCACAATTCACTATCGCTCAATTCTGAAAGTGTTCTAATTTACTATCGCTGTTTTCTAGCTGGTCTAAAGCCACTTTTGACGTAAAGGGACACTTTTTGGTTGCTATGGACAATCTCCAGTTTCCAGGCAGAAAGAACAGTGTATATCATGTAAAACTGCATGCAGGGCATGGGACAAAGCACTGGGGACAAAAGGGATGTGAAATCATTTCATACAGTACTGTAATCTGTAAGATTACAGTACTGTATGTGTTATGATTTTTACTTTTTTTTTAATTTGCCGGCAGGCTCCGCCCCCGTGCGTCGCGCCGCTCGCAGGGAACGGAGCCTGGCACGGAGAGGCTTCGGAGGAGGACGGAGCCCTCGGACACTGTGGGTGACATCGCAGGATCCCGGGGACAAGGTAAGTAACGCCGCCCCAGGATCCTGCAATGCGATCCCGAGTGTGGCTCGGGGTTACCGCTAATGGTACTGAATTATAACCCCGAGCCACACTCGGGAAAACCGCCAGGGAGGCTACGGAGAGGGCCAGGTTCCCCGCTGACAGCTGAATGTAAACAAAACCATTGGCAGCAATACAAAAAATGTCGTAGTCCCCCCCAATCCATTCCATGCCCTTTTGGGTTTGGTACAGATTTTAAGGGGAACCCCATGCCAAAATATAAAAAAAAAATCTATACCAGACCCTTATCTGAGCATGCAGCCTGGCATGCCAGGAGGGGGGGGCGAGTGGGTGCCGAGCATGCAGCCTGGTAGAGGGATGAGCAAGTACCCCTCCCACTCTACCCTCCCCACACCAAAGCACCTTGTTCCCATGTTGATAGGGACAAGGGCCTCTTCCTCACAACCCTGGCTGATGGTTGTGGGGGGTCTGTGGGCAGGGGGTTTATCAGAATCTGGAAGATCCCAGACTCCCAGATCCCGCCCCCCCACCATGTGAATGAGTACCCCTACTCATTAACCCAAAAAAGTGTCAAAAAGAAATAAAAACACAGAGACAGTTTTTGACAATTCCTTTATTAAAAAAACAATGTCCCCCCCGGTGTAGATCCATCGTCAATCAGGATGCCGGCCACCACGCCTGCCAGAATAAAGAAAAAAAAAGGCTCTGCTCACGCAGAAGGCTTCCATCGTCTGCCTGCTCCACCACCTGACATTTTTTAAATAGCTAAGGGGTGGGACCACCCAGTGACTTCACTTGGGGCAACTTCCCCTTGTGACATCACTGCCCCAGCATGCACCAGTTGATAATGTCACAAGGGGGCAGTGCCACCAGGTGACGTTGCCAGATGGCCCCACGCTTTAGCTATAAAGGAAATGCCAGATGACGGAGCAGACAGATGGCGGGAGCATTTTTAATATGTGTGCGGCGCTTCTTTTTTTTTTTTTTTTTTTTTGGGTCAGTGGTGGTGGTGGGCATCATGATTGACGATGAATCTACTCAGGGGGATGTTTTTTTTAAAGGGATTGTCAAAAACTGTCTGTGTTTTTACTTCTTTTAGACACTTTTTTTGGTACAATGTACCCCATACTCATTCACATGGGGGGGGGCAGGATCTGGGGGGCTTCCAAATTTGGATAAGCCCCCTGCCTGCAGACCCCCACAACCACCGGCCAGGTCCTTGTCCCCATCAGCAGAACTACCCCCCCACCCCAAAGCATCCCCCCATGTTGAGGGCATGTGGCATGGTATGGTTCAGGAGGGAGGGCTGCTCACTCGTCCCCCCCCCCTCCCCTCCATTCCTGGCCTGTCAAGCTGAATGCTTGGATAAGGGTCTGGTATGGATTTTGACCCCACACCATTTTTTTATTTACATTTTGGTGTAGTGTTCCCCTTAAAATCCATACCAGACCCCCCCACACTGTTTTTTTTTTTGGATCAAATTTGTGTTCAAAATTGATCAATTGTATGATTCATATGCGTTACCATAGAAGGCAATGAGCCTGGAATTCGCACCTGAATCTAAATTTGCAGCAAATTCGCACTGCCGCTGCACCACTTACTGTATATTTAAACCGGCTCCATAGAAAAGGCTCCTGGTTCACATGCCATGCAAATCGGATGTGGTCCAGAACGCATCCAATTCGTATATATATGTGAACAGAGCCTTACAGGTTATCAGTTTAGATTTGAAGTATAACTAAAGGCAAAATCTGTTTTTTCTTTTTAGTTTTGTATAGAGTGGAGAGGGATTAGAACACCTGTCAGTTTTTATTGCTGTCTGTGTCCCTGATAGGGAGATTCACCCTCTCTATTAGTCCTGTCTACCTTCTGCCTTTCCAACCACGTAAGAGAAAATTGAGTACTGTCCGTGATACTTTTTTATTTGCACTAACATACAATTCAACCACGTAAGGACATTTTAAGTCTATTTTATTACATGTGGTTAGTAAAGGGACTTGGTAATTTAGGTCAAGTCCAGATTGGTAGCTTTTAGTACCAGCATCTTACTATAAGAAAATGTTTGTCATCTTCAATTTCCAAAAAATGATCGTTCTTTATGAATTTTATGCATATATACAACCTTGCAGCCTATAGATTACTCCTGCTCAGACTTGTTTTGAGAATGAAAATTGTCCATTAAGGGCTCCCCTTCCATTATTTTGTGCCTGGTAGTACAATGTACATATTGTATATTTTCTCTGTTATGCATTAGGGTGTCCTCTGCATGAAATCTGAGGCAAAGTCCCCCAGGAGAAGGAGGCTGCTTTAACCTGCATTCCGGTAAACTCCTCATCTATTGCTTTAACCCATACAGGCGCAGGCCTAATGGCTAAATGTGCCACTTAAATGAACATCAATTGGAGATTTCTTTTACCGGCACAGCAAATGCAATAATGTAAGGTAATAAAAAATACATTTGTGAAAATGCTTTGCTGAGGAGAAAAGTTTGGATAGAAAATATGTCTTTGTCTTGTGATCTATTATAGTTGGATAAAAGTTCATGAAGGATCTTATTATCCATGGCAGTTTTTTATTGTAAACTTGGAATTTTTCATAATTATATAACCTAGGTGAATATGGCAGTCAAGGACCATTACTTTTAAAAATTGATGAGAAAAGAATTGATGACATATGTATACCTGTATATACTTTGCGGTTTTGAAGAGGTTTACTGGGGCTATGGCTGCAGCTGTCAGCTGTCAATTACAATTTTTAGCTGACGATTCTCTTTTTCCTAAAAGCGATCCGAACGGCTGTCTTCCCTTCTCGCTGCTCACCGGTGTTTCTCGATCTTACCCGTCTCACCGGGAAGCCCGGGATCCGATCCGGCGGGTTGCAGCTGACCATAGAGGTGAAGGGGGACCAGATAGGCTGTGATCACTTCTATGATCTAGGAGGCCAGAAGCAACGCCATGACATTACTTCCGGTTTAGGGCAGATGTAAACACTGCCTTTTTTTTTTTTCAGGAAAGCATCAGATCAATGATTTTTTTTTTTTTTTTTTTTGATCTGATGTCTTTAAGCCCAGGTTCACACTGAATGAGGGTTTGAAATCATGCAAACTCAGCTGAACTCGCACGATTTCAAACCGGCTTTCGAGTCTGACTTCGGAGGCGATTTGAGAGACATCTGTGCGGGTTCATGCACATGAAAAATCGCACAAATCTCCCCCGAAGTTGCCAAAAGTAGTACAGGAATTACTTTTGGGAATCAGTGCGGCGCCGCAAAGTTGGCGTCGCAACGATTCGGACGGTGCCATTGCTGAAAATAAGCTCTAATTTAGCATGCAATTTGACATGCGAATCGCATATCAAATCGGCCCGGTGAGAAAAAGGGCTAAGGGTAGAGGAGAGATCTGGGGTCTTGGGTACCTCTATGTCTCCATAAAGTGGACCTGTCATGCTTTTTTGTTATCACAAGGGATGTTTACATTTCTTGTAATAACAGTAAAAGTGACTAAAAAAAATGTAAAGGGACAATGTAAAAATATATTTTTTTAAAATAAATAATTTAAAAAAAAAAGTAAAGCACCCCTATTTGTACCACACATGTAAGGTATCTCCATGAACATTATAGCAAGAGCAATAGTTCCAGCTCCAGGGCTCCTTTGCAACTGTAAACGGGAAACCTGTAAAAATTTTAAAGTGTCGTGTATGGAGATTTTTAAGTATCGTAGTTTGACGCCATTCCACAAGCGTGCACAATTTTAAAGTGTGACATGTTAAGTATCAATTTACTCGGTATAACATCACCTTTCATATTTTAACAAAAATTGGGTTATCTATTGTGTTTTTTTTTGCATTAAAGTTAATTAAAGTGATACTTACATTTTTGGGGTTTAAAATAACAAACATGTTATACTTACCTGCTCTGTACAGTTGGTTTTGCACAGGGCAGCCCAGATCCTCCTCTTCTCGGATCCCTCTTCAGTGCTCCTGACCCCTCCCTCCTGCCGAGTGCCCCCACAGCAAGCAGCTTGTCCATTCAGACATGGAGCAATGGCTCTGCCCCGCCCCCTCTCTCCTCATTGGCTCACAGACTTTGATTGACAGCAGCGGGAGCCAATGGCACCTGGTGCTGTCTCAGCCAATGAGGAGATGAATCCCAGAAAGCGGAGCCTCATCGCTGCATCGAGGTAGGTATTAGGGGGGCTGAGGGGGGTTGCTGCACACAGAAGGTTTTTATATCTTAATGCATAGAATGCATTAAGATAAAAAAAAAACCTTCTGCCTTTAGAACCACTTTAAAGTGTATTTTTCTCTCCAAAAAAATTACGTTTTCAAATCCGCTGCACAAATACCGTGTGACATAAAGAATGAAAAATTGCAACAACCGCTATTTTATTCTCTAGGGTCTCTGTTAAACAAAATATATAATATTTGGGAGTTCTAAGTAGTTTTCTAGCAAAAAATACAGATTTTTACTTGTAAACAAAAAGTTTCAGAAAAGGCCTGGTCTTAAAGTGGTTAATGGGCTGGTTGGGTTTTCTGTATTGGTCGAGATGATGACTGTGTATGGAGATCTTTTGGATACACCCGGTGAATAGGGTCACACATTCAGGCTGGGTTCACACTAGCTGCGGCCGCGGCTCGCATCATGGGGTTCCGGTGCGTCCATGTTCTCTATTTCAGGGGCAAATTTTTGCTTGAAGCTTGAATTCGGACCTAAAAAGGAGCCAAAGATGCACAGGACCCTTTTCCTGTGTGGACTGCGGCCACCCGGAGCTGTGTTAACTGGCTACATAGAGAGCTGATCACAGTCTCCTGTAATGCGAAGTGGATGCATTGAAAGCTGCATCCAGTTCGCATCAGTGTGAACCCAGCCTCACAGGTTGCTGTGTGTGTGTGTATGTGTGTGTGTATATATATATATATATATATCTATATATTTATTTGTGGTTTCTCATCATCTAATTTTATTATCCAATTGAAGCATATGCTGTGCTGGGAAACATATTAGGGTTTAAAAGTATTGTCTTTGCACATACCGGCTTTTCATGTACTGTTGATTTATTTGATATTTACTGAGCACAGACCTTCCTCCTTCAAGCTGCTGTGTGTCGCAAAATTCTTCTGGTCCTATAGTTTATAGTGACACCCAGTAACTCTTGTTTCAGTGTCGTCATACTGTTAAAGTGGTATTAAACCCAAAACCAAAAATGTAATATATTGCAGCTTACCAATCATTAGCTGAGATGGCTGCATTCCCCTTGTTTGCTGTACTGCACAAGATTGCAGGGCATTTGTAGAGTGGCCTCATTCACTTGAATGGGTCATGTTTGACAGGTGCTACACCCACCAATCATAACAGGGAGTATAACTATTGCTGCGGCTGCAACATGTGTACACCTTTAGCCCCTGCAGCTAAAGGGGGTGCAGTTGCAGCAGGGGTGGAAAAAACACATCTTAACTATGGGGTTTTATCCCCCACAAAACTACAAATGTAAATGAACTCTTATGCCGCATACACGCGAATCGGACTTCTCGTCGGAAAAAGATATGACGGCTTTTCCGACGGGATTCCGCTCAAGTTTGCCTTGCATACACACAGTGACGCAAAAGTTTGCTGAACTTACGACCGTCAAGAACGCAGTGACGTACAACACTACGACGAGCCGAGAAAATGAAGTTCAATGCTTCCGAGCATGCATCAAATTGTTTCCGAGCATACGTAGGAATTTTGCGCGTCGGAATTGCCACAGATGATCGCATTTTCGGATAGGAACTTTTGCTGGCTGGAATTCGGCCAGCAAAAGTCTGATGGAGTATACACACGGTCGCATTTTCCGACATAAAACTCTCATCGGTCTTTTGCGGGCCAAAATTCCGATCATGTGTATGTGGCATTACTGTTCTGAGCTGCTAAGGCAGCTTCCACATTGATGTGCTGTGGTTTACCCACACCGCGGGTGCAGCGCAGTGCATCTGTGACCTTCCTGGGTTAGCTGCGCTTTGCCATAGACTTCTATTATATCCTGCAGATGCGGTGCACTTTCTGAAAGCACACTAAAACTTCTGCATTCAGAAAGTGCACCAAACCCACAGGATATAATAGAAGTCTAAGGCTAAGCGCAGCAAACCCTCAGGAAAGCTCCAGGTACGCTGCACTGCACCCAAGGTGTGTGTAAACCGCGGCACATCAGTGTGAAAGCAGCTCTATACAATTATGCCCAGTGTAGTGCTTCACACTGACCTGAAGATCTCTTCTCTTTGCTGCTGCTGGCACCACTCTGGAGACCGCTAGCCGGGATAAGAGGTGGAATACAGTTGGTATCACTCTTCATGGGACATGAGCCAGCACTACATCGGCTTATGCTCTCTTGCTCCCTACTACAACTCCAACTTTACAAGTAGTCCTTCTGTATTGCACTCTGTTTGATGCTCTGGGATGTCAGGTCAGCAAGCCCAGACCGCGATCTACCAGTCGTCTGGCCGTGATCTACTGGTTGCTGACCCCTAATTAAGCAGAAACACATTATTGGAGTAATGCATACATGGCGAAATTCAATAGGGTTAAGAAGCACAGTGCAGCCTTTTCTCTTTCTTAAAATGTGCCGCCCTAGGCCCAAAGCTGGTGTGACCTTGGGCCATTTGAAGAACTAGATCTTTCATAACACAAGAAGAACCATGAAAGTCATGCAGTCAGATTCTTGCTTTGAATCAAATCCCTTAGTGCAGCACGTCTTTTTGGCTTATGACATAAAAGGTTGGTTGTTGTATTGAATAGTTGTTTCTCTGGAGGGTACTTCACAGAGACAACGTTGGTTTGAGATCTGCAGTTACCTGAACGAAGATCATAGGTTTATTATATTAATAGTTTTCTTATATTATAAATTGCAGCCATAACAGTTATAGCTACTATATAGATGTATACAAATTATATATTTTTTATATACAGGTATAGAATGTGTCCATTCTCCAGGATCTTCCCAAAGCCAGGAAGACAAAGTAGTAAATAATTCATGCTGTCAAGTAATAACACACTCAGACATGATTACAAAGCACTTTCTCCTAGGATAATTATGTGAAGCATGGCTAAGCAATTTAAAGAGCATGGTAATATTTGGAAGCAATGCAGGGAAAACTGTTTATTTTTAAATGCAATTTAATATAGATTAAATGTTTAATGTTATGTTTACTTTTTAATTATCTATTTCATAAATTAAATTAATATTTTTAAATATCTTTATTCTATAAAGGGTCTGTATGTATTTGATATGTATGCAGGCAGCCATGAAAATCCAGTGCATTCCTTATCAGTAGATAGGGTCGTTTTGGTAATGATGGTTTGGGAAGCATAAAATTTATCGCAACCTGAAAATAAAGTGGTTGTAAACCCTTGTTTTTTTGTTGTTGTATTAAAATAACAAACATGTTATACTTACTTGCTCTGTGCAATTGTTTTGCACAGAGCAGCCCTGACCATCTTCTTCTGGTGTCCCCCCGCCAGCGCTCCAGGCTCCTCCTCTTCATCGGGTGCCCCCACAGACAGTCGCTTTCCCTGGGGGGGGACCCGTGCGGGTTCGCTTCTGAGTCGCGCTGCTGCGCCCATCTACACACTACTACTGGTGGGATTTTCCCCTTCCGGGTTGCCCTGGCAGAGGAATGTGATGTTGGTTTTTAAAAAGTTTTTCCTTGGAATATATGCTTTGATCCAGTGTTTGTCAACCTTTTTTAAGTCAAGGCGCCAGTGGCGGCTGGTGAAGTTTTAGGATGGGGGGGCGGGCGCCAGACCCTGCCCTTCTTTTTTGACCCCTCCCACTTCTCATAAGCCCACCCACTCCATCTCCTGTATTCACTACTTCCACCCTTAGTGTCAGGAGTATACAGCTCAGCATCACAGGACAGAGTATATAGCCCAGCAATACAGATAGTGTATATAGCCCAGCAATACAGATTTAGTAAATAGCCCAGCATTACAGATAGTGTGGCACTGCCTAGCGGCACCACTGACAGCACTCTTTAACCCCCCCCCGGCACGGGGCTCGCGGCACAGCTGACAGCATCCCTCCCCAGGTCCGGCACTTACCGGGCTGTGGAGAGGATCCTCCTCCATTCCTCCACATTGCGGGCAGCAGTAGAGGTATCCGCTTCTCATGCTTCCTCTGCTTGCCAAAGCGCCGCTAGGCATCTAATAGATTGCCTGGCACTTTGGCCAATCGGGAAACAGGTCTCACTGACCTGCCTCCTGATTGGCGGGGAGGCACTGTAGTGTGAAAATAGGGAAAATTCTTTCGCTTTGGTCACACAATTGGGTGGGATCAGGACTTTCTGCGCCTGAGCCCACCCTTTTTTGAAGCCTTTTAGAGCCTCTGGCTCTAATCAGGTGCTTAAAAAAAAAACACCCCCGCCATAGGAATCTATGCACCCGGCGTCCTGAAAGGGGATGAGCACATGAATAGGGAGGCGGCGGCAGGGATAGGGGGGTGGCTCCCGTGCGCCCACAATGCACTGGCCGCCACTGCAAGGCACCATTTAAAGTGTCTGTTAACCCAAAAAAAGATAAAGATACAGATCCTGGTCCCTTAAAGCAGATTACACAGCACAGTGCTTGTGCTGTGTAATCTGCCCCCCTCTAAACTGTAAAAAAAACCTCCCTGAACCTGCCACTTCCTGTATGCCCTCTCTGCTCTGACAATGAAAATCAGGGCTGCTCAGCCCTGACCACCGTTGTCAGAGTGCGTCCCTGCATCATATGCTGCTGTACCCTCTGCTCTGCTCTCTCCCCCCTCACCTCCTCCTTACTGCCTGTCATCTCCCTCTGTGTGCCTCCGCCCCGCCCCGCTCCCCCCCCCCCCCCCCCTCCGCCGCTATTCTTAAAAAAAGAAAACTTAAAATTGTCACTGCCAGCCCCTCTATTAGAGGCTGGCATAGCACACTATGTAAGTGGTTTTTAAAAACGAGTGTTCTAAATACAGATTTTGAGCTGTCTTCAGGCCAGTCACGTGACTCGCTGCCGCTTTGCAGAAGATCTGTCTCATAGCTGTAGAGGAGACGAGCGGCCACATGATCTCCCCGGCTCCTCCCGCTGAAGACATACATCGGAGCCGTAAAGTGGCCACGAGTCATGTGACCGGCCTGAAGACAGCTCAGAACCAGTATTTAGAACACTCATTTTTTAAAACCACTTACATAGTGTGCTATGCCAGCCTCTAATAGAGGGGCTGGCATAGTCTTATAAATATGGGTTAACAAACACTTTAAAATTATACAAAATTTCGAGCCACCCCATTCAAATATGAAAAAAACAAACTACTAGTTTTACATAATGAAGCAACATCCACACACATAGGACACACAACAGAGGATATATATTCTTCCAAAGCAAATACTGCTTTGAGCACCGTTCTTGACTAGTAGCACCATGTGCTGATGGAGGGGGCAAAGAAGGGGCAAACAAGGATGCTGTACAGGCACCCGACATCCTTCTTAACCTAAGATGTCATTGGTTGTTAGGAGGCTGGCAGTTGGAAGGTTGTAATGTAGCACAATGAAAACCTGTGGCTTTGTACAAATAAAAGGAAGGCTTGATACACCCGCTGGCTTGTATTAAATAATTGAGCAATTTTTGTCCATTTTGCTAAGGCAACCCTGAAGAAACCTGAAGGCACCAAGGATGCCTGGGCACTCTGGGTGAAAAAGGCTGTTTTGATCATACGTATACCTTGTGCGACTCCTGAAGAAGTGGACCCAAGTCTTCGAAAAGCGTAGAGAATTCTAACTCCCATCACCAACCATATATCCATAATATTGATGGCACATGAGTTTAGGTGGTGTGGGTAAAGTCAATGTGAGGAGCTGTAGAGGTGTTTTCACCCTTTTTGGGGGGTAGTTACTGGAGTAATGTATGATCTTTTGCTAAACTATTTGCATAAGTAACCATGATTTTTAGCAGTGAAAAAAATGGTGGTTTACACAGTTGGTACCAGTAAAGTTCTAAGGGGTTTCCTGAAATACATTCCTGCACCTGTGTTTTATAATTACCTGCTCAGCAATATTAACACAAGGAGGAGGGCAGCACTATGAGCCATTCAGATCTCTATTGAATTGCAAATTTATATCAGTCAGTAGCTTACAGGAAGATAAAGCAGAGGGATAACCTTATCAGTCTACTGCTTTTCCCTCAATGACCAGTATTAATCCGGGGGCAGGGAGGTGGCCAAGTAATACCGCTTTAGCACAGTGGAGAGAAGTGTGGTCACCAGCCTTCTATTGACAATGGCACCTGGATTAGGTATATTGATACTAATGATATCAATATACCTAATTTTCACTTAAAGTGACACTAAACTTTGGTTTAAAAAGAGTTTCAAATCTCTGGTTTAAAAAGAAAAAAATAATTCTATACAAGTATGTATTCTTTACTCAGAAAAGTACCTCATATTGCCCTCAACCTCTTCCAAGTCCCCAAATACCTTTTTTTTTCTTTTCTTTTCTTTTTGCTGTTGTTATCTGACTTCCAGTTAAAGCGTGGCTATGTTCATTCTCCATGACTTCACTGTGTGTAACAATGTAGCCACACTCTCTTGCTCACTCCCAAGATTGGATTTGTAGTGTGCATAGAGCATGACTGCAACTAATGTGCACTGCTTGTTCCAAACAAAAGGAAGAATCCCAAATGGGAAGACGTTTCTGTAACTGCTTGAAAAAGTATTAGCTGGGGTTAAGCCGCCCATAGACGGTTCAAATCTCGGCTGGTTCAGCAGGTTTGAACCAGGTAAAGGTGGGCTGAATGTAGCCAAGTTGATCGATCGATCAACTTGGGTACAACCAGCATGTTAGTTTCTACATGTTATTATTGCTAGTGGCTGTTATAACCTCCAGCAATAATTACTGTGTGGGGTGGGGAAAGTCGTCCCCGCCAGGAGCACACAATGGCTCCGTGGGAGGGGTTCCCCTGTCAACACTGTCTGTGGTTTTGTGATTGCAGGAAAGAAAATCCATCTTTGGCTAGCCTTAGGCTTTAATTTGTTAGACACTAATGTAAGTCCATCTAACACGATCCTCGCTAGACATTTCTGCTGTTCAAGGGTGTCTCTGTTGCTCCTAGATAGAGGAGCCACCCTAATGCCTGGTACACACAATGAGATTATCGGACCGTTTTTCTTTTTTGGATGCTAGTCTCCATATTAAAAATTAAGAATTTACTAAAGTAACACATTCTTGTATGACAGAATAAAAATTCAGAAGTGATGTAATGTGTTATTTGTGTAATATTTTTTTTTTGTGTGTAATGTGTATTTGCATTGTATTTTTGGACAACAATTGTACTGATTAAACGAAAATTATCTGGTATTGTACGAGAAACATTTTCATGCTTCGTCCCATTGGATAATGTCGGATGAACTTTGATATCGCTTCAAAAGCAGTATTTTTCGTATGATTTTGTATTGTGTGTATGGTCCATAAGACAGGAAGTTTATTAGTGTTCAGATCACCAGGTGAAAATAAATTATTTTTGTTTGGAGAGGGTTTGAATACGCTTTAAATACCTGAATCTATTTGTATATAACCTTTATAAATGAGTGAGCTTGTTCCCAGTCAGGTTAAAGTGGAGCTTCACCTCCTCTCCATATCCACCATTAGTCCTTTTGTTTACCTTTTTGTCAGCACCTATTATTTCCTCCTGACCCCCTCCTCTGTCATTCACTTAGGCCAGTGATTCTAAAACTGTGTTCCGCATGAGATTTGCAGGTGTGCCGTGGGAGTTCTGAAAAATATTTAAAATGACTAGCGTTTTGAAACCTTCAGCATATCAAAAAAAGTCATGTTAAATCAATGTCGCAAAAGTAAAAAAAAAGTAACATATAAAAACGCAATCTCTGTCAGTCTGTCATTCATCGGTTCCTTTCGTAACACGAGACTTGTGCGAGATCTCAGGAGAACTCGATTGCTCTAATTATATTATAATAATAGAGACTGTTCCATTCCAACTTTGATGCTTATAAATAAAGTTTGTTTATTGTTTAGCGATGGAGAAATACTTAACCACTTGCCGACCGCTGCACGCCGATATACATCGGCACAATGGCAGCGGTGGGTAAATGGGCATACCTGTACGCCCCCTTTAATGGGCGGGACTAGCGGGCGCACGCCTGTCGCTAACAGCGTGACCGTGCCTGCGGGTCCCGCAGACTCGATGTCTGCCGGTGTCCCGCGATCGTGTCACGGAGCCGCAGAACGGGGAGATGCCTATGTAAACAAGGCATTTCCCCCGTTCTGCCTTGTGACATGACTGGGATCTACTGCTCCCTGTCATCAGGAGCAGTGATCGCTGTCATGTCAGTAGTAGCCCATCCCCCCCACAGTTAGAATCACTCCCTAGGACACACTTAACCCCTTCACTGCCCACTAGTGTTTAACCCCTTTCCTGCCAGTGTCATTTACACAGTAATCGGTGCATTTTTATAGCACTGATCACTGTATAAATGACAGTGGTCCCAAAATAGTGTCAAAAGTGTCCGATGTGTCCGCCATAATGTCGCAGTCACAAAAAAAATCGCAGATCGCTGCCATTACTAATAAAATAAAAAAAATGCCACCAATCAATATGCGCTTATTGCGATTTTTTTTTTTTTTTTTTTTTTTACCAAAAATATGTAGAAGAATATCGGTCTAATCTGAGGAAAAAAATCATTTTTTTATACATTTTTGGGGGATATTTATTATAGCAAAAAGTTAAAAATATTGCTTTTTTTCAAAATTGTCGCTCTTTTTTTGTTTATAGCACAAAAAATAAAAAATGCAGAGGTGATCAAATACCATCAAAAGAAAGCTCTATTTGTGGGGAAAAAAAGGACGTTTTGGTGTACTGTCACACGGCCGCGCAATTGTCAGTTAAAGTGACGCAGTGCCGAATCGCAAAAAGTGCTCTGGTCAGGAAGGGGGTAAAATCTTCCGGGGCTGAAGCGGTTAATCAAGTCTGGAACTGGACTGGAGTATGGATTTATCTCTTCAGGATCTGAAGATGCTCAATTGCCATTCTGTCTGATCTGCAATGCGTGCTTGTTTGTCGACTTTGGAGCCTCGCTTAAATCTAATTTGCTCTCGAAAGCACGTCCTTCACATAAAATTTGAAAATTAAATATATATGTAAAAAAGATATACGTTTTTCACCACAAAAAATTTTTAAATCTTTTCAGGTGTGCCGTGAAAATTTGTAGATCTTTTTGGTGCGACGCAAGACAAAAAAGTTTGATAAACACTGACCAAGGTAAATGTTGTCTGCGCCCCCTGGTGCCTCTCTGGATATATGATGTGGATATCCCAGGAGATGCCGGGAGCATCTGTTCACCAAAACAGGAGGGGGCAGGCTTGGCGGCATATCATCAGGAGGTGTGCCTGTGCCTCCCGATGACATCTCGGAAGAAGATGGCGACGCAGGACTCAAGTGCTTGCTATAGATAAGGGGATCTCGGCGGGACAACGCTGGATCCACTGTGTGGGTGAGTATCCTTCCAGTGCAGAACACCGCATCAAGTAGGCAAGGGGTAAATAAAATAAAATAAAGGGTAGAGTAAAGTTCGTCTTTAAAGCAGGATTTGACGGCGAGAGAGGAACAGAGAGATTGTATAGTGCTTTTAGGGCCGGTTCACAACAGAACGCGATGCGGGAATGCTGCATTTCCCACACCGTATTCAAAACATACTGGGTGTGCGATCTGCTGTTGATGTCAATACATTCTTAATGACATCTCAAATGCAGATTGCAAACATAGTGCGTTTGCTGCACCAGATTGCATTTTAGCACAGTACCATGCGATTTGGTGCAGTGTGTTTTTGAAAAGTAGTGCATGCACTACTTTTTGTGCAATTTCAGCCCTGTGCACTGAATTGCACAGGAATCCAGACTGTGTTCCTGAGTTATTCAGGTGTGAATCATCCCTTAATCTAATGCTAGAAGCTTACTTAGGCTGGGTTCACACTATTGCGATGTCAGTGATCGCATGTGATTCACATCACATTGCTGTGCAGATCACATGCGATGACTGTGTGATGCGAATTTAGCCATACGGATTGTATGGCTGAATTTGCATTGCATTCGGACCAAAATGATGCTGGACCCTTTTTTTGATCCACACTGGAATTGGATCGCATGGGTGTTCACACCCATGCAATCCGATTCCTGCACCGTTTGACAGTTCGCACTGCGATTTGCGAACCGATCTGGGGGTGTCATTAACTTTGTATTGACACCAACGGCGGTTCGCATAGGGCAGTGTGAACTGCCTGCGAGAGACATGCGATGAGGGAATCCGCACAGGAATCTGGCTCATATGTGTGAACCCGGCCTTACAGGAGAAGCGAGCAGAGTGATGAACTTAGTGTGCTGATACTCCTTCATTGTCCAGTCATCCTAGGTAGAGTAGTGTCTGTGACCTATTGAATCTCTATTGGAGTCAAGAAAAAAAGAGGTCCCCAACCTGGCTGTGTTGTTTGACAGGGAGCCTGGCCAAGTTCTGTAACTGATATTTAGACTGGTAGAACAGTCCAATGATGTATTTAGCTATTTGCCTGAAGTGTTAGGCCTCGTGCCCACGGGAGTTTTAAAAAACGAGCTGTAAGGCTAGTACCAACGCCAGGAAAAAAAGCAGCGTTAAAAACGCAATTTTTTTTCCACGTTTTGCATTGGCGTCAATGCGCGTTTTGCTGCGCTAGCTTTCAGCCGCGTTTCTCTGCCTCTATTTAGAATCAATGGTTCCCTATAGATTGATTTGAATAGAAGTCGCACCAGAAGTCGGATCAAGATGATCCGACTTGCAGTGCGACTTGTGTGCTGAGAATCTTGAAGGGGAACCCCGCCAAAATTTTGCGTGAGTTTCCCCCCAAGATCCAAACCAGACCCTTATCCGAGCATGCAGCCCGGTAGGTCAGGAGAGGGGGTGGGACGAGCGAGTGCCCCCTCCTGGACCACACCAGGCCACATGCCCTCAACATGTGGGGGTTGGTGCTTTGGGGCAGAGGGGGCCCCTGCGCCCCCCAACCCAAAGCACCTTGTCCCCATGTTAATGAGGACAAGGGCCTCTTCCCGACAACCCTTGCTCGGTGGTTGTCGGGGTCTGCGGGCGGGGACTCTAGTAATTTGAAAACATTGGAAGAAGAACAGAAGGAGAAGACCCAGCAAAAGAACAGAAGATAGCGGAGAGAGAGGACAGCGCAGAGAGAGGAAGGCGCAGAGAGGAGAAGAACAGGAGAGGGGAGAAGGACCGGAGAGGAGAGAACACGTCGCCAGAAGAGGGAGAAGAGCTGGAGCTGCCTTAATAAAATACTTTAAAACCTGTGTAGTGTGTTTATTTTTGACACTTTTTTTTTAGGTGAATGGGTAGGGGTACGATGTACCCCATACTCATTCACCTAGAGTGGGGGGGCCGCAATCTGGGGGGGGCCTTGTTAAAGGGGGCTTCCAGACTACGATAAGTCCCCAACCCGCAGACCCCGACAGCCACCGGGCAAGGGTTGTCGGGAAGAGGCCCTTGTCCTCATCAACATGGGGACAAGGTGCTCTGGGGTGGGGGGGCGCAGGGGCCCCCTCTGCCCCAAAGCACCAACCCCCCCATGTTGAGGGCATGTGGCCTGGTATGGTCTAGGAGGGGGGGGGCTTTTTTTTAAAAGCGCTTCTAAACGCAAAACGCCGCTAAGCGCACCATGTAAATGTGGCGAAACGGACGTTTTAAACGTGGGTTACTATCCATCAAGTTAAATCGCCTTGGAGAGGTTGTAAAAACCTCCCGTGTACGTGAAGCCTAACTTTCTTCCAGCCAGGCGGCTGCTAGGTATCTCTAGTGCATCCTAATAACATCACAAATGGTGCTAGGATGGGGACGGGGTGGAGGCGGGGCCAGTCAGGACAGCAGCATTAAATAGTTCATGTTGATTTGAAGAGTTTAGTTGCGCTTTATATATTTCACATAAATTCTGTAAAGACACATAAGAACCAGTACTCTTCTTATTAGTAAGGGTCTGTTATTTTCATCACTTCAGATGATCGTTACTTTATTGTATGCTTCGTCACTTTCTCCACATTGCATTGTAGAATATTTTTTTCTGTAACCAAGAGTGTCATTTTAACATATTTTTAAAATTTTTAATTTCAGATTCATCTTAAGAACTCTGACTGTAATCACATTGCCTGGGCCTAAAGGAAATCTACACCAGAGCACGATGGAATGTAAAATTCCTTCATACAGCATGTTACCTGCTTGAAGCATTCCTTCATGCATTTCTTTCAAAGCCTAATAAAAGTAAGTGCAAGGCGCTTTATGAATGCCCTTAGAGCTGGTTCACACCAGATGCAGTCCAGTGCGTTTTTAATCTACATCTAAAACGCATGTGCAGTGTTTTCCATGGATTCCAATGGTCCTAGTTCACAACAGTGCAGTGCTTTCCAGTGTATTTTTTTTCTGTATGCTAAGGCAGCAAAATGTATCAAAATTGCACCAAAGCGCACCGGAAAGCACACGTCTTATATTGAGGTGATGAAAAAAAGGGGGGAAACGCATTGGAATGCATCATAAACAAGCATGGAAAAACGCATCCGGAATGCAGCAATTGTGGTGTGAACCAGCCCTTGAAGTGTTACTAAACCCACAACAGTAAAATCAATCTGTATATGCAGTAAAGCATGCTTGTTAGGCTTCATGTACACGGGACGTTTTTACAACCTCTCCTGAACGATTTTACTTGACAGATGGCAAACCCACATTTAAAATGTCCATATTGCCGCGTTTATATGCAGCGTTTTCTTTTAGAAGTGTTTTAAAAAAAAAAAATTCTTCAAAATAGCCAAAAATGAAATACGCCTGTAAACGAAACGTGGCGAAACGCGATTTGCTGCGTTTATAAGTGTTTGGCACTTGAAATGCCTCTAAACTCAGCGTCTGAACCCATTTTTTTGCTTTCCAAAAAAAGCCTCTAAACTCAACTGCCTAGAAACAACTATAAATGACCCTGTGTACATGTACTGATAAAATAACATAGAGGAGAGTTCAGGAGCAGTTGAAAAAAATGCCCAACTGCTCCTAAATGTCCGTTTAGCAGCAGCAGTGTACATGAGGCCTTATACTCGCTGTGAAATCTAAGGGGTTAATCCTCTGCATTGTGTAAAAAGGCTGTTTGATAATCCCCTTCTTCCATTGTCCCCAAACCATCTTCTTATAGAACAGAGCCTTGAGTGAAACCTACACATGCTCAGTTTGGTGTGTATTGCTAGAGAGTTTTTTTTTTTTTTCTTGGGAAAGTGAATGTGATCAGCACAGGGCCAATCAGCACTGTCCAGACAGTAGATTTAGCGGTTCTGCAGCCTCAGAGGACAGTCAGAGCAGAATGAAAACTCCTACAAGCTTTAATCAGACACTGATAGAAGTCACAAGACTGCTGTAACGATGAGAAAAGGTATTTAAAGCGTAACACCACTTTTGTTGAGAAAAAAACGTTCCCCTCTGGGCGATCTATGTACATTGCAAGGATTATAACAACCTTTGTTGCAGATTCCTACCTTTTGTTATTCTGAAGAAATCCCTGTGTGTTTGTCTGTGCCCCTGTACTAAGTGGGTATAATGGGAGTAGTTTAATAATTAACTGTTAGGTGCAGCTGCAGGGCACTAATTGAGGAAATCTGCTGAGCCTGCATCCCTTTAGACGTGTTCCTATTGAAAGTATCTCTCAAAAAATGACATTTTTAGTGGACGAGATGCCTGAAATCTGACTTGTATATTAGGCAGACTTCTGGGAAAATTGGTGAGTCAATCACACAAGCAGGAAATTATGTCTCTGGGGAGTGGTCAGTGCACACTCTGTGTACAGAACAACTCCATGTAGCCATATTGCATTGCATTCTCAGAAAATTACAGTGGCTGCAGATTGAAAAGGAGAGGTCATTTTTAGTAATATTCAATTACAATATGATTAGTGTCGCAATTATATGTGCTATATTATTTTTTCTTTATTTGCTATTTTTTCTCCCCACAAAAGTGGTTACCCTTTAACAGTTTAAACGATTGCACTTCTATGCTCTGTGTACTATGGGAGACCAGATATAGCAAATGCAGGATCCTGGGTTTAGTAACACTTTAAGCCCAGTACACACGATGAGTATAATGGACAAATGATTGTTTTTGCATGCTACTCTCATATCAAAAACCAATAGGTTACTAAAGTTACGAAAATTCTCGTAAGACAGACTACACCTTCAGAAGTGATAAAATAGATTGTATTGTATTGCAATTGTGTTCTTTCATTTCTGAGCATACGTGGTCTTGGTCACACAGCTTTCTTTATACAAATACTATACTAATTACATGAAAATCGTTCGTTATGGTATCGTCCAAGAAAAAATGTTTGCGCTCGTCTCTTCCAATAATTTTGCATGAACTGCCATGATCTGCTCTCGAAAGCTATGTACTAAGGACCAGATTATCAGAGGATCACTCCGAAATAAGTATTTTGCGTTCGATATTCTCGTGTGTACTAGGAATTAATCGGCTCCAGAGTCGTTCATTGCTATGACTAACAGTATCAAGGGACCTCGATTTGTTCCAGCTGAATGTAAACAATTGATATCTGCTCTTCAAAGGCAATATACTTTATAGAGGCTCCAAATGCTGTGGTTTAATCTGTTGGCAGCTGAATTGGCATTACGACTAGTAAGAAATAAAGAAAGTTTGTACTAATCTGTCATTATTAATGCAGCTGTGAAAGAGAACTGACAATAAATGGTTAATGCACCATGAGGGTATAATAATTTGAGGACAAAAAGAACAATTTTAGGGATGGCTGCTTGGTTTAAGAAGAGTTAATGAGGATATTATTTTTGCAGTAGTTATCCTTAAAAAGTGGGGATCATTAATTTTGTTTAAATCATTTGTTTGTTTTTTTTCAGGAGCAGTGATTTTAATAGTACTTACAGTGAAACAATAAAAATGAAATATTCCTTTAAATGTCGTGCCTGGGGGTGTCCTTAGTATGCCTGTAAAGTAGCGTATCTTTCCTGTGTTTAGTATAGTACCACAGCAAAATGACATTTATAAAGGATAAAAATGTCATTTAAAACTGCTCGCGGCTGTAATGAATTGTCGGATCCTGGCAATATAGATAAAAATCATTGAAAAAATGGCATGGGTCCCCCCCCCCCCCCGCGTCCATAGCAGGCCCTTCAGGTCTGGTATAGATTTTAAGGGGAACCCCGAGCCAAAAGTTTTAAAAAATTGTGTAGGGGTCCCCCAAAATCCATACCAGACGCTTATTCAAGCACGCAACCTGGCAGGCCGCAGGAAAGGGGGGGGTGAGAGTTCACCCCCCCTCCTGAACCGTACCGGGCCACATGCCCTCAACATGGGGAAGGGTGCTTTGGGGTCCCCCCAAAGCACCTTGTCCTCATGTTGATGGAGACAAGGGCCTCATCCCCACAACATTTGCCCGGTGGTTGTGGGGGTCTGCAGGCTTATCGCAATCTGGAAGCCCCCTTTAACAAGGAGACCCCCAGATTCCGCCCCCCCCCCTATGTGAATGGGTATCAGGTACATTGTACCCATACACATTCACCAATAAGTGTCAAAATGGTAAAAATGACAGTAGACAATTTGGGACAAGTCCTTTATTAAAAAAAAAAAAAGTGTACCCTCAATGTCCATTCATCTTCGATCACAGCGTCCGACGACCCGAGAAAAAAAAAAGTTAATAAACTCCGCCTCCATGGTTAGGCTCCCGCTGACTGCAGACTTTCTGCTTTGACAGCTGTTATATAGCTGAGGACGGGGCCACCCGGTGACGTGAATGGGTGACCCCGCCCCTTCTGACATGTGACATCATGTAACGTCAGAGGGGGGTGGGGTCATCCGTTTAAGCCACTGGGTGGCCCCGCCCTCAGCTATATAACAGCTGTCAATGCAGAAAGTCTGCAGTCAGTGGGAGCCTAACCATGGAGGCGGAGTTTATTAACGTTGGAAAAGCCTGCAGTCAACGTGAGTCTCCCATCGAGGCAGAGTTTTTTCCGGGGGTTTTTTTTGGGTCACCGGACGATGTGATCGAAGATGGAGTTACATCGCGGGACACTTTTTTTTTAAATAAAGGACTTGTCCCAAACTGTCTCCTGTCATTTTTACAATTTTGACACTTTTTTGGGTGAATGTGTAGGGGTACAATGTACCTGATACCCATTCACATGGGTTAAAAGGGGCTTCCAGATTCCGATAAGCCCTCCCGCCTGCAGACCCCACAACCACCGGGCAAGGATTGTGGGTATGAGGCCCTTGTTGCCATAAACATGGGGACAAGGTGCTTTGGGGGGGATGTGGCATAGTATGGTTCAAGAGGGGGGGCGCTCTCTCGTCCCCCCCTTTTCCTGCGGTCTGCCAGGTTGCATGCTCGGATAAGGGTCTGGTATGGATTTTGGGGGGGACCCCTACGCCTTTTTTTTTTTTAATTTTGGCTCTGGGCCAAAATTTCCTTTACAAATGTCATTTTGCTGCTCTCATTCATAAAACTATGTACGACTGCCGTGTAAGCAGCCTTACATAGTGTGGGGCGTGGACTCAGCCCCCTGAGCCATGATTGGCCAAAGGCACCCTGCCTTTTGTCAATCATGGCTCTCACAGCAGAGCGTGCTGTGATTGGACAAAGCATGCAGGTCAGGTGCACGCTTTGGCCAATCAGCAGCCATCAATGCACTGCGATCTCGCAGTGCATTCTGCGGGCACTGGAATTTACCGCGAACGCCCCATAATGTTCGGTATTAGGCGAACGAGTGAACACCCGATGTTCGCGTCGCATTTACGCTCGAACGCCGGGCTCATCCCTAGTGATAAAAAAGTGGATCATGGACATTATATTGCATCTTGTAATAGATAACTTATTTCTCAATTGTTTTAGCTTCTTACAACTGTTGATTACTGTGTCCTTTGGGGACTATAAAATGTATGTGTTTTGACAGATCAACTGAAGTAGAGGTGCACTCAGTAGTGATGGTGGGTCCATTAGGATTCTCTGCATTCTATTACATCTCAAACAGTCTCTGGTGACATATTTTCAAGATGTGTACCCAACTAATTATGCGTTTCCATGCTGTTAATGCCAGATCCAGGAACAAGAACATCTGTTTTATTTTTCTCGGGATTGACACATTAGGCATTGCCGACAATGTCTTCTGCTAATATTTTAACATCATGGGAGATTCTTGTATGAATAGTTTTGTAGCAAAAAAATAGTTATTTTGTTTGCAGTACAAATGCAAGTTATGTTTTAATTATGTTGAAATACAAATTAAAATTATCCAGTAATTTCCTATATTTTTAACCCATATGATGGTAAATTGATTCTTACTATATAGAGCATGGGTTTCTAAGCAAACTTTCTAAGCAAGGGGCCGGTTTTCAGTCCTTCAGGCTTTGGGGAAACCGGACTGAGGACAGTTGGCATAGAAAATGCCCCGGCATCAGTGCCCCATTGTTGGTTTTCATTGGAGGAATAGTGCCCCATTGATGGTGTCGGTTGGGGGAATGGTGGCCTATCACTGGTGTCAGTTGGTGGAATAGTGCCCCAAGGGCCAGATAAAGGCAGGCAAAGGGCTAAAGGGCTACATTTGGGCCGCAGTTTGGAGACCACTGATATAGAGTAATGTTAGCTTCATATAGTGAGAACAAAGCAGCTTTAAGATAATGAAGATTCTTTCCATAACACTTCAAACATATATAAAACATATCAATAATACAGGTATAGTGGAACTTCGCTCAAAAAGTTCATTACTGCTGGTTCTACCCCCATCCCCAGCCTGTAACAGAGTTATAGTTTTTATTGTATATTGTAAATTTATAATTACATGATCCCACAATCCTCCCCTAGGTGAGGACGATGCCACTTGCCTGCTCCCTCCCATCCTGCTGCCTCCTGGTATATGATACATGTCCCAGGAGACTGCAGGATTATTCAGAGCACCACGCAAGCATGTTCATATGTGATGGCAAGGCGGCTGTGGTTCCTCAGGTTCCACAGCCAGCGGCTATATCCAAGATGGCTGTGCCAGGGAACCATAATGATAAGAAGGATTGGCTGCAGGAAGATAGCGCTGGACTCCAGGCACTGGTAAGTACTTAATTTTTAAAGGTCAAAAGCTACCTCTTTAACTCTGTTTTTGCCAGAGCCGTTTTTGCTAAATTATTTTAGGCTTGAAAGTCTAGGAAATGCAAAATTTCAGTAAAAAAATACATTAAAGTTAATTCTAGGGCATACAAATGCAATAAATTACAATTGGTAAAATAACAAAGATGAGGTTGCACCAAGTAAATAGACACTGAACATGTCAAACTTTAAATTTGCGTGCGCCCATGAAATGGTGACAAGCTTCAGTACCCTATATTTTCCATAGGCGAAGCTTTAAAAGCACCCTACAGGTCATCTAGGTCATCAGTTTAGTGGTATGAATGAGGTCTGTTGCCAGAAATATTGCTCTCACTCCAGCCTGATCAGCGATATGTAACGTGTATATCTTAATCAACGTTTTCATACGTAGGCACCCGCCGCTTGTGTTTGTACGTGCGTATGTGTGGATGGGTCTTAACATTTTTGGGATGAACTTTATGTGCTTGGGTGTAACTTTAATTTTTTTTTTTAATTATTTTTTATTTTTTTTACTTACTTTTTTACTCCACTGAATATAATGCAGTGCAGATCGCATTGCATTACATCCTTTTCCGGGCATGCTGCCAGGAACACTGAGAGGCAGACCCGGAAGTGACGTCAAACATGTTGCTTTCTGGGTCAGCAACAAGGAGGGGAGGAGAGCGGATGTGAGTTCGTTCTGCTCCCTCCCCTCTACACAGCTATGCCATTCCTGGGCCCGCAGATGAGCAAGCAAAGCCTGGGATACATGGTGGGTGTGGGGTGGGCACATTACTGAGGGTATAGGGAATAAATCAGGCAGCAGCTCAGCTGCCAGAATGCTTCTACCTGGAAGGCAGGAGTCTGCTTGTCAGATTTACACCCAATCCCGATGGATGCAGAATGTGTGTAAAACCCTCTACGACATACGGACCTGGCAGCAAAAGGATTAAAGTGGTATTAAAACCAAAAGCAAACATTTGTTATATTGCAGCTTGCCATTTCTTAGCTGTGATGGCTGCAATCATTTTCTTTTTTAGGTCTCTTTGTTCTATTTTCATCTGGTGATCAAGCCAGTAAGTTGTTTTTCAAAAGGACAAGCTCTCTGACAAAATGTATCAGTTACAGAGATGAGACAAACATTTAACACTAGCAGGAGTGCTTACAGTGGTCAGTTTTTATTTATGTAAAACCTTTATCCCAAAGGTTGTAGCTGCTGACTTTTAATAAACAGACCCTCGCTTGTCCCAGGATCTAGAGCTCTGCTCACCTGAGCCGTTTTTTCCACCGGTCTTTAGTCCCTGGTGCCTGCATCTTAACTGTGAGCACCCGGCTATGACAGCTTGCGGCTTCATAGCCGGCTGCCCACTGCGAATGCGCAAGCTCCGCTGCATATTGTGAATGTTACTTGTCCCAAAAGACTGCAGGGATGGAGGGGGGAGGAGAAGTGCTTGGATCGCCTAGGCAAATCTGTGAAACCAGGGACCCCCCCCCCCCCCCCAAAAAAAAATGGCCTAATGTTAAAGAAGGCTGGGGGAGGAGGCCTAAAGCAGGACTTCCCCTTTTGAGTAAAGTTCTGTTTAAAATATTTTTTATCCTCTGCTGCTAGCAATAAGGAAAAGTTGGTCCAAAGCTCTTTTGGCCCTACTTCCTACTTCAACTGTTGGTCACAGGAGTGCACTTAGTTTAGGCTAAAGTCCGCTAACGGCTGATGTCACTCCTTGTCCAGGCTCTGGAGCAATTAAAGCTATAATGATGGCATCCACCCAGATGGACCGGCAGCTAGCTCAGCCTCTCAGCAAGCCGTTGAAAGCCTGAGCCAGCAGCTCCCATCCCCACCACTGGGTCTCCAGTGAGCGCTGGAGGGGCAGAGCAGAGAGCTGGTAGCTGACAGTCACTGGCTCTGTGCTCACTGAAGACTGAGAACTGAGCAATCAGTGGTCTTTGATCACTCAGTTCTTGATTTCTTGGTGACAGGGAACAAATGCAGCATCAGACTGATGTTGCATCCACCTAGGTGAGTATGTAGATTTCTTTTTTTATTCCCATAAGTCTCATTTAGTAAATAGATAGGAAGGTATATTATATTTACTTGCCTTTAGGCCCCTTTCACACTGAGGCGCCTGAAAAGTGCCTCTCATGCCTCCCCAGTGTGAAAGCCAGAGTGCTTACATACTGGGGCGGTGCGTTTGCGGGACGGGAAAAAAAGTCCTGCAAGCAGCATCTTTGGGGTGATTTAGGAACGGTGTATACACCGCTTCCAAAACACCATGCCCATTGAAATGAATGGGCAGCGCTGCCGAAGCGCCTGCAAAGCGCGTACATGGGCGCTTTTAACCCTTCCTTCGGCCGCTAGCGGGGGTTAAAAGCACCCCCCGCCCCACTATGAAAGTACCCTAAGTGTTTTATTTACATTTTTTTCAATTGCTTCCTGGTTTCTGGCTTAGGGCAAAAAGTCTGAAAGGTGTGAGGGATACAAAATATCAGGAGAGGCTTCAGAAACATAATATGTACAGCCTGGAGGAAAGATGGGAAAGGGGAGACGTGATTGAAACTTTTAAATACATCGAGGGAGTGAATAAGGTTCAGGAGGGCAGTATTTTCAATATGAAGCCAAGAACACGGGGACATGACCTCAAACTAACTGGAAGAATGTTCAAAATGAATCTTAGAAAGTATTATTTTACTGAAAAGGCAGTTGTTTCTTAGAATAAATTTCCAGCAGAGGTAGTGAGTCAGTCAACAGTAAGTTGATTCAAACATGCTTGGGACAAACCTAGATCTATACTTGGTAAACAAAAAGTTAATGACCCCCCCCCCCCCCTCAAAAAAAAAAAAAATGGGGCAGACTCAATGGACTTGGTCTTTTTTCTGCCATCACTTTTCTATGTTTCTAGGATTCCTCGTGGCTTTTTTTTCTCTTTCAGCTGGAGGGGGGGGGCTGCTTTCTCAGCTAAGCACACCCTCCTGCCTGCATGCCTGAGGTAAGGGCAGATGGACTCCAGGAAGTAAATGCTATGTGGATCATGTGCCGTTACTCAAGATGGCTGCAGCTAGAGATGCTAGAGGGGTGCTTTTCAAAGTGATTTCTCAACAAAATAAAGCACAGAGTCATAGAAAGATGAGTGAGTTTGCTTTGAATATTAAAAAGAAATTAAAACACAGATATAGTTGAGTTCCACTTTAAGTTGCTGCTGAGTTGCATTGAGCTGCTTTCAGTTTGCTTTTACTCTCACATGGACTTGTATGGGAAAAAAGCATCTAAAAAAAACCCCAAAAGCCTGTGTATACGATCCCTCACTAAATATAATATTTTCATCAAAATGACATTTTTGGTTTTGAGCATTTTTCTCCTTTGTTCTGGTTCAGCCTACTGGAGCCAACCATTTAATTAGCTTCAGAATAAAAGTCAGCTCAGCCTTTCATATAGTTATGTTAGCAAGTCAATAATACTCCATGATAGTAGCATTTTCAAGGCGTATGCTCCCTGTCCAGCGGTGTGTTGGTTTTCCCTCTACAGCTGACATTAATCATCACACTTGTGATCAGACTGCATTTGTTACTGTCAGGTATGGTCAGCTACTGGCTAATGCTGAGTAGTCACATTACTGGTTTACAGTGCAATATTTTGATTTGTGTCTTTTGTCAGCCATATAAGATCCCTTGGGTTTGGTTGCTGCAAGCTAGTCCTGAACACAAATATTTCTTTGTAACATGCATTTTGTTACTTTCTCTAAAGCAAGATGTATCAAATAATAATAAAAAAAAACCCAATATTCTACCAATCTGATTATTCTTGTATGGTCTTTATTTAAATATGGCAGTTTAGCGCTTAGCTCTATGCAATTTCAATGTAATGAACTGCAAAAAAGCCTCATCTCTGCCTGTTATTGTGCTGTAACCTGAAAGATTGAATTTTGACTCTTTGCATAAACAGTCATTTTGTATAAACAGATTTTATTAAACTTTTACCATTTTTACATGGTGAATAAACTGCATTTGATAGACACAGCTTTGTTATCTTCTTTCATACAAGAAAAAATGCAAGGCAAAAGAACATACTGGTAGATTTGCTGGTATCAAATATACTGTATGGATAACAGAGGGTGTGATATGTTGGTAATTTAGAGTGACATCAAGAAGGACTTGACCAGGCCAGTCATTGAGACAGGGTGTGTGGAGGACCTAATAGGTCACACACAATGACATTGGTCTCAATTGGTCAGGGATACTGAGGGTAGACTCCGTCTTGTCAAGAATTGTATCTGGGAGGATTTGTTTCATGTGCCAAAGTTGGTACAATGCATACTAAGGAAAAGACTGGATTGTCGAAGAGAGGAGTCATGGGGCCAAAGTTAGGGGAAATGGTAAGGTTCTTTACCAATCCGTTCCAAGTTTTTAGTTGCTGATGGGTAAGGATGGGGATGGCATGTCACTGTCAGATTTGTAGGTTCATGCCATGCTAAGGCTCGTGTGTCAAGAAAGGAAAGGTGTTGTTCTATGACTACTCAGAGTTCATATGCTTTTTTGTGGAACCTTTCCGCACATCTGGCATGTCATTTTTTTTGGGGGAGGGAGTGGGTGCCTAGCTTTGGGTGGGACATCCTGTCCCACTTCCTACTTCTGACTACTTGTCACCTAGGTGACCCCTTCCCACTAGGTGGCCCCTCCCTCTCAGCAATCTTCTGGGACACGTCACAGGTCACAGGAAGATTGCCACTCGAAGAGCGCAGCGCGACTCGCACATGCGCGGTGCGTGCCCGCCTGTGAAGCCGCATGCTGTCACGGCCGGGTGCCCACAGTTTCAATGGAGGCGCCGCAGTGAGGAGGGGGAGAGGAGTGAGGCATTTTGCGGCCGCATCGCTGGACCGTGGGACAGGTGAGTGTCTGTTTATTAAAAGTCAGCAGATACACTTTTTGTAGCTGCTGACTTTTAATAAATAAAAAAAGCCTAGAACTCTGCTTTAAGGAAACACTGTCATGTTTTTTGTTCTGTTCCTCATGGGACACAGCACATGTAGTACTTTGTTCCATGTTGTCAAGCGCTTTCTAACCATAAATCTGGCCTACCCCACACCCCTTTTGCTGTTGCCAGACCAACAACATCTTTGAAAGAGATGGTTGATTCAAAATGCAGCTTGTCTTGGGTGTGAACAAGTGGAGTGCATGGAGGGGGATGTCAAGCTCTGCAGTTATCTGGCCACTGCTTATCTATAGAAAGTGCTTACAGCTGAGACAAGCTACATTTATGAATCACCTGTATTACAGTATTATTTATTATATAACCGTCTCATAAATAGTAAATCTGGATTTTTTTAGATGAAAATCATTCCACTACAAGACAGTTGAAAGCATCGAGATGATTGTTTTTTCTACCTACTATTATGATTTTGTAAAAGACCAAAATACATATCAGTGTTTATATAGATATAGATAGCTTAGTGTTGTGGATATCTAAAGACTGCCAAATCCCAATTATCAGAAGTGAACCAGAGAAAAGAGCCCCGATGGGATAGAAAATTTAGAACAAGACAATATCATACAGACATGAATACCAATGTTATGATGCTCATAGTCTGGAACACATGGTTGGTCTCAAATGGTGAGAGGCCAAACCAAGGAAGTGTTTACAGGAAATTCCCGACATGTTTCGGAAACTAACATAATTCCTTCTTCAGGGGAAGGTCAGAGCAAAATATAGTTTTCTAAGGGTATAATAATAACATATCAGTATGTAAATAAGTATATATGGCCTTAATGGCCTACCCTTACGCAGACTATCCCCCCTTTAGTCTATTATGAACGCTGCTGCTAGACTAATACACCTCACTAATCGATCTGTGACTGCTTCCCCTCTCTGCCAATCCCTTCACTGGCTTCCCCTACCCCACTGTATAAAATTCCAAAATGCTAACCACAACCAGCTACATCACCAACCTCATCTGCAGTTATCGCCCAAATCGTCCCCTCCGCTCCTCCCAGGACCTCCTGCTCTCTAGCTCCCTTGTTCCCTCCTCCCATGCTCGCCTTCAGGACTTCTCCGGAGCATCTCCCGTCCTCTGGAATTCCCTGCCCCGGTATATCCGATCAGCCCCTAACCTGTCCACCTTTAGGAGATCCCTGAAAACTCACTTATTCAGGGAAGCCTATCCCACACCCACCTAACAACTGTCCCCAAGCCACCCCCATCAAATCATTCCCTGCATCTATTACCTTTTGTACCACCACTCTCTCCCTTTAGAATGTAAGCTCTACGAGCAATATGCAATAACAGTGTGCCCCACCGCATTGGACCCAGAGTGAGGGTGGTATGTAAAGGGATAGAGGATATCCCGCACAATAAAATGGCGGGCAGATGTAAAACAGATGTAGGATGAAGCCACAAATCAGTGTTTGGTTTCCAGGTGCATTGCCATGCATTTGTTAGGTAAGGCATTAACAAGGCTTTCTTCAAAATACGTTATCCTTTAAGGTGAATGTGTAGTGTGGATTCCAAACATGGGTATGTCATATATATTATTTTCAAGTATGTTTATTACACCGTATATTTTCTAAATTTGGTGTGGATAGTTATAATGAAATATTTGTAGTAAAACTCGTAACTATCAATGTACTGTAGTTGCCAGTAGCGGAGATGAGTAAACAAAGCCAGACAAGGTCCCTTCTGAACTGGGCTTGTTGCCACATAGCCTGAATACCCCCCAGTGTCTGTGAAAGCAGTCAGTATGCCCATCAGCATTGGGCCATTCTATTAAAAGATAAGGGGCCCAAAGGAAATGTGTACCATTTCAAACACCAGCCAAGTGTTGTGTTCCAATACGTAATTGGCAGCAGTTGTAGTTACAAATATTTGTTGTTACCCAGTCAAAGAATAGAGAAAAAAACCTGCAGCATACATTTTGAGTTTAGGGAATCTGGTTAATTTAGCGCTGATGATGAAAACCAAATGATAACTCTTTATGCTGGATATTTTTATATTCATCAAAAAGACCTTCACAGTGAATAGCAAAGCATTGTGTTATTACAAAATTACAAATTGTGTGAAGGTTTTCCTAAGGCTAATGCCGTGTGCACGCGATCGCGCATTCTGACAACAAAATCCATGTTTTTTTTTCAGACGAATGTTGGCTCAAACTTGTCTTGCATACACACGGTCGCACAAATGTTGTCGGAAATTCCGAACGTCAAGAGCGCGGTGACGTACAACACGTACGACGAGCCGAGAAAAATGAAGTTCAATAGCTAGTGCGGCGCTTCTGCTTGACTCCGAGCATGCGTGGAACTTTGTGTGTCGGAATTGTTTACACACGATCGGAATTTACGACAACGGATTTTGTTGTCGGAAAATTTGAGATCCAGATCTCAGATTTTGTTTGTCGGAAATTCCGACGGAAAATGTCCTATGGAGCCTACACACGGTCAGAATTTCCAACAACAAACTCTCATCGAACATTTCCCGTCGGAAAATCCGACCGTGTGTACGGGGCATTAGAGTTTCCTCCATTATACATCAATATACAAACCTAGTACCTGTATTGTAACTTAAAGTGGACCTTTCATGTTTTGCCTTTTTGCTAAGTGACCTTTAAAAATAGTTGCTTTATCATGTAATAGACCATAGACAGTTGCCTGTTTTCCATTTTTTTCTTTCTCTTTGCTTTGATGAGATCATTTAGCCTTGTACCGTAATGTAAGCTTTTAGCCATTCACTTTATAAGAAGAGTGGAAAAATAACAGAGCAGTCGGTTCAAGGAGTTAGTTTTATTATCACAATACATATTACTAACCAGTGGGTGATTCTAGTTCTTTTGGCTTTTAGACATAGACTTCTAAATGAGATGTGTGTCACATTGTAATAATAGATATTTGGGATTGAGACAGGATGTTAAGACAAATGACTAAATCTGGCCACTGTGGTTGAACAGAAGTCGATCTACTGATCGATTTCTGTTCATCCATCCAGTCGTATTTTAACTGCTTGATCAGTGCTGCAAGCTATACACTGTAGTGCTGATCTGTGTGTTTTGATCCATGTTATAACACAAAGACACAGAGGGGAGGATTCCCCCACCCACACGAGTGTGTGGATGGAGGAATTGGGTCAGTTATTTTCATTAAAACCACTTGTTGGATGAGAAAAAGGTGACTCCTCTATGGGCTGCCTAAAGCCTGGTACACACTAATGCCCTGTACACACGATAGGCTTTTACGACAACAAATGTTCGATGGGAGCTTGTTGTCAGAAATTCCAACCTGTGTAGGCTCCATCGGACATTTTCCGTCTGAATTTTCGACAAACAAAATTTGAGATCTGGATCTCAAATTTTCCAACAACAAAATCCGTTGTCGGAAATTCAGATCGTGTGTACACAATTCCGACGCACAAAATTCCACGCATGCTCGGAATCAAGCAGAAGAGCCGCACTTGCTATTGAACTTCATTTTTCTCAGCTTGTCGTACGTGTTGTAGGTCACCACGTTCTTGACATTCGGAATTTCCGACAACATTTGTGTGACCGTGTGTATGCAAGACAAGTTTGAGCCAACATCCATCAGAAAAAAACATGGATTTTGTTGTCGGAATGTGCGATCGTGTATACAGGGCATAACAGTTTCCTTTCGTTCAACCCAGCGGGCTGAAAGAAAAAAAAACTGACAGCTCCAGTCGGACCCGCTGTACTAACCATCCAACTTTAGTACAGCAATCTCTCTCGCTGAGCTGTTGTGTTCTGACAGGGAGACACCCCCCCCCCCCCCCCCCCGCCAGAACACTCGGATCAGCACTCTCTGCCATTGGCTGAAAGCCCTGATCGGGAGCTGGTCGGCTGCTGGTTTTCCAGGATGTTCGTCCAACGGAAGCTGGCCAAACAGCCGACTTCTGAGACACGGACTGACATACACACGGAGCGAATGTTGGACATTTGTTGGACCGATCACAATGTTGAACCAATCACAGCTGATCACAGCGTGAACCAGGAAATCGACTTTCCTCGATCGCCGGCTCTCCTGTCAGAGGGGGGGTCTGCACTGATAGTCAGCACATTAATTATCAGCGCAGCCTCCATCAGAGGTGCCCACCACAATGCCAATCAGTGCCCTTCCACTGCCAGTCAGTGCCCACCCAAATCGCCAGTCAGTGCCCATGAAAGTGCCAATCAGGGCCCATGAAAGTGCCAATCAGTGCCCATCAGTAACGCCTGTCAGTGCCCTTCACAGATACCCTTCAGTAATGCCTGTCAGTACCTCCTCATCAGTGCTGCCTATCAGTGCCATCTATTAGTGCTCATCAGTGCCACCTATTAGTGCCCATCAGTGCCGTCCATCAGTTCCCATCAGTGCTGCATATCAGTGTAGCCTATCGGTGCCCATCAGTGCTGCATAACAGTGCCGCCTATTAGTGCCCATCAATTCTACATATTAGTACCTCCTCATCAGTGCCACATCATCAGTGCCCATCAGTCCCACCTCATCATTGCCCATTAGTGCAGCCTCATCAGTGCCCATTAGTGCAGCCTCATCAGTGCCCATTAGTGCAGCCTCATCAGTGCCCGTCAGTGAAGGAGAAAACTAAATTTTATAACAAACAAAGAAAAACGTTTTTTTTTTTTTTTTCAAAAAATTCAAAACAAAATTTTTTTAGTTTGTTTAGCAAAAAATAAAAGACCCAGTGGTGATCAAATATCACCAAAAGAAAGCTCTATTTGTGGGAAGAAAATGATAAAAAATTTAGTTTGGGTACAGTGTTATATGACCGCGTAATTGTCATTCAAAATTTGACAGCGCTGAAAGCTGAAAATTGTCTTGGGCAGGAAGGGGGGAAAGTGCCCTGTATTGAAGGGTTAATAAAATAGAAAAAAAAATCACCAGGAAAATTATATTGAATGGAGAAGAATAATAAGGAGTTAATTAGGGCTGATTTGAGTAAACTAAGGGTTAATAAGGGGTACAACAGAGCAACATTTAATTAAAAAAAAACCTTGTCAGGTTCATCTTCATCTGCAGTTCATTTCTTTGATCTGAAGATACAAAATGAAACAATGTTTCATTGTAGCTTTCTGTATTTGCGGCTGAGCAATGTTGTCGATAAATACAGATACTGCTTTTTTTTTTTTTTTTACAGCTCCTGCTGCTGGGACCTTTTCTGTGCACTCGGCAATGTCCTCTTAAAATTTTAGGTAGGTTAGGGATCTTTCTGTGCACTTGGAAAAGATAACATATATATATATATATATATATATATATATATATATATATATATATATATATATATATATATATATATATATATATATATATATATATATATATTGTACAGGGCTAGTTGAAACAAGTAAATGGTGACTTTCTTATACCAAAACAGTGATCTCCTGGTGGCCAAGTAGGGCTGAGCAACATTTAATTAAAAAAAAACCTTGTCAGGTTCATCTTCATCTGCAGTTCATTTCTTTGATCTGAAGATACAAAATGAAACAATGTTTCATTGTAGCTTTCTGTATTTGCGGCTGAGCAATGTTGTCGATAAATACAGATACTGCTTTTTTTTTTTTTTTTTACAGCTCCTGCTGCTGGGACCTTTTCTGTGCACTCGGCAATGTCCTCTTAAAATTTTAGGTAGGTTAGGGATCTTTCTGTGCACTTGGAAAAGATAACATATATATATATATATATATATATATATATATATATATATATATATATATATATATATTGTACAGGGCTAGTTGAAACAAGTAAATGGTGACTTTCTTATACCAAAACAGTGATCTCCTGGTGGCCAAGTAGGGCTGCATCAGCTGGTCATTCATGTCCTCCCCTTAAATAGGTTATATTCCTGTACACAGTTTGGCTTCTGGACAGGACCTCGTCTTGTCTAAAGTTCCACCAAGTTGTCATCATGTATTGTGAAAAGGATGTACATATCTCTTTTATCTCTCCACTTTAGGGCTAGTACCTCTTCATTCTGCAAACTGGCTTTTTTCCCCTGTTTCAATTTTGTGGTGACCAATCTCTGTGGGAAGCCCTTGCAGTTGGTCTGTGCTGTCCCACAGGCCACAGTCTTCTTCAGGTAGGGATGGCGGAATAGTGGAAGACTTGTTTAGAAATTATCGACATAGAGGTGGTAACCCTTCCTGAACAGCGGTCAAAAGACTCATTATGCCTCATAGAATATACATTGGGGTATTTGCTTTCCAAAATGGGGTCTTTTGTGGGTAATTCCATTGTCCTGATGCTCTAGGGCCTTCAAAAATGTGATAGGTAGTCAGGAAACTAAATGTGTAATTTATGCCTTTAGAATGCCTGACGACCTGGATGTAGGGCCTCTGGATGTGGCCAGGCTGTGGAAAAGTCTCACATATGTGGTATCGCCATACCAGAACATGCGAACAGGCAAAAAATTCCTTTGAACACGCGAACACTGTTAAAGTCTATGGGACACGAACATGAATAATCAAAAGTGCTAATTTTAAAGGCTTATATGCAAGTTATTGTCATAAAAAGTGTTTGGGGACCTGGGTCCTGCCCCAGGGGACATGTATCAATGCAAAAAAAAGTTTTAAAAATAGCCGTTTTTTCGGGAGCAGTGATTTTAATAATGCTTAAAGTGAAACAATAAAAGTGTAATATTCCTTTAAATTACCTGGGGGGTGTCTATAGTATGCCTGTAAAGGGGCGCATGTTTCCCGTGTTTAGAACAGTCTGACAGCAAAATGACATTTCAAAGGAAAAAAAGTCATTTAAAACTACTCGCGGCTATTAATGAATTGCCGGTCCGACAATACACATAGAAGTTCATTGATAAAAACAGCATGGGAATTCCCCACAGGGGAACCCCGAACCAAAATTTTTTAAAAAATGGCGTGGGGGGTCCCCCTAAATTCCATACCAGGCCCTTCAGGTCTGGTATGGATATTAAGGGGAACTCCGGCCAAAATTTTTTTTAAAAAATGGCGTGGGGTCCCCCTCAAAATCTATACCAGACCCTTCAGGTCTGGTGTGGATTTTAAGGGGAACCCCAGGCCAAAATTTTAAAAAAAAAGGACGTGGGGTCCCCCCAAAAATCCATACCAGACCCTTATCCGAGCACGCAACCTGGCAGGCTGCAGGAAAAGAGGGGGGACAAGAGAGCGCCCCTCCTGAACCGTACCAGGTCACATGCCCTCAACATTGGGAGGGTGCTTTGGGGTAGCCCCCCAAAACACCTTATCCCCATGTTGTTATAACTTTCACACAAATTATCATACACTTATCGGGATTTTTTTTTACCAAAGACATGTAGCAGAATACACTCTTGCCTACATTTATAAAGAAATTAGATTTTATTGGATTTTTTTTTTTAAACAAAAAGTACAAACTATAGTTTTTTGTTTTTTTATTTATTTATTTTTATTATTAAATGTTCGCTCTTTTTTCACTAATATCGCAAAAAATAAAAAACCCAGTGGTGAATAAATATCACCTAAAGAAAGCTCTATTTGTGTGAAAAAAAAATGATAAAAATGAATTTGGGTACAATGTAGCATGACTGAGTAATTGTCATTCAAAGTGTGGGAGCACTGAAAGCTGAAAATTCGTCTGGGTAGGAAGGGGGTGAAAGTGCCCGGTATGGAGGTGGTTAATCAGAGCTGAATGTGTACTGGGAAGGGGGAATCCCGACAGCAGGGCAGGAGGACTGGACTTCCTAGACACGCCCTGAGTACAATGACTACATTTTTGGGGTGTGTCTAATACGCCCAGAGTCTGTGTCAGAGGTCTCGTGTAGCAGGTGCTCAATAAGGTGCTAATTCCTATTTAGCAGCTGCTAATTCCCATTCAGCAAGTGCTAATTCTAATGCGCATGTGTAGAGTCACAAGTGCAATATACAAAGATGCGCATACGTGCCAGCACGTGCGCGTACACGTTAGCGTGCGCACGCATCCACAGATTCTGGCGCCCAGCTGCCTATTTAAACTGAGAGTCTGCCTGCCTTCAGTGCTGGATTGTCTTTAGCTTTGGTTCATGTGTCCCCGATTCTAATCTATGTCTGCTAACCTTGTTCCTGACCTGGCTATGTCGGACACCTCTCTCGGATCAACCCTGCGTGCTATATCTGCTTCTTGCTTATGTTACCAACCTCGGCTTAGATTTATGACCGCGTCTCTGTCTTCTGATTTGGTACCCCACCGCCAGCACATTACCGACTTCTGCCTGTTCCTGACCTTGAAAGTGATCCTAATTCTGCACCTGTCTGCCTGGCTCCTGCTGAACAAGGCTTGTGACCAAACGCCACACCACCACTGGAAGGACACCTGTGTCTTCAAGCTACAGCTCACTCCTACAGCTGCCAGGCACCTGCACCCTTCCACTGCACTAGCAGTCCCTGTCTCCACTACCAGGGGTGCTTGGATGGGAATTGTGCAAGAGGCCACCCTCATCATCTCAGGCTCCACAGTCAGGTACGTGACAGTCTGCAACTGGATAAGGAGCTGAGAATTCCACCTGCTGTCTGTCTGTGAACTGTAAGAGGTTCAAATGAAATATGTGTTATTGGCCTAATTTAAAGTATCTAAAGCCATAGATGATGATTGTAAAACTTTGTTTTTTTCCTAAAATAATAAGCATTTCATACTCACCTTCTGTGTAGATGGTTTTGCACAGAGCAGCCCCAATCCTCCTCTTCTAGGGTCTCCCGCCGCTGCTCCTGGCTCCTCCTGTCTTCCCAGTGCCCCCATAGCAAGCCACTTCCTATGGGGGCACTCGTGCAGGCTCGACCCTAAGCCACACTGTGTACGGCTGTTGGCACACACAGTGCGGCCCAGCCCCTTCCCCCATGATTTGATTGACAGCAGCAGGAGCCATTGCCAAGCCTTCTGTGAGAAGAGAGGAGAGAAGAGCAGTGCTTCAGCAGACGGGCTGGGGGGAGCTGATATAGAAAAGTGTTTTATCTTAATACAGAAAATGCAATAAAGGATAAGTTCACCTTTTGGAACATGTTATATGTTCCACCCATATTTAGGGTGGAACATGGAACACGTTCCATCAGCTGTGCCCCCCCCCCCCCCCTTCCAGTGACAGCGAGCCGGCATCTTCTCCAGGCAACCACTGTCACTGTTTGAAAATAATTTGGCTGTGCGGTGCTCCGTCCACCCGGCCACGTCATTCATTCACAGTCCTCTGTGGGAGCTGTTAAGCGCTTTGGTAGTTCATTCTCTCTTCCGATCACTGTGTGTATCTGCCTGACTGTACGAGGTATGAACAGATAGATACACAGACAAGTGTAGGAGTCCTGGATGGCACCTGTGATCTGCTGATCGCGGGTGCAATGTTTTACAGGCCCCAGGTAAAAAATTAATAAATGCACATTTTTTTACCTGCAAAAAGATGTGCATTTATTATTTTTTTTAAAAAAGGTAAAATTCTTCCTTAACCGCTTGCCGACCAGTGCACGCCGATTTACAGCAGCAGAATGGCACTGGTGGGCAAAAGGGCGTATAGGTACGTCCCCTTTAAGAAGCGGTACTGCGGACGCGCGCACCCGGTGCGTTTTCCGTGACCTGGTGCCTGCGATCGTGTCACGGATAGGTAGAACGCGGAGATGCTTTTGTAAACAAAGCATTTCCCTGTTCTGCCTTGTGTCATGACAGAGATCACTGCTCTCTGTCTTCGAGAGCAGTGATCGCTGTCATGTGTGTTGAAGCCCCTCCCCCCCCACAGTTAGAATCACTCCCTAGGACACACTTAACCCCTTCATCGCCCCCTAGTGGTTAACCCCTTCACTGCCAGTGTCATTTACACAGTAATCAATGCATTTTTATAGCACTGATCGTTGTATAAATGACAGTGGTCCCAAAATAGTGTCAAAAGTGTCCGATCTGTCCGCCATAATGTCGCAGTCCCGAAAAATCACTAATAAAAAAAGAATTTTATGATAAAAATGCCATAAAACTATCCCATATTTTGTAGACGCTATAAATTTTGTGCAAACCAATCAATATACTCTTATTGCGATTTTTTTTTTTTTTTTACCAAAAATATGTAGAAGAATACATATCGGCCTAAATTGAGGAAAAAAATAGTTTTTTTATATATTTTTGGGGGAATATTTATTATAGCAAAAAGTAAAAAATATTGCTTTATTTTCAAAATTGTCACCCTTTTTTTGTTTATAGCGCAAAAAATAAAAACCGCAGAGGCAATCAAATACCACCAAAAAAAAGCTCTATTTGTGGGAAAAAAAGGACGTCGATTTTTGGGTACAACGTCCCACGACCGCGCAATTGTCAGTTAAATCGACGCAGTTCCCGAATCGCAAAAAGTGCTCTGGTCAGGAAGGGGGAAAATCCTTCCGGGGCTGAAGTGGTTAAGGTTAAAAACCTTTTACCTTTGCAACCATTTTAAGAAAGATTTTTTATAGATTAAGGAAAGCTTTAAAACTCTGCCAGGTGAATATTGCTGTTTATGTTACCGATTGGCCCTCTCAATTTGTCCTGGTGATCATTGTCAAAAATTTGGCTTTAGGTATACTGACTATAATAAAGGAACAAAATATGTACAAAACTGATATATAGTCTTTTTAATAGAATTTTCTTATTTGGTTTAAACACTAATGCCACGTACACACGACCAGACTTTCCGGCAGAAAAGGTCCGACGGAATCATTCCGTCGGACATTCCGATCGCGTGTGGGCTTCATCTGAGTTTTTCTTTCTAAAATTCTGATGGACCTAGAAATAGAACATGTTTTAAATCTTTCCGACGGAATCAGTTCCTATCGGGAAAACCGCTCTTCTGTATGCTATTCCGACGGACCAAAAACGACGCAAGAGTAGCTATTGGCTACTGGCTATTGAACTTGCTTTTTATAGTCCCGTCGTACGTCATTGCGTTCTAAACGATCGAACTTTGGTGTGATTGTGTGTAGGCAAGTCCGTTTCAGCAGAACTCCGTCCGAAGGCCGTCAGAAAGACCGTCAGAGTCTACTCTGACGGAAAGTCCGGTCGTGTGTACGCAGCATTAGGCTCCATGCACACTAGCATTTTTTTAAGTGCCTAGAAGCTATTAGCATTTTTTTCTTCTCTAAATAGTGTTATCCTATGTGTCCATTTAAGCTATTTAACGTTTTTGAGCTTCAACGTCTAGGAGTAGAGAAAAACTTTTTTTGGTGTGTTTTTCCAGCAGAAACGCTCCTAATAGCATTTCTTTAGCCTTTTTTTTCCCTTTTACTGCAAAAATGCTAACGCTCCTAAACGGCTGCTAAAACACTACTACAAAAAGCTATTACCGGTGCTTTTCTTCCAGCATTTTTCCCACATTATTTTTTTTTAGCTTAAAAAAAACGCTAGTGTGCATGGAGCCTTGAAGGTTTTTACAACTTGATGTCATCTATTTGTGAAACTGCTGGTGACAAATAATGGAGTATTGTTACTTTTATAATGACAGGTGAGATGTCTGAGAGCTTTGCTGACTTTATAGTATCTGTGATCCTAAAACATTAAATGACATTTTATGTAGAGAAGCGCAGTTATGTACACAGAAATGTAATGCAGCTAAATCAAGTGTGGATAGCCTTGCTTGCAGTGACATGACAGATAATGTTGTTGGTATGTTTTGTGTTTGAATGGTACCTCTTATGTTATTATCCAGTGTCTATGGGGATCTAAAAACGGATTTGCTATATGTCCTTTGTCATTTAAGATGATGTTTGAAATCAAATCCAAGAAGGTAGTAGAGCTTTACAGGATATGTTTTTAGTGCTATGTGTGAGTCTGGTAATAGAGAGACTCATAAGAATAATCAGTGGCATTTCTTTAGTCAGCATATTCTTTTGCTGTAAAATAAATTAGCTTATATATCTTGTGATCCTATATAGTAAAAATAAAATATACTTTAATATGCAAGGAGCTGTAAATCATAAGGCCTGATACTATACATGAGTATTAAATCAAAAGCAAACATGTATTATATTGCAGCTTACCAATTCTTAGATATGATGGTTGTATTAATTGTAGTTTTATCCTTTCTTTCTTTGATTTTCAGCTATTTGACTAGTAAGGCTAGATTCACACTGTAGTGGGTGGTGCGGTTCATATTTGCACAGGCACAGCAGACCATTTATTTGAACAGGCTACTTACTGTACCTGCGAGAGATGCAGGAAAAAGGTCCCTGATTTTTTTCCAAAATGTACCTGCAGGGCAGGCATACGGAACCACATAGTGCAGGGACACCATGTTTTGCACACCCAAAAACTCACTGGATTGTCAGATGTGTGGGGGTGACATTAAGAATTAATGGTACCCCTGCATGACTGCTAAAGAGCAGCGCGTTTTGGCCGCAGGTGCCTGTGGGGGAGGGAACATGTGCAATGTACACAAGCTCCCGCAGCAACAATAGTGGCAACCTAGCCTATGTCTGTTGTTTTCCAACAGAACATGCTGTCCTGTGGATGTAGCAGTTTAGGGGTATCTCGCTGGCAGAATACACACACACACTCAGGGGGGAGGATTCCCACATCCACACCATGCAACCTGCTGGCTGAATGAAAAACCTGACGCATGTATGGCCAGCTTTGCTCCTTTACACTGCTCCTACCTCTCCCATGTATTGATCCAAACTCCCATAAATGCCTAACTGAGAGCGCAATTTGTGGGATCTTTGGACATTACAGAGTCGAATAAAATATGGTTGGTGGCAGCCAACTGCTCTACCAATATCCAGGCCCAAGAAAACTCACATAAAGTACTCTTTTGGTGATAAATGACCCCGAGACATAGCCAAATGTACTCTGGCATCCTCCTTATTATGCTTTCATGGCTGTGGGGCAATAGGAACCCTATATCACATATGTTGGCAACACCTGAAAGTTAAAAAATTATGGATATGGATTTACAACATGATGCAAACCATCATGCACAAAAACTTGGTCCTTAAAGTGATATTAAAGTCTTGTTTTTTTTTTTTGTTAAAAAATAACAAACATGTTATGCCCTGTACACACGGTCAGACATTAATCGGACATTCCGACAACGAAATCCATGGATTTTTTTCAACGGATGTTGGCTCAAACTTGTCTTGCATACACACGGTTACACAAAGTTGTCAGAAAATCTGATTGTTCTGAACGCGGTGACCTAAAACACGTACGTCGGGACGATAAACGGGGCAGTAGCCAATAACTTTCGTCTCTTAATTTATTCTGAGCATGATCTGAGCATGAACACATGATCGGAATTTCCAACAACGGATTTTGTTGTCGGAAAATTTTATAGCAAGCTCTCAAACTTTGTGTGTCGGAAATTCCTATGGAAAATGTGTGATGGAGCCTACACACGGTCGGAATTTCCGACCACAAGGTCCTATCACACATTTTCCATTGGAAAATCCTATCATGTGTACAGGGTATTATACTTACCTGCTCTGTGCAGTGGTTTTGCACAGAGAAGCCCCGATCCCCCTATTCTCAGGTCCCTCGCTGGCACTCCTGGCCCCTCCCTCCTGCCGAGTGCCTCAAGAACAAGCAGATTACTATAGTGGCACCGAGCCACTGCTCTGTGTGTCCATACAGACACAGAGCCACAGCTCGGCCCCACCCCCTCTACTCATTGACTCACTGAGTTTGACTGCAGCTGGAGCCAATTTGGAAAATTTTGGGTTGTCCTCAGAAATATAGGGGACATTAGTTCTGGTGATCTGGGGGTCCCCAGGGAATTCCTTAAATTTGCAGAGATTTCCTCTCACTTCCTGGTTGGCTTTGGAACAGGAAGTGAAGGGAAATCTCTAAAATGGGACACAGATGGGGGAAAAAAAATCTGACGGTGGTTATAGCCCTCCCTTGCGCTAGCCAAAATGTGTTTTTTTTTTAAGTTTTGCCTGTAGTTCTCCTTAAGCCCTTAGGAAGCAGTTCTTCATAGGTCCTCTTACCGCCAACAAACAAACTAATAACCCATACTTTTCTTGCCACTCGTCAGACTATAGCCAAAGCATGGAGACTACCCTCCCTAAGCTTAATAGAGGTAAAGCAGTGGATCATGGGCACAATGATTCATGAGAAACTCACCTCTATATTAAATAACTCACATTCCAAATTCCTAAAAATATGGCCCCTGTGGCCATATTAAGTCGCCACCTTAACCTCTCTGCTCTCACTGGAAGCTCTTAGGTTGAATGTGGGGGGTTTTCTTGGCAAGTCCCCGATGCCCCTTCCTTCTCCTTCCTCCCTCATTATTTCCTCTTCTCTTGCCTGCTCACAGCTGATGTGGCAAAGCTGCTCCAGAATCTGGAAGGAACCCAACAATATTGTCATGATTCACCGAGATGCCTTTGCCTCTTAGCGCACTGCCGAGAGCCGGAGTCAACCACTCCTGCTCCTCTCCTGCCCAGTGCTCCAGTGAGTGCTGGAGGAAGAGAACAGAGAACAGTGACTGTCAGTCGCTGGTCTCTGCTGGAGACTCATTTCTTCTTCTTTGCAATCAGAGAACACTTTGCATTCACAATGTAGCAGGGCAGCTGCTCAGTGCAGGATCCAGAAGCAAGTGGAGATCACTGGAGTAGTGGTGTCTACTTCAGTGATTTGCAGCTTTCAGGGGCATCAACCAGGTATAGTATATATGTAGTTACATTGGTCCAGGCTGGACCAATGTAACTATGTATAAAGTATCCATACCTCTCATAATGCACATTTTTTATGCTCTTTGCTGCACAGTGTTATATACTCTGTACCTTATTTGTTACCATACTCATGTAAATTCAATAAAACTATTGTTAAAAAAATTATTTATTTAAGATCATCAAATAAAGCCAACACATTTCGGGGAAAAGCCTCCCTCTTCTTCAGGGCCGCAGCTACACTCCGACTTCCAGATTCATACACGCGTCTTCCAGTCAGGTATTTAACTGCTTAAGGACCAGCTGCCGCAGTTGTACTAAGACAATGTGACTGCTTCCCGCAAATCTCCTTCATTGTACGTCGGCTCGTACACAGCGATTTGCGGGCACCCACTGGCCAGCGGGGGATCCAACCAGCAGGTGGGGCGGATTGGATTCTATGTCCACCGGCCACCCATGATCGTTCTCCGCAGTGACAGAACGGGGATCTGCCTGTGTAAACAGGCAAATCTCCGTTCTGATAGGGGAGATCATACAGATCCTGTCTTTCTGCTATGTAGGAAGAAGGATCTGTGTGTTTCCTCAGTCACACAGTCCCCCATACAGTTAGTAAACACACTGAGGGAACACATTTAACTCCTTAATCGCCCCTGATGTTAACCCCTTCCCTGCCAGTGTCATTAGTACAAAAACCGTCCATATTTTTAGCACTGATCACTGTAATAATGTCACTGGTTCCCAAAAAAGTGTCAAAAATGTCAGTTAGGTGTCCGATCTGTTCGCCACAATGTCGCAGTCCCGCTAAAAATCACAGATTGCCGCCATTACTAGTAATAAATAAATAAATAATAAAAATGCCATCAATCTGTCCCCTATCTTATAGACACGATAACTTTTGCGCAAACCAATCAATATACACTTATTGCGATTTTTTTTTTTATACCAAAAATATATAGAAGAATACATATTGGCCTAAACTGATGAAGAAATTAGTTTTTTTTTTTACATTTTTTTTGGGGGGGGGGATATTTATTATAGCAAAAAGTAAAAAATATTGGGTTTTCTTTTTTCAAAATTGAAAAATTGTTTATAGCGCAAAATTAAAAACCGCAGAGGTGATCAAATACCGCCAAAAGAAAGCTCTATTTGTGGGGAACTAAGGACAATTTTATTTGAGTACAGAGTCGCACGACTGCGCAGATGTCAGTTAAATTGACGCAGTGCCGTATCGCAAAAAAATGGCCTGGTCATTAAGGGGGGAAATCTTCTGCTCCTTAAGTGGTTAAAGGTGCACCCTCCAGATTGCGCATTGCAAGTACCTGAAAGCATTTTGTTCATAAAGGACCCAGAACATATAGAAAACTGTAGATTTTGAAGGGGGTAGCTTTTAGCGCAGAAAAGGTCAGCCATCATCATAGATTATTATGGAGAAGGAAGGGTAAGTATTCAAGTACAATTTGTGGATGTTGAGGTTATGTGGGGTAACTGAAAAGCTAAATTATCTGTGCTCATATTAGATTCTGTGAATCTCTTTAATGTTCAGACATTAAAAGCAATGTAGGAAGTGTACTAAAGTCAGTAAATCCATTCTATTTTTTGTCAATTGAAGTCTCAGAAATCCTCTGCATTCTGATGCTTCAGGCTTTCCATGGTGCTTCTGCAGCCTTTTATTACATCGTTCTTTGCATCATCTCTCTGACAGTCCAGCGTGTGTAGACAAGACTGCAGTGGGTGCAAAATCAGGTGGATGCTAACTAGGGAAGAGATGATCCCATTATTTGCAGGCACATATTCAGAACCTTCCAGAGGTTATCTCAATAGAGGTTTATGTTCACAAATTAGTATCGCTCCAGGCAGGCCTATAGGTTCCTGTTGTTGTCCACGGGTACTCAGACCAAGCAGGAACTGTCTGCTTCTCGATCATCTGCTCCCCCAGCAGACAGCACTTTCCTATGGGCCGGCGGTGGACTGTCCCTCAACGTCCTCATGTTCAGTGCAGGACTATGGATCATGCATCAATCTTGATGACATCAGGACCTTAAACAAGACATGGGGGTGAAGAGGCTGTGGGGAAAAGTCTAGTAGTGCAGAGGAGCGCAGGATTGGGTAAGCAAGTCTACTTTTCCATGCCCCCTAGACCTAAACGTGAAGTTCATTTTCAACTTTCTTGGAGTTCAGCTTTAAAAGATGAATTACAGGTATGGATATTTTATTCATATGTTGCATTGCTCCAGCTTTGACCAATGTAACTATGTATAGTCAACACCACTACTCCAGTGATCTTCACTTGCTTCCATGTCCTGTGCTGAGTGGCTGCCCTGCTGCATTCTAAACACAGGAGGTCAGACTCTTTGCATGGGTGCCATTCATTAAATGATTTGCATTTGCTGAATGAATGCAACACATTCTCTGAGGTGGAGGTGGAGAAGCGGGACGAGGTGGAGAAGCGGGGCTGTAACCTCACAATATCCACCTTATTCAATCAGAGAACACTTTGTGTTCATCATGCAGCAGGGCAGCAGCTCAGCCTGGATCTGGAAGCAAGTGGAGATCCCCAGAGTATATATGCATAGCTACATTGGTCCAAGCTGGGCGTAACTATGTATGTAACTATGTACCATGTTTCCCCGAAAATAAGCCCAGGTCTTATGCAGCGTAAACACAAGCGGACTTTTCGACTGGACTGGTCCGACGGAACGAGTCCGGCGGACAATCCGATCGTGTGTGGGCTTTATTGGACCTTCAGCAGACTTTTCCAGTTGAAAATTTGACGGACTTTAGATTTGGAACAGGCTTCAAATCTTTACGTCGTAACTCCACCGGACCCAGAAATCCGCTCGTCTGTATGCTAGTCCGACGGACAAAAACCGATGCTAGGGCAGCTATTGGCTATTGGCTATCAACTTTCTTATTTTAGTTCGGTGTACGTCATCAAGTACGAATCCGTCGGACTTTGGTGTGATCGTGTGTAGGCAAGTCCGTTCGTTAAAAAGTCAGTCGGAAGTCCATCAAAAGTCCTTCGAAAGTCCGCCGGACCAGTCCGGTCGAAAAGTCCGCCCGTGTGTACGCGGCCTTATATTCATTTTGGCAACAAAAGTCATAGTAGGGCTTATTTTCATGGTAGGTCTTTCCATGTAATGTGATGTCTTCTCTCCCCTTCCCAATCCCTGCCTGTCAGGAATCCCCAGTGAGAACCGAGTTAAAATGGTCGTAAAATCCTATAATATTACAGTAGTATATAATGTACAACGTGTGTGTTTCGAAAGAGAGGGGGGTTTCCCCTAGGTGGACTTTAACCACTTACGGACCGCCCGCCGCAGTTTTACGTCAGCTGTTTGAAGGAGGATATCTCTGTTGTGGCAGCAGCTAGCTGCCATAATCCTGGTATCGTCTTCTTCAGCGGGCGGTCCGCGACAAGATAAAAGTGGTCTCAGCGGCGGATTCGCCGCAAGATTACTTTTATCAGTCGTGGGAGAGGCCACCCCCCCCCCCCCCCCCCCGCCACAATACGGTGCCCTCCGCTGCTTACCGGAGCCGTTGGCAGCGGCGGAGGCGATCGCGTCCTGTCTCCTGTCAGGTATGGAAACGAGTGAGGGGAAGATGGCCCCCACCCGTCTCCATACAATTGCTGGGCGGAAGCGACGTCAAAACGTCACTTCCATCCATGGCTCTTAAAGGGCCATTTTTTTTAATGATTTTTTTAAATGATAATTTTTTATATATTTATTTTTTTGCATTTTAGTGTCTTTTTGACCCCAGATCTCACATTTAAGAGGTCCTGTCATGCTTTTTTCTTTTACAAGGGATGTTTACATTCCTTGTAAAAAGAATAAAAGTGCCATTTAAAAAAAAAAAAAACTGTAAAAATAAAAAATAAAAGGTAAAATAAATATGAATATTTAAAATGCGCCCCGTCCCGATGAGTGTGCAAAAGCGAACGCAGTGGCAACGTCATCCCACAAGCATCTTGTCGTTTCTATGGATCCTGAGCCCGCACTGCTCAAGTGCTGTGTTTGTGAGTAACGTTTTAATGTTTTTATGAGGAGATAAACCGTTTTGATATACACAGAGCACTAGATTTTGCCTTTTCTGTTCCTATGTGCACCGGACCCCATTGAGGGAATCTGTACTGGCTGGTATCCATCTAATCAGCCGGAGGCAGCACGGATGGAATAGGAGCTCCATGACCAGCTGATTCGTTTATATCCCTGAGAGGGAACCTGCTTTTTCTGACCTTCTGGTGAAACAGGGGTCGGAACGTGAGGTGAGCGGCTAGGATATTGAGGTGGAGGAGAGCACTTGCATTTTCAACGTTTATACACTGGTGGTGTGTTGTGCGTTTTTGGTGCAGAAGACTCTGAGGATTATTTTTGTGCATTTGGACTCTTATTTTTATTCAATTATATTTTTTGAGTGTGTGGACTTTATCTTTATTGTGTATTGTTCATTAATCCCGTATAGAGAACATGTATATTTCATTACTGTGTATTGTTCACTATTGAATATTTGATTGTGCACTCAGTATCTTGCTTTATTGCAAGTTAATTATCTATTCTCTTTAAGGATTTATTGGTAGTTATTTAGGAAGCACAACATTGTTTTGTTATGAATATATTAATATATACATTAGTTCATATGAATATTACCACAAATAACTTGGTATGGTGTACCTCGGTATGGTCAATGCAACCAGTCAGGGCAGGAAAGCCGCAAAAGATTGGCAGAGGTTACAGCAGCTGCAGAATATATAATAATGGTCTGTCAATCAAAAATGTCTAATAAGTGATTTTTATATTAGAAGTTTATATATATATATATATATATATATATATATATATATATATATATATATATATATATATATATATATATATATATATATATATATATATATGATATATATACTAATGATGGTATAGGTATAGATGAGTGATATTTTTAATATCATACTTTAGTGACCATAATATATATATATATATTGCAATGGCAATTATGTGTGTGTTTTTGTAATATAAATGTGCCAAATACCTTCGGTACTTCCGTGACCCGCCGGAGCTCTCTTCCCACTGCAGAGGGGGGCCATACTGAAGGTATTTAGCACAATTATATTACAGAAACACACACATTGTACATTATATACTACTGAAATTAGGGGTGCAACGGATCGTCACCGATCCGTGATCCGAACGGGCCAGGCTGTTCGGATCGGCACACCCGCGATCTGCGGAGCGCTCCGCGGCCTGGGGTTTTAGGAAAGGCCGTGGCTTCGGCCTAGCTCTGGAGCCGCGGCCATCTTGGTACACCCGGCGGCGCTCAGCTGCGTGCTGACCTCATCACCCCGCCCTCAACTCGTGGGTCCGGCGGCTGGCTTGGCGGCGCCGGCTTCTCTTAACACTGCCAGACTAACAGCACTGTAATGTATACAGTGCGGGGGGACATGTGGCTGTATTACAGTGGAGGGGGGGGGGGGGCGTGTGGCTGTATTACAGGGGGGGGGGGTGTGGCTGTATTACAGTGGAGGGGGGGCGTGTGGCTGTATTACAATGGGGGGGGGGACGTGTGGCTGTATTACAATGGGGGGACATGTGGATGTATTACAGTGGGGGGGGACATGTGGATGTATTACAGTGGGGGGGGGGAACATGTGGATGTATTACAGTGGGGGGGGGACATGTGGATGTATTACAGTGGGGGGGACATGTGGATGTATTACAGTGGGGGGGACATGTGGATGTATTACAGTGGGGGGGACATGTGGATGTATTACAGTGGGGGGGACATGTGGATGTATTACAGTGGGGGGGGACATGTGGATGTATTACAGTGGGGGGGGACATGTGGATGTATTACAGTGGGGGGACATGTGGATGTATTACAGTGGGGGGGGGGACATGTGGATGTATTACAGTGGGGGGGACATGTGGATGTATTACAGTGGGGGGGGACATGTGGATGTATTACAGTGGGAGGGACATGTGGATGTATTACAGTGGGGGGACATGTGGATGTATTACAGTGGGGGGGGGGACATGTGGATGTATTACAGTGGGGGGACGTGTGGATGTGTTACAGTGGGGGGACATGTGGATGTATTACAGTGGGGGGGACATGTGGATGTATTACAGTGGAGGGACATGTGGATGTATTACAGTGGGGGGGGGGACATGTGGATGTATTACAGTGGGGGAGATGTGGATATATTTTTTTTTTTGTTGATCCGAAAATGATCCGATCCGTGACTCTGATCCGAGGAACGATCCGAACCGTGAGTTTTTTGATCCGTTGCACCCCTAACTGAAATAGAGTGGATTATTGGATTTTACAAGCATTTTAAACTAGGGCTTATTTTCGGGGTAGGGCTTATATTGCAGCTCTCCTGGAAAATAACGCTAGGCCTTATTTTCAGGGTAGGTCTTATTTTCAGGGTAGGTCTTATTTTCGGGGGAAACACAGTATAAGCACTTCATTTCCAGCGACATAAAAGTTTGCTTCTGGATTTGAGGAGTGATATCTCAGTCATTGCTGCAGCTGCACCGATGAATGAGATATAATTTTTTAGTGCCGGCGATTCTCTTCATGGTAAAAGTAATCCTAGTGGTTATGGAACCGCTGCATTACCTTTACAGGTGGTGGAATGGGGTCCCACACACCGCTGCTGCCGCTGCATTTACCGGACACTCCCATGCAATCGTGGAGCGCAACAAGGATGCGTCTGGCGGCATCTGGTTCCTGGGACATGGTGGGAGGAACTGATGTTGTCATAAGAGGATTGTCATTTCTGCCTTCGGTCTCATGTAAATAGGCCATTACTGGCTTGTATAAGTGTCAGATCAAACCGATCTTGGTTTGAACTAATAGATCTAATAGACGCCAGATCTCTCCATAAAGAAAACCTGTCATCACAAGGGATAGTGTTCATTCTTTGTGATAGCAATAAAGTTGATCAAAAATAAATAAAGGTACAATTTTAATTTTTAAATAAAATAAATAATACAAAAAAATTTAACAACTTCAGCCCCAGACCATTTGGCTGGCAAAAGACCAGAGCACTTTTTGCGATTCGACACTGCACCGCTTTAACTGACAACTGCGCGGTCGTGCGACGTGGCTCCCAAACAAAATTGATGTCCTTTTTTCCCCACAAATAGAGCTTTCTTATGATGGTATTTGATCACCTCAGTGGTTTTTATTTTTGGCATTATAAACAAAAAAATAGCGACAATTTTGAAAAAAAAACACATTATTTTTTACTTTTTGCTATAATAAATATCCCCAAAAAATATATATTAAAAAAAAAAAAACATTTTTTTCCTCAGTTAAGGCCGATACGTATTCTTCTACATATTTTTGGTAAAAAAAATTGCAATCAGCGTTTATTGATTGGTTTGCGCAAAAGTTATAGCGTCTACAAAATAGGGGATAGTTTTATGGCATTTTTATTAATAATTTTTTTTTTTACTAGTAATGGCGGCGATCAGTGATTTTTATTTTTGGCGCTATTTTGGGACCATTCACATTTATACAACGATCAGTGCGATTAAAAATGCATTGATTACACTGTAAACGTGACTGGCAGTGAAGGGGTTAGCCACTAGGGGGCGCTGTAGGGGTTAAGTGTGTCCTAGGGAGTGATTCTAACTGTGGGGGGGATGGGCTATGTGTGACACGACACTGACCACCGCTCCCGATTACAGGAAGCTGTGATCAGTGTCAGTGTCACTAGGCAGCATTTCCCCGTTCTTCCTCTCCGTGAGACAATCGCGGGTATTCCCACGGACATACATTCTCCAGGACCCGCGATCACACTCACGGAGCTCGCAGGGGGCGCGCGCCTGCAAGCCGCTTCTTAAAGGGCAACGTACAGGTACGTGAGCCCGGCGGCAAGCGGTTAAGCATCCCCATTCCCCCATGCTCATGCACAAATGCGACACACGGTATATGTAAACAGCGATCGCACCACACACATGAGGTATTGCAACAAACGTCTGAGTGGGAGCAAAAATTCTAGCACCAGACCTCCTGTGTAACTCCACACTGGTCACTTGTAAAGACTTTTAAACTGTTGCATATGGAGATTTTTAGGTACTGTAGTCTGGTACCTTTCCACAGGCATACGCAAGTCTAAAGTGTGACATGTTTGGTATCTATTTACTCGGCGTAACATCATCCTTTATATTTTACCCAAAAATTGTGTATTATTTTGTGTTATTGTACATTAAAATTCATTAAAGTGTATTTTTTCCAAAAAATGTACATTTGAAAAATGACATATGTATATCGTTTGACATAAAAATATGCAACACCTGCTATTTTATTCTCTAGGGCCTGTTTAAAATATATACAGTGGGGATGGAAAGTATTCAGACCCCCTTAAATTTCTCACTCTTTGGTTATATTGCAGCCATTTGCTAAAATCATTTAAGTTAATTTTTTTCCTCATTAATGTACACACAGCACCCCATATTGCCAGTAAAAAACAGAATTGTTGACATTTTTGCTGATTTATTAAAAAAGAAAAACTGAAATATCACATGGTCCTAAGTATTCAGACCCTTTGCTGTGACACTCATATATTTAACTCAGGTGCTGTCCATTTCTTCTGATCATCCTTGAGATGGTTCTACACCTTCATTTGAGTCCAGCTGTGTTTGATTATACTGATTGGACTTGATTAGGAAAGCCACACACCTGTCTATATAAGACCTTACAGCTCACAGTGCATGTCAGAGAAAATGAGAATCATGAGGTCAAAGGAACTGCCTGAAGAGCTCAGAGACAGAATTGTGGCAAGGCACAGATCTGGCCAAGGTTACAAAAAAAATTCTGCTGCACTTATGGTTCCTAAGAGCACAGTGGCCTCCATAATTCTTAAATGGAAGACGTTTGGGATGACCAGAACCCTTCCTAGAGTTGGCCGTCCGGCCAAACTGAGCTATCGGGGGAGAAGAGCCTTGGTGAGAGAGGTAAAGAACAACCCAAAGATTACTGTGGCTGAGCTCCAGCGATGCAGTTGGGAGATGGGAGAAAGTTGTAGAAAGTCAACCATCACTGTAGCCCTCCACCAGTCGGGGCTTTATGGCAGAGTGGCCTGACGGAAGCCTCTCCTCAGTGCAAGACACATGAAAGCCCGCATGTAGTTTGCTAAAAAAACACCCGAAGGACTCCAAGATGGTGAGAAATACGATTCTCTGGTCTGATGAGACCAAGATAGAACTTTTTGGCCTTAATTCTACCCAGTATGTGTGGAGAAAACCAGGCACTGCTCATCACCTGTCCAATACAGTCCCAACAGTGAAGCATGGTGGTGGTAGCATCATGCTACGGGGGTGTTTTTCAGCTGCAGGGACAGGACGACTGGTTGCAATCGAGGGAAAGATGAATGTGACCAAGTACAGGGATATCCTGGACGAAAACCTTCTCCAGAGTGCTCAGGACCTCAGACTGGGCCGAAGGTTTACCTTCCAACAAGACAATGACCCTAAGCACACAGCTAAAATAACGAAGGAGTGGCTTCACAACAACTCCATGACTATTCTTGAATGGCCCAGCCAGAGCCCTGACTTAAAGCAAATTGAGCATCTCTGGAGAGACCTAAAAATGGCTGTCCACCAACGTTTACCATCCAACCTGACAGAACTGGAGAGGATCTGCAAGGAGGAATGGCAGAGGATCCCCAAATCCAGGTGTGAAAAACTTGTTGCATCTTTCTCAAAAAGACTCATGGCTGTATTAGATCAAAAGGGTGCTTCTACTAAATACTGAGCAAACGAACTGAATACTTAGGACCATGTGATATTTCATTTTTTTTAATAATGTCAACAATTCTGTGTTTTTCTGTCAATATGGGGTGCTGTGTGTACATTAATGAGGGAAAAAAATGAACTTAAATGATTTTAGCAAATGGCTGCAATATAACAAAGAGTGAAAAATTTAAGGGTGTCTGAATACTTTTCGTCCCCACTGTATATAATGTTTGGGGGTTCTAAGTAGTTTTCTGCATGTAGGAGAGGGATGTCAGAATGGGCTCAGACTGGAAGTGGCCTAAAGTGACCCTGAATCATATTATAGCATTTCAATGCTTCATTCTTTCTATCAATAAGTACAGCAGAAGCTATGGCTTCTTCTTTTCGTTCATTTGCAGGATTCATGCAGTTTATTGTGTAGGAATATATTTTGTTAGGTTTTTTATTCTTTGAATGGTGTACAACTGTTGGGGGGGGGTCATAGTCATATAAAGTTCCTGCCTCTGCTTTTGGCTGGTATTTACCCTCCGGTGCCCTTGACTGTTGTACCTACTTGCTGAATTCAGTGAATGTAGCTTGAACAGCTTTTTAGATATGAATTGTTGATGTTCTCACCTGAATGCTGGATACAACAATAGATCATGCTGCTTCCAAGGTCTATCCAGCATTTAATATTGTGTTTTTCATTGATAGCAATGATCTGTGTGCTGACAGCCATTCACCCTGTCTCTACTATGAACCAAGGCCTGTAACTAATACATCTAAATAAAACCGTTCTCCCAATTAGAACACATTGAGACGGAACTTGTTCGACAATGCTAACACCGAATGTCAAATTACTCAAATAATTGCAAATCCTTTGTGTCCACCCCTTCCTGTAAGCACTGCATTCACCGCAAGTATGGACAACACTTTCTCAGTAATTAAACCCCCTTCAGATACAATGAAGCTTGACTGCTAATACATTAAGTCGAACTGTCGAGAATCACAATTTCCGAGTAATGCTGAAAAACAAGTGTGTATTTGCATATGAGCCGCTATATCTGAGCTCCCTTCAGCTTTTCTGTTAGTCGCCAATGAGTCATTGTCACACAGAGCAGCATTTGTTGCTCTTCTGAGCTGAAGCAGCATGGTACAGGCAGCCCACGGTAAGCACTAACCATTGGCACACTGTGTATTTTCCCTTCTAATAGAGATCGCCTATTCAGCAAAGGAAACCAGACTTCCCAAGACTCCTTTCAGATCATTTCATGTTAAAATGTCCTTTTTTTTTTTTTTTTTTTTTTTTCAAAGACACACTTAGCAGCTTCTTGGCAGCCAGCCTTGATTTGCTTTTCCATTGATAAACTACTCTGTTTGGATTGTACTTGCTTATTTTATTTGTATGGTATGTTTTTTGTGTTTAGTCTTTTTTGCTTTGCTCCAGCCTTGGCTTTAGTTATTGATATACATAGAAATTGAACTGGTATTTCCCATGGAACCTAGAAATGTTGTGCTTTTAAATATGTGTAATTCTGAGTTTTGGTAAAAAAATAATGTTTTTGGGATACAGCACGTTACATATTAGGTATACATTATAGAATATAATCTGAGTGACTCTATAGTATCCTGCACCTCATCCCGCTTAATGAAATTGTAAATATAGAGGAATGAGGTTATAACGGTGCTACTGACAAATGGTTCATAACAAGTAAGGTAAAAAATATATATTTTCTTTTATTAATACAGAAAATAAATGAAGATATCAAAATAGTTAAAGTCAAGGATAGAGCATATACATAATATAGGAAAGAAAGGGAAAAGGTGGTCACAGATGAAAGTTGAATCCCAACATGTTTCGCCAATGATGGCTTCCTCAGGGGATAGTGTGAGACCACCACAAAGATCCAGCTCTTACAGGAAAAGCAAAAAGAATATATAGGCACCCCCCCCCCCCAAATCTTCCATCTCCTGGCTCTGGACTGATTGAGATATGTGCTGCACATCTCCCTAAGGTCAAGACAAAGTTTGTTTTTGTGTCCTTATGTGTCATTATTCATATATATTCTTTTTGCTTTTCATGTTAGAGCTGGATCAAGCACAATGTAACTGTTTGAAACACGTTAACCTCTGTACCAGCTATTGTGTATTGTGTAACAAGAGGAGTCCCACCCATTGAAGTCAATCATTGTGTCCCCTCCCAGCCATTGGGTTCTGTCTTCTGGAACTGTTACGGGTAAGAGTAGCAGCTCCTAATCAGGAAATTCTCGCTATTCGCCTTTCATCTTCCGCCATTCATAGAACTCGGTTTGCTACACTCCCATGATGCATTGAGTTCTGTGAATGGAGGAGTTGAATGACAGCATCTCCACCCCCCCCATTCACAGAGTTTGATGCACCATGGGAATGAAGTAAGCCGAGTTCTATGAATGGTGGAAGATGCAGGAGGGGGCAGGCAGCAAGCGCAACCCTCCTGATTATGAGCCGCTGCTGGTAACCTTCACAGCTCCAGAAGACATTTGCTCGGGGCAACATGAGGAGGCTGTGAAGGGGACACAGCATAGGGGATTTTGAGTAGATGCAGATGTCTGCAGGTAATAGGATACACAACATTACACATAACTAATGTGTATGGTGCTAAATAAAAGGAGAAAACAGGGCGCCAGGTCAGTGTGAATAAAACCAACAACACTTTATTCCAATATCCACTTACATCTAAAAAAGCTGCAAACTGCATGTAGAGGTGCTGTGGTATAATGCGTGGTAATCCAAGATGGTAGACTGGAGGGCTGCTAGGAATGTCCGGACCCGCTGGAGATGACAACTGGGGCTAACGGGATAAGCAAACTCCAAGACTCCCACCGCAGAGTGACCTGAAGTAAACGGCCAGATGGCGAGACAGCCGCTCACACAAGCCCAGACCCACTGCATAAGAGTGCAGGAGAGCGGCGACATTGTCACAGGTTCTCACGCATCAGAATGAGCTGCAACAAGATAGGGCACAAAAGCTGGGGAGGGGGCGGGCCGCAACGTGTTTCGGAGGCCCTGTCTCCTTCATCAGGCTGAAGAAGGCGCCCTGTTTTTTTCTTTTATTTCTGTTCAAGGGAATACCATACCTCACCCTAATGAGCTGCCATCTTGTGTGATTTCTGTCCAGTCACCACCTGCCGTTTTTTCCCATTGGCCTTGTCATCCTGTGGTTTCACCTATTGATGGACTACATGGACTTGATTCACTATTGCCTCACATTGATAGACGACTGGATGACCACTAACTCCCTCAAACTCAACGGATCCAAAACAGAGCTTCTTCTCCACAACGCAAACCGAAATACAAAAACTAAGACCCCATGGACACCACCCACCATCCTTGGACAGACCATCTCCCCAAGCACCAAAGCCAAAAGTCTGGGAGTCATCTTTGACTCAGAGATGTCAATGGATGCACAAATAGGATCAGTGGTCAGGGGATCTCACTATCTTCTCTGCCTGCTATGTAGACTCATCCCCTTCATTCCAGAAGAGGACAAAGCAGCAGTAGTTGGAACAATCATCAATTCCCGACTCGACTACGCAAACTCCCTCTACATAGGACTACCTAAATACCAGATTGCACGCTTACAAGTAATCCAAAACACGGCAGCAAGACTGGTAACGGGAAAAAAACCCCTGGGAATTCATCTTCTCTTCCCTGAGGTCCCTACATTGGCTAACCGTAAAGGATTGGATCACATTCAAGACCCTCTGCCTCACCCACAAATGCACACAAGGAAACGCTCCTCAATACCTATGCGAGAAAATAAAACACTACACACCTAATCGCAGTCTTCGATCAACTAACCAAAACGTCCTCCTCATCCCCAAGTCCCGCTTCAAATCAAAAGGGAGAACGAAGTTTCGCAGTCCAAGGACCACGACTATGGAACGCTCTTCCATTAACATCCGCATGAAAGAAAACCATCGGGTCTTCAGAAAAACAAAATCAAGACCCACCTCTTCTAGAAACAGGCCAACTAAAGACAGATCAAGCACCTTGAGGCGATTCAGTTCGCATGGTACGCTATACAAATCATTCATTCATTCACTATTATAAATTTATTTTATGTTCTCATCAGTCTGCATATTTTTTATTTCTATCTTATTACATATAGCTCTCATCCAATGTCAGTGAGCGATTTGAACCCAGAAAGGGCTAATAGAGGAACACTCCCAAAAGATATAAAAGTGGGTGCCAGTAGCTTCATTACATCTCCAACATTGTCTAGAGGCTGCTAGGCAATCCCCACAAATGTCCAGATGGGACCTGATGACCAAAGCAAGGGGTTCCAAACTTAGAATAAAAAGCAAGGGCAACCCTGTCTGGTGCCCTTACTCAGGGGGAACGTCTGCAACAGATGAGAAGACAGCCACCCTTGGGAAGAAGGTTTTGAATATAGACCCTTTAAAGCCTGAATGAAAGGACCCGAGAACCCATATCTGGAAAGGACTGCAAACATAAATGGCCAGCTTAAACGATCAAAGGCTTTTTGTGCATCCAAGCTTAAAACAATGGCAGGGCGTTTCATCTTAGGAGATCTATCAAGTCTATTGTACGTCTTGTGTTATCCCCTGCATGTCTTGTTGGAACAAAGCCTACCTGATCTCTATGTATTAATGATGGCAACAATACTGAAAGTCTGTTGGCTAGAATTTTTGTAAATATTTTATAATCTGAATTTAATAATGCGATCGGTTGATAGTTATCTGGTAGTGAAGGGTTCTTACCCGGTTTTTGAATAACAGTTATAAATGCGTGCAAAAATTGTGAGTGTGGGAGGGTACCTTTCAGTAAGGAAGAGAATAGGGTCAATAGATACGGACTTAATGTTGGGAGAAAAATTTTGCAGTAGATATAAGGGAGCCCATCAGGACCTGGGGATTTATGGGACAGTAAACATTTAATCACTTCTGCCATTTCCTTGGCAGTGATAGGCGAGTTAATTGTAGATCGTTGTTCGGGGGATATCTCAGGTAGTTGTAGAGACGCCATAAAGTCATCAAACTTTGCCTGTGTAAAATTGGAATGAGATTCGGAGCTCATACAGTTATAGAGTACCTTTAGAAGTCACCAAACACCTTAGATATACCACGGGGCAATAGGTGGGGCTGCCATCTGGCTGTATTAAATGATCAGTTATAGATAAGAATGGACGTGGTTTAAATCTATTAACCAGCATCCTATGTGGTTTGTTGGCATACTCGTAAAATTTTTGTCTAGACTACAATAACGATTTAGATATCTTGCTCATGTCGAATGATTTAATACGGTTATGAACCGAAACAGCCCGTAAGTGGTCCACCGTGGGGGAGTGAAGTAGGTGCATCTCCGCAGACCATAGCTGAGTAAGGAGCTCAGCTTTCAGCTTGGTGGACACTCGTTTTAAGCGAGAGCCCTCAGATATGTACTCTCCTCTGAAAAAGGCCTTATGGGCTTCCCACAAGGTGGAAATCTCCAACACTGAACCTTCATTTAAATTGAAAAAATTCAGACAATTTTTGTTGCAGTTGAGTTTGGATTTCGGGGTTCATAGCAGGGATTCATTGAGACGCCAATGACATGTTTTGGGCTTTGGAGCAGCTAGAGCAATATCCAGATTAATAGGTGCATGATCCGACCAAGTGAAAGGATTTATCTCTGATGAGACTACATAAGGTAACAGAGGTGTGGTTACAAAGAAATGATCCAGTCTAGAATATAGTTTATGAGGAGGAGAGTAAAATGTGTATTGTTTGTGGGTAGGGTGTTTCACTCTTCACATATCATAAAGATTATTAAATCTAATCAATTTACGAAAGGAAGTGGATAGTTTTTGAGCTTGGATCGGTGGAGTGTTTTAGAACAGGGCAAACCTATCCTTGGTGGTGGACATGCACACATTAAAATCTCCTCCTATGACCATGAAAGGTTGTGAGAAAGATTGTAGCTTCTCAAAAACCCTTGTGAGAAAACCATCTGTCCCGTATTAGGGGCATAAATATTAGCCAAAGTAAATGATGTATTCAGGTGAGTACAACTCAGGAGAACAAACCAACCGTGGGGGTCTAGATAGGAAGAAAGAACACGTATTGAGCTGGAACGTTTAATTAAAATCACAACTCCAGCTTTCCCAGAGGGGTCGAACGCCACAAAGGCAGTAGGGAAATGCTTGGAGGCAAACTTGAAAGAACCCCCAGGTCGGAAATGAGGCTCCTGAACCATGATCACATCCACTCTGGAAGACTTGAATTCCTTCAAGACTGTCCATCTTTTTTGAATAGAATTCAAGCCCTTCACATTGCAAGAAAAGACTTTAAGAGCCATGCTATATCATAGAGGCATGTAGCTAATGTAGTACAAATAATAGTCAGACAAACACTGATCCATGGTGCAAAAAACGTGAAATACAGTAAGGCAAGCATGTTGAAATGGTGCATAAAAGCATAACTAAAAAACAGAAGAAGGTAAAAAAAAAAAAAAAAAAACATGAAAAGAAAAGGTAAAAAAAACACCAAAAAATAGAAAAAATGATAAATTTTTTTTTTTGAGGCCTGAAGGAAAAAACATCTTCAGGAATCCAAGGCAAAAGCGGTGCATGGCTACCTGCAAGATCCAGTGGTGAGGTCCAGTCTCCTCTTAGAAGCATATAACAAACTTCAAGCATGGTGAACTCCATACCCAAGAGGGTTAAGACAGTGCTAGAAAATAATGGTGGCCACACTCTCTATCCAATCTAACAGAGCTTGAGCTATTTTGCAAAGAAGAATGGGCAAAAATGTCACTCTAGAAATGTGGTAGAGGCATCCCCAAAAAGAATTGCAGCTGTAATTGCAGCTAAAGGTGGTTCTACAAAGTATTGACTGGCTGAATACAAATGCACGCCACACTTTTCACATATTTATTTGTAAAAAAAATTTTGAAAACCATTTATCATTTTCCTTCCACTACAATTATCTGCCACTTTGTGTTGGTCTATCACATAGAGTATCTCACAAAAGTGAGTACACTCCTCACATTTTTGTAAATATTATTATATCTTTTCATGTGACAACACTGAAGAAATGACACTTTGCTACAATGTAAAGTAGTGAGTGTACAGCTTGTATAACAGTGTAAATTTGCTGTCCCCTCAAAATAACTCAACACAAAGCCATTATTGTCTAAACCGCTGGCAGCAAAAGTGAGTGCACCCCTAAGTGAAAATGTCCAAATTGGGCCCAAAGTGTCAATATTTTGTGTGCCCACAATTTTCTAGCTCTGCCTTAACCCTCTTGGGCATGGAGTTCACCAGAGCTTCACAAGCTGCCACTGGAGTCCACTTCCTATCCTCTATGATGAAATCACGGATTTGGTGGATGTTAGAGACCTTGTGCTCCTCCACCTTTCGTTTGAGGATGTCCCACAGATGCTTAATAGGGTTTAGGTCTGGAGACATGCTTGGGCAGTCCATCACCTTTACCCTCATCTTCTTTAGCAAGGCAGTGGTCGTCTTGGAGGCGTGTTTGGGGTCATTATCATGTTGGAATACTGCCCTGTGGCCCAGTCTCCGGAGAGATGGGATCATGCACTGCTTCAGTATGTCACAGTACCTGTTGGCATTCAAGGGTCCCTCAATGAACTGTAGCTCCCCAGTGCCGTCAGCACTCATGCAGCCCAGGCCATGACACTCCCACCACCATGCTTGACTGTAGGCAAGACACACTTGTCTTTGTTCTCCTCACCTGGTTTCCGCGACACAATTTAACACACCTGCTCCCCATTCACACCTGAGACCTTGTAACACTAATGAGTCACATTACACCGGGGAGGGAAAATGGCTAATTGGGACCAATTTGGACATTTTCACTTAGGGGTGTACTCACTTTTGTTGCCAGCGGTTTAGACATTAATGACTGTATGTTGAGTTATTTTGGGGGGACAGCAAATTTACACTGTTATACAAGCTGTACACTCACTACTTTACATTGTAGCAAAGTGTCATTTCTTCAGTGTTGTCATATGAAAAGATATAATAAAATATTTACAAAAATGTGAGGGGTGTACTCACTTTTGTGAGATATTTTATATATATATATATATATATATATATATATATATATATATATATATATATATATATATATATATATATATATATATATATATATAATATTTTAATTCAATGTCCTGCGCCAAGGGGAGTGGGAACACGGAGTGCACGTGGTGTGGTGAAAGTTTTGAAGATCTCACATCAGGATATATTCAGCTTTTCTTGTTTGAGACAATCCAGTCTCATTTATGGAATATTTTTGCACAAACTTTGTTATTAGTTGTTTATTTATGTATTAGTGTTGATCACTATCACCTGTCACTGGGTTTATTTATTTATACTTTTTAGCACTACTATTTATTTTAGTTTACACTGTAAATGCTTATTTAGATTTATTTCATTTAAAGTAGCAGCTGTTGCACATTTAATTTACTTTTGGCGCAGTGGTGGTACTTGAAGAGTGGGTGTACGGATCTTTTTGGACCAGTTTTGTTGTATGTATATGATGTCTGGTGACATATGTCCCTAATGGGGAATGAAGTATTTGTTTATATATATATATATATATATATAATCAACTGCATTGGCCCTCGCACATGAGGGAAGGCTTTATCCCAGCCATCATATATAAACCGTCTACCTGCATTCCAAACCTAGCTCTGAAGAAGAGGGGACACCCCTCGAAACGCGTTAGCTTACTTTGGACTTTACATCCCACCTAAGTTTACTGGCCAGCAGATCTTGCTGGATGATGCAAATTATGGACTTTTTATCATCTGTCTGATTTTATCACTCGTTTGTGAGTATGCAATTTTACTTTTTAATAAACTCAAGTGTTACAAAGCTGGTGCGCCTTCTGTTCCTGTTTTCTTTTAGAATCAGAAGGCAGAAGCTGAGATATCTGATTAGTGCAAAAGATGTTTTGGTATTGTGAATGTTCACATCATTATGGAAAAAAATTGTATGGTCCACAATGCACTGCCATTTAGGCTGCTTTCACACTGCTCCGTTGCAAAAACATGGTAAAAATATATATGTGTTTTTGCTGCATTTCTAGTGTGCTTTGCACCTGTGAAAAAGACAGATAACTCCAAACCCGCCCAAAAACGCAACCATTTTTTCCATTCATCTCACTGGAGAGGTGCATTTTTGGTGCTTTTTTTTTTTTTTTACCACACCAAAAATGCAGTATGCAATGCAGGACTTTTAAAAATGCAACTGACTTGCAGCTGAACAGTGTAGAGAGCTCCACAGGATTTAATGGTCATGCATGTTTCTTCTGCTTTTTGTAAGACAAAATCAGAAGAAAATCTGATAACAATTTGATTCAGTGACACCTTATTATTTTATTGCTATAGAGACTGACATGTCTGCTTTGTTCTGTATTTCAGATGGAATCATTTTACTAGCATCATTCTGGTCCTGCTGCTGCTGCTGGGCGAGCAGCGTCACTACATGATCACATGACTCTGGATATGGACTCAGTCCTGTCAGACTTTGTTCGGTCTACAGGGGCTGAACCTGGTCTGGCAAGGGACTTGCTGGAAGGTAAGGTGACTTACCTGACTTTTTTTGTATTGTATGTGTTGTTACCTTGCTGTTTTTTAAAAAGTAGTCCAGGCAAACAGCAGATGGCATACATACACAGGAACGGATTTACTTGCCAAAAATGGAAAATTTTCTACCTGTTCTATTTAATCACCAGTGCAACACTGCAAAGCCTGCAAGGTGACACCCCTGTTTCCTGTTGCAGGTTTGAGGCTCCATGGTGTCCCCTGCCCTCTAATTGGACAACAAAGGAGCATAATCACACTGCTGTGTTCTTCCTCTACACTTCCTACAGACCTTCCTTTCCAACCTCCAGTGTCTGTCTGGTTCATAATACACACAGTAACTACCCAGTCCTATGCTGGAAACTCAGATATGAACTGTCAGACCAACAAAATGTTAATGAATACACAGTCCACGCCAGTATAAAGTATTTTCCAGTATCAACAGCTAGCAAAAGAACAATATATATATTCAATGACCAGTGTACATGACAGTTCCAGTCAATCAGTAAACTATATATGGGGGACACCCTATGGATTTATTTTTTAATGACAGGTACAGTATATACTGAGTTGCCACATTCTTGTATTTTTCAGAGCACATTTTATTGATCATGTGTACACTGATTTACCTGCGAAAGGCAGAGCCTGTTAACAAAAAGCTATACAGTACTGTACTTTTAAATATTGGATACTAAGATCTGCTGTACTTTGTACAATTAAAGTTCTGTTTAGTGCAGCAGGATCAATTAGGATCAGATAGGAGGCTTTGGGTCACTGCACTATATGCAGAGTTCTTTCACTTTGCACTTCCTACCGAAATAAGCAAAATAAATTGCATTCTGATGACTTATCGAGGTTGGATTTACACTTGTACATTTCAGTAATAAGGAGTAAAACACGCAATTTACTGTGCTTTACTACAACATATGGGTATTATACGTGCCATGTGGTGCCATCTGAATGTCACCCCAATATACATAAGCAATAACAAAAAAAAAAAACATTCTATAGCATGCCACAATGCACGACCTGAATACTTTCTAGTACTCTGTTTGCCAAAAATATTGTTTTTATGCTATTCCCCCCCCTAGGTCAGAGGTCTCCAAACTTTTTGAACAAAGGGCCAGTTATTAGAAAATGCTGTGGTGTCAGTGAAAGCAAACAATGTCCATAATTGGTTTTAGTGGAAGGAATAGTGCCCTATTGTTGGTATTCAAGGTAGAAATGGTGCCCCATCAGTGTGTGTGAGGAATGGTGCCCCATCACTGGTATATGTGGGAGGAATGGTGCCCCATCATTGGTGTTTGTGGGAGGAATGGTGCCCCATCATTGGTGTCTGTGGGAGGAATGGTGGTGCCCCATCATTGGTGTCTGTGGGAGAAATGGCGCCCCATCATTGGTGTCTGTGGGAGGAATGGTGCTCCATCATTGGTGTCTGTGAGAGGAATGGTACCCCATCATTGGTGTCTGTGGGAGGAATGGTGCTCCATCATTGGTGTCTGTGGGAGGAATGGTACCCCATCATTGGTGTTTGTAGGAGGAATGGTGCCCCATCATTGCTGTCTGTGGGAGGAATGATGGTGCCCCATCATTGGTGTCTGTGGGAGAAATGGTGCCCCATCATTGGTGTCTGTGGGAGGAATGGTGCCCCATCATTGGTGTCTGTAAGAGGAACGGTGGTGCCCCATCATTGGTGTGTGGGGGAGAAATGGTGCCCCATCATTGGTGTTTATGGGACGAATGGTGCCCCATCATTGGTGTCTGTGGGAGGAATGGTGGTGCCCCATCATTGCTGTCTGTGAGAGGAATGGTGCCACATCATTGGTGTCTGTAAGAGGACTAGTGCCCTATCATTGATATATGTCGGAGGAATGGTACCCCACCATTGGTGTGTGTGAAAGGAATGGTGCCCCATCATTGGTGTCTGTGGGAGGAATGGTACCCCATCATCGGTGCCTGTGGGAGGAATGGTGCCCCATCATTGGTGTCCGTGGGAGAAATGGTGCCCCATCATTGGTGTCTGTGAGAGGAATAGTGCCCCATCATTGCTGTCTGTGAGAGGAATGTTGCCCCATCATTGGTGTCTTTGGGGGGAATGGTGCCCCATCATTGGTGTCTGTGAGAGGAATGGTGCCCCATCATTGGTCTCTGTGAGAGGAATGGTGCCCCATCATTGGTCTCTGTGACAGGAATGGTGACACCTCATTTGTGTCTGTAGGAGGAATGGTGCCCTATCATTGGTATATGTGGGAGGAATGGTATCCCATCATTGCTGTGTGTGGAAGGAATGGTGCCCCATCATTGGTGTCTGTAAGAGGACTAGTGTCCCATCATTGGTGTCAGTGGTAGGAATGGTACTCCATCAATAGTGTCTGTGCGAGGAATGGTGCCCCATCATTGTTGTCTGTGGGAGGAATGGTGCCACATCATTGGTGTCTGTGGGAGGAATGGTGCCCCATCATTGGTGTTTGTGAGAGGAATGGTGCCCCATCATTGGTGTTAGTGGAAGGAATGGTGCCCCATCATTGTTGTCTGGGAGGAATGGTTCCCCATCATTGGTGTCTGTGGGAGGAATGGTCCCCCATCATTGTTGTCTATGGGAGGAATGGTGCCCCATCATTGGTGTCAGTGGAAGGAATGGTGCCCCATCATTGTTGTCTGTGGGAGGAATGGTCCCCCATCATTGGTGTCTGTGGGAGGAATGGTGCCCCATCATTGATGTCTGTGGGAGGAATGGTCCCCCATTATTGTTGTCTGTGATAGGAATGGTGCCCCATCATTGGTGTCAGTGGAAGGAATGGTGCCCCATCATTGGTGTCAGTGGAAGGAATGGTGCCCCATCATTGGTGTCAGTGGAAGGAATGGTGCCCCATCATTGGTGTCAGTGGAAGGAATGGTGCCCCATCATTGTTGTCTGTGGGAGGAATGGTGCCCCATCATTGTTGTCTGTGGGAGGAATGGTGCCCCATCATTGGTGTCTGTGGGAGGAATGGTGCCCCATCATTGTTGTCTGTGGGAGGAATGGTGCCCCATCATTGTTGTCTGTGGGAGGAATGGTACCCCATCATTGGTGTCTGTGGGAGGAATGGTGCCCCATCATTGTTGTCTGTGGGAGGAATGGTGCCCCATCATTGGTGTCAGTGGATGACATGGTACCACATCATTGGTGTCTGTGGGAGGAATGGTGCCCCATCATTGGTGTCTGTGGGAGGAATGGTGCCCCATCATTGGTGTCTGTGGAAGGAATGGTGCCCCATCATTGTTGTCTGTGGGAGGAATGGTGCCCCATCATTGGTGTCAGTGGATGACATGGTACCCCATCATTGGTGTCAGTGGATGACATGGTACCCCATCATTGTTGTCTGTGGGAGGAATGGTGCCCCATCATTGGTGTCTGTGGGAGGAATGGTGCCCCATCATTGGTGTCTGTGGGAGGAATGGTGCCCCATCATTGGTGTCAGTGGATGACATGGTGCCCCATCATTGGTGTCCGTGGGAGGAATGGTGCCCCATCATCGGTGTCTGTGGGAGGAATTTATTTATTTATTTATTTATTTCAGGTACTTATATAGCGCTGTCAATTTACGCAGCGCTTTACATATACATTATACATTCACATCAGTCCTTACCCTCAAGGAGCTTACAATCTAAGGTCCCTAACTCACATTCATACATACTAGGGGACAATTTAGACAGGATCCAATTAACCTACCAGCATGTCTTTGTAGTGTGGGAGGAAACCGGAGTACCCGGAGGAAACCCACGCAGACACAGGGAGAACATGCAAACTCCAGGCAGGTAGTGTCGTGGTCGGGATTCGAACCAGCGACCTTTCTTACTGCTAGGCGAGAGTGCTACCCACTACACCACTGTGCCGCCCTAGGAATGGTGCCCCATCATTGTTGTCTGTGGGAGGAATGGTGCCCCATCATTGGTGTCTGTGGATGACATGGTACCCCATCATTGGTGTCAGTGGATGACATGGTGCCCCATCATTGGTGTCCGTGGGAGGAATGGTGCCCCATCATTGGTGTCTGTGGGAGGAATGGTGCCCCATCATTGGTGTCAGTGGATGACATGGTGCCCCATCATTGGTGTCTGTGGGAGGAATGGTGCCCCATCATTGTTGTCTGTGGGAGGAATGGTGCCCCATCATTGGTGTCAGTGGATGACATGGTACCCCAGGGACTGGATAAAGGTAAGCAAAGGGCCACATCCGGCCTGCGAGCTGCAGTTTGGAGACAGCTGCCCTATCTCATTTTTTTAACATGCTCATTTCCAATATGATTAGACTTGGACTCTAAACCTGCATCTTTTGGTTCTGGTCCTACAGATTTGGTCACATGTCGATTGATTGTTCCATCCAATTGATTGAAAAGAGATGTAAGAAGGACGAGTGGTTTTGTGCATTGAAATTTTGGATTTTGGTTTCCTGCATTATTCCTTAGAGAATTCCTTCGATTTTTCCTTTAGAGACTCTTCTTTTTGTATGATAGATTACAGATTTAAATGTCTGGTTTGTTGGTACAGATTCCGATTGTTCCAGCATCATCGGCCCTCTTCATCATGAAGTCTCGGTGTACACGGTGTTCTTAGTTGTACTCTACCCATTTAGGCAGGTGTAAGAAATGACTAAGGACAGCTTGTATATATAACAGAGACCATTTCAGATGAGGTTGCAGCTTTACGGAGATGAGAATTCATCTATTTTTAATAAACCTACGTATGTACAGTACATGCATCAGTTCTTTTCTGCTGAGAAAAGCAGACATAGCAGAAATATTCCCCTAGTGCCATTCCTAAGGTGACTTAAGGCAGGTTATATTGTTGATTAGTAATTTATTTAGTTTGATGTCGTTATTTCCAAATTCTGGTTGTAATGTGAGAATTATTTTCATGTTCTATAAGTTTCAGCCAAATTATAAACATTTAATAAAAGTGAATAAACCCAAAACCAAAAATGTAATATATTGCAGCTTAGCAATCATTAGATGGGGTGACTGCATTGGTTTTCTTTTTTAGGCTTTTTTCACCTGGTGATCAGGCCAGTAAAACACCTCCTGTACTAGAGTGTCCCCACTCTGGATGAAGGAGCACAGGGGGTACCTTTGGACAGCAGCATTGTCATTCTAGGGGGAGGGGAGTGTTAGATGTACTAGGAGATTTAGATACACTAACAAATTGATGCTGAACTCCAGCTAACGCTCTTTAAGCAGTTACAGCAAACTGTTTGTTTTTTCCTTTTGGGATAAAGGTTTATAAAGGTTTTACATAAATAAATAAAAACACCACTGTCAGTTGTAAATTGTCTGTCTCAGTCTTCTAACGGCTACATCTGCAGGACAGCTTGTTCTTTTGAAAGACATCAGACTTACTGGCCAGATCAACAGGTGAAAATAAAGGAAAGAAAGCCAAATTGTGTATGGCAACCAATCAGCTTGTTCTGTTAGCCTTTGAAAATGAAAGGTAGAAGCTGATTGGTTGCCATACACAGCTGCTCCAGATTCAGGCTGCTCCAGTTTTGATAAATTGCCCTCTTTATCTGGATCGTCTGTAAAGTTGGTATGGGCTAGTAGTTCCACATTCATCCATAATGATGGTATGGGAATGCCATGCTCTTGGCACACTTGGTGATTATTCAATGCTTATTTCTGTGCAGAATAGAATGTTTTCTGCATGTCCCGGTCTTGTCACACCCGTATGAAAAATCTGTTGTCACCATCATGGTCTATGCTAATAACATTTTTTATCATGTATTATACTGTTTCAGACAGTGCCGAAGTAACATTTTTGTTCTGCTGCACACAATACATCACCTATTTAATCATCTGTACTTTTGGATTATTTGAAAAAAATATTTATTGTGGAAGCTGGAATTTCCCTTTAAAGGAGAATTACAGACAAAGCTTGTTTGGCTGTACTTCTCCTATGGATCACAGGATCCACCCAGAACCCTGGACTGGCACCCGGCTTACCCTCTCAGTAAGCCACTGAGTGCCTGAGCAGGGCTACTCCCGCCCCCTCTACAGCCTAGTGCTCCAATGAGCAGAGAGATGGACACTGACAATCAGCAACTCTCTGCTCAGGGAGCTCTGAGAACGGAGCGATCAGCGGTGTTTGATCGCTCAGTCTTAGATTAGGCAGGGGATAGATGCAGCATCAGACTGATACTGCATCCACCTAGGTAAGTATGAATAAAAAAAAAAAACAAACATTCCCATACTTCTCTTTTAAAGTCAACAATTTTTATTACTTTAAGGTTATGCATATTTTTGCGAAGAGCAAGATATTTTATAAAGCAACTGTATAATGAAAGCTTACTTGGCCAGTAGCTGTATTAGAGAACCATTTTATATTTTAGCCCTGGTTCACATTAATGCGATTTGACATGTCAAATCGCAAGCCAAATCAGCGGCTATTGCCTGCAATGGAACCGTCCAAATCGACTTAGCGCCGCCGAACCGATTCCCAAAAGTATTTTCTGTACTACTTTTGGCAATTTCAGGTGCAATTTCATTAGACAGCCATATTTAAAGTATATGTGACCCCTCACCTTGTAAAACAACCCATTCAGTTTAAAGCGGTCATAAACCACTGCACGTTTTTTTTTTTTTTTTTTCTTCTTACCTGCAAGGCAAAGGCATAATGTGCTAGTATGCATTGCATACTAGCAAATTATGTGCAACTTACCTGAAAACAAAGCCTTCCAGCAATGCAATGTCATCGCTGGAGACAGCTTCCATCTTCACCGGTCTTGCTTCTGGGTTCTCGGACTCCGGCTCTGTGACTGGCCAGAGCCGCGATGATGTCACTCCCAAGCATGCGCACAGGAGCCGCCGGTCGCGACATAGAGCTCTGAAGGAACAGCACGAGTGACCAGTGATGTCACTGGCTGCATGTACAGTAAATTTCTCTTAAACGGTGCACATAGTACCGAGTCCCGATACTTTGTGGTGCGATTTGCGTCAATACTAAAAAAAATTGCACTGCAGTCCTGTTGCAGATCGCACTGCAAAGAATCGCATGCAATTTGAACAGGACTGCAGTGTGATTCCTGTCTGAATTGCATGCAGTTTCCTCCACCGCTCTTGTGTGTGTATGTATAGAAAGGGTTCAAATCGCCATCTAGTGGGAAGTTTAAACAAATGTTAGAACTCACAGTGCATATCTGGCCACATTGCGAAATAATCAACATAGCTGTCCTGGTCCACCGATGGTAGCAAATCAGGGCCGCTGGAGGTGCACACAGGGCTGGAGGAGACGTTCCGGGACCCCATGGGTATAGGGCAGAAGTGATGTCAGCTTGGGGGCGGACCGCATCTACATGTCCTCCAGCCCTCTGAAGACTTCCAGTGGCCCTGATTTGCTGCCAGATATGTACTGTAAATCCTAAAAAAAATGTAACTGCCCACTAGATGGCGCTTTAATCTGTTTTTTTACACACACAGGAGCAGTGGGGGAAAATGCATGCGTTTCGGAAAGGAATCACACTGCATTCCTGTTCAAATCGCATGCGTTTTTTGCAGTGCGATTTGCGCTCATTCATTTTGTATTGACGCAAATTGCATCGCAAAGTATCGGTTTCTGTATCAGGACCATTTGGACGACTGATACTCAAATGCTTGGTATTGGCACCAATACCAGTATTGGTGCATCCCTACACACTGGTCTTTGCAGTGAATGGCAGTGCAGGTGTGGGGGAGGGGTGGGTTGAGAGCAGAGGGACTGTCAGGAACACCAAGGATTTCACACAAAGAGGAAGCAATACAAAGAGAACAGGATCATTTTTCTTACAAGTACATGGCACAGCAGGCACATATCAGGAATATGAAATTTTGGATTGACATATTGTTCCCTGCAAACCCTGCAAAGTATAAGCATAATGGGCTAGTATACATCGCATACTAGCCCATTATGTGGCCCTTACATGCAAACGAAGCCTGCAATGTCCCCGCTGGAGGCCGCATCCATCTTCGCCCCTCTTCCTTCTGGGGCCCTGGACTCCGACTGTGTGACTGGCAGGAGCGCGTAATGTCACTCCCACACATGCATGCCGGAGCCGCCAGTCACGGCACTCGCTTGGGAAGAAACGGCTCGGAGGGCCATTTCCTCACAGTGCATGTGCCGATGACATCGGCGTATTACAAGGTAAATATCTCCTAAACGGCGAACGTTTAGGAGATATTTACCGTACCTATAGGTATTAGGTAAGCTTTATTCTAGGCTTACCTATAGGTACAAGTTCTAAAAAGGGGTTTACAACCACTTTAAAGAATTAATGGCACCACCACTACAGAAGTGCTTCGTGTTTTTGAGCATTGTGGAAAAAACGCATGAATTTGCGCGCGTTCCTGCAATGAACATGTGTGATCGAAGCCGAAGAGTCTGCAGGAGAGCCTGGCATTGCACTATTTTATTACATCTTTTCATGTGACAACACTGAAGAAATGACACTTTGCTACAATGTAAAGTAGTGAGTGTACAGCTTGTATAACAGTGTAAGTTTGCTGTCCCCTCAAAATAACTCAACATACAGCCAATAATATCTAAACCACTGGCAACAAAAGTGAGTACACCCCTAAGTGAAAATGTCCAAATTGGGCCCAATTAGCCATTTTCCCTCTCCAGTGTCATGTGACTCATTAGTGTTACTGTTCGGTCTCAGGTTTTAATGGGGAGCAGGTGTGTTATCGGTCTTATGCCCCGTACACACGGTCGGACTTTGTTCGGACATTCCGACAACAAAATCCTAGGATTTTTTCCGACGGATGTTGGCTCAAACTTGTCTTGCATACACACGGTCACACAAAGTTGTCAGAAAATCCGATCGTTCTAAACGCGGTGACGTAAAACACGTACGTCGGGACTATAAACGGGGCAGTGGCCAATAGCTTTCATCTCTTTATTTATTCTGAGCATGCGTGGCACTTTGTCCGTCGGATTTGTGTACACACGATCGGAATTTCCGACAACGGATTTTGTTGTCGGAAAATTTTATCTCCTGCTCTCCAACTTTGTGTGTCGGAAAATCCGATGGAAAATGTCCGATGGAGCCCACACACGGTCGGAATTTCCGACAACACGCTCCGATCGGACATTTTCCATCGGAAAATCCGACCGTGTGTACGGGGCAATACTCTCTCATACTGGTCACCGGAAGTACAACATGGCACCTCATGGCAAAGAACTCTCTGAGAATCTGAAAAAAAGAATTGTTGTTCTACATAAAGATGGCCTAGACTATAGGAAGATTGTCAAGACCCTGAAACTGAGCTGCAGCACGGTAGCCAAGACCATACAGTGGTCTACAGGACAGGTTCCACTCAGAACAGGCCTCGCCATGGTCGACCAAGTAAATTGAGTGCACGTGCTCAGCATCATATCCAGAGGTTGTCTTTGGGAAATAGACATATGAGTGCAACCAACATTGCTGCAGAGGTTGAATGGGTGGGGGGTCAGCCTGTCAGTGCTCAGACCATACGCCACACACTGCATCAAATTGATCTGCATGGCTGTCATCCCAGAAGGAACCCTCTTCTAAAGATGATGCACAAGAAAGCCCGCAAACAGTTTGCTGAAGACAAGCAGACTAAGGACATGAATCACTGGAACCACGTCCTGTGGTCTGATAATACCAAGATAAACGTATTTGGTTCAGATAGTGTCAAGCGTGTGTGGCAGCAACCAGGTGAGGAGTACAAAGACAAGTATGCCTTGCCTACAGTCGAACATGGTGGTGGGAGTGTCATGGTCTGAGGCTGCATGAGTGCTGCCGGCACTGGGGAGCTACAGTTCATTGAGGAAACCATGAATGCCAACATGTACTGTGACATACTAAAGCATAGCATGATCCCCTCCCTTCGGAGACTGGGCCGCAGGGCAGTATTCCAACATGATAACGACCCCAAACACACCTCCAAGACGACCACTGCCTTGCTAAAGAAGCTGAGGGTAAAGGTGATGGACTGGCCAAACATGTCTCCAGACCTAAACCCTATTGAGCATCTGTGGAGCATCCTCAAACAGAAGGTGGATGAGCGCAAGGTCTCTTACATCCACCAGCTCCATGATATCGTCATGGAGGAGTGGAAGAGGACTCCAGTGGCAACCTGTGAAGCTCCAGTGAACTCCTTGGTCAAGAGGGTTAAGGCAGTGCTGGAAAATAATGGTGGCTACACAAAATATTGACACTTTGGGCCCAATTTGGACATTTTCACTTAGGGGTGTACTTACTTTTGTTGCCAGCGGTTTAGACATTAATGGCTGTGTGTTGAGTTATTTTGAGGGGACAGCAAATTTACACTGTTATACAAGCTGTACACTTACTACTTTACATTGCTGCAAAGTGTAATTTCTTCAGTGTTGTCACATGAAAAGATATAATAAAATATTTACAAAAATCTGAGGGGTGTACTCACTTTTGTGAGATTCTGTATATCTATTTTCTACAAGTTCCGGAAACTGTATAATAATGCGTTGAACCACATCCTCGCCCCATTGGAGCATTCAGCACTCAGTGAGCAGAAAAGAACTGAACCTCTGTTATATACAGTGGGGCAAAAAAGTATTTAGTCAGCCACCAATTTAGCAAGTTCTCCCACTTAAAAAGATGAGAGAGGCCTGTAATTGTCATCATAGGTATACCTCAACTATGAGAGACAAAATGTGGAAACAAATCCAGACAATCACATTGTCTGATTTTTGAAAGAATTTATTTGCAAATGATGGTGGAAAATAAGTATTTGGTCACCTACAAACAAGCAAGATTTCTGACTCTCACAGACCTGTATCTTCTTCTTTAAGAGGCTCCTCTGTCCTCCACTCATTACCTGTATTAATGGCACCTGTTTGAACTTGTTATCAGTATAAAAGACACCTGTCCACAACTTCAAACAGTCACACTCCAAACTCCACTATAGTGAAGACCAAAGAGCTGTCGAAGGACACCAGAAACAAAATTGTAGACCTGCACCAGGCTGGGAAGACTGAATCTGCAATAGGCAAGCAGCTTGGTGTGAAGAAATCAACTGTGGGAGCAATAATTAGAAAATGGAAGACATACAAGACCACTGATAATCTCCCTCGATCTGGGGCTCCACGCAAGATCTCTCCCTGTGGGGTCAAAATGATCACAAGAACGGTGAGCAAAAATCTCAGAACCACACGGGGGACCTAGTGAATGACCTGCAGAGGGCTGGGACCAATGTAACAAAGGCTACCATCAGTAACACACTACGCCGCCAGGGACTCAGATCCTGCAGTGCCAGACGTGTCCCCCTCCTTAAGCCAGTACATGTCCGGGCCCGTCTGAGGTTTGCTAGAGAGCATTTGGATGATCCAGAAGAGGATTGGGAGAATATCATATGGTCAGATGAAACCAAAGTAGAACTGTTTGGTATAAACACAACTCATCGTGTTTGGAGGAGAGAGAATGCTGAGTTGCAACCAAAGAACACCATACCTACTGTGAAGCATGGGGATGGCAACATCATGCTTTGGGGCTTTTTCTCTGCAAACAAGAACAGGAAGACTGATCCGTGTACATGAAAGAATGAATGGGGCCATGTATCGTGAGATTTTGAGTGCAAACCTCTTCCCATCAGCAAGGGCATTGAAGATGAAACATGGCTGGGTCTTTCAGCATGACAATGATCCCAAACACACCGCCCGGGCAACAAAGGAGTGGCTTCGTAAGAAGCATTTCAAGGTCCTGGAGTGGCCTAGCCAGTCTCCAGATCTCAACCCCATAGAAAACCTTTGCAGGGAGTTGAAAGTCCGTGTTGCCCAGCGACAGCCCTAAAATATCACTGCTCTAGAGGAGATCTGCATGGAGGAATGGGCCAACATACCAGCAACAGTGTGTGACAACCTTGTGAAGACTTACAGAAAACGTTTGACCTCTGTCATTGCCAACAAAGGATATATAACAAAGTATTGAGATGAACTTTTGATATTGACCAAATACTTATTTTCCACCATAATTTGCAAATAAATTCTTTCAAAAATCAGACAATATGGTTGTCTGGATTTGTTTCCACATTTTGTCTCTCATAGTTGAGGTATACCTATGATGACAATTACAGGCCTCTCTCATCTTTTTAAGTGGGAGAACTTGCACAATTGATGGCTGACTAAATACTTTTTTGCCCCACTGTATGTTGGTCATTTTTTGACTGGTGGGATGTTCTGGGCAGTATGTATGTGAAAGATATTATTTTCTGTTAGACACTCTCAAATTAAAAATTGTGAAAAAGCTGACTGAAGCAAGGAGAACACTGCCTAAATGGAACACACTACTTCTCATGTTTGGATTTCAGTTACTGAGCTCTGTAAGCAAAAATCATTTCTCGTCAGGAAGTATTGAGAAGCTGGAACGTGTGAAAAGGAGCCCCATTCGTACAAAAATTCTCATGCTTCGCAAAGCAACAACAGGTAACGAAAAAATGCTAGCCTGCCTGTCTACGGTCAGCAGCTCCGCTACTGTTGGCAATGGTCTCCCCGACCACAGGTTCCTCAGGCTCCCTTAGCCCATTTCACACGTATGGACCGTTCGTTTCATCAGTTCAGTCATGTTTTTTCATCAGTTTTTTCACATCCGACAGTCCTTAACCACTTGAGCCTCGGAGCCATTTTTTCAAATATTTTCATGCAAAAACGGACCGTTTATCTGTTTACATCTGTTTTTCGTTTGTTCTGCTTTTTTTAATGGAACAAAAATAGGGCTTTGATCCATTTTAAAAAATGGATGTTGACTGATATGTATGTAAATGGATGATCATCTGTTTACATCCATGTTTCCATAGAGATGTATTGATGTCCGTTTTCCATCTAACGGATGGATGAAAAACGGACAGATGGTCTGCACGTGTGAAAGGGTCCTAAATTGCAGTACCTCGCTACATGGGCCCACTCTTAGCCTCTAGGTAGAAGGTCTCCTGATACCCTCAGGCGATCTCACTCCTCCGAGACACAGATTCCTCTAGCTCTCAAAGACTTTCTCCTAGTTGCCTTAGTTCTAGTCTCATAGACTCTCTTATCTGGACCAACTGTCTCGGTCCAATGTCCTGCAACTTCTTCCACATGGAGTTCCGTCTGGGGGGGAGGTATTGTTGCTAGACAGGAGAACATCTCCCTCCTGGCTGCAACAACTCCAACTCCACCTGCTACTGCACTAATTCTTATCAGTCTTATATGGCCCCTGCACACCTGTGCACTCGCACAGGCTGCTGGGAATTATCAAATTCTGGACACCGGATTTAAGGTTCTGTCCCGCCCAATACTCTTTGGAACCTTCAAGCTCCCGGCCCCGATCCAGAATTGGCAAATCCGGGGAAAATGTAAAACACCATTTTTCTATGTTCCCAATTAACCTGCCAGAGCTTCTCAAACTGCAGCTTTGAGAATCCAGTTTCACTTTTATGCCCATTTACATAGTAGCAGGGTCTCCCACTGTTATACTGTCTTATGTGCACGAGTCTCAAAGTGTCACCTGCTGGCAGATAATTGGAATTTAGAAACCAATGTACAATATTTCATATTTACCTGACTAAATAAATAGAAAAAAGAAATATTGAGTGTTTAAGCTATGACCATATTATAGAAACAATATGCAAAACACTATACAGTCCCTTTAAGATGCCAAGGTACAAGGTTTTATTAATGTATAAATGCTATATATGTATATATACTATGTACAAGTCATGGGAAAACAGCCTTTTTTCTTTTTTTTTTTTTTTTTTTTTTTTTTTACATGTGAACGTTAACTGAGACTTTCTGGATTTGCAGCAAGCTGTTCCAAAATGTACTTCCTGATCAAAACTGCCAATTCCTGCCTTTTATGTCTTTAAGAAATCTTCCAATGTTTCTTGAGCCATTGATGTAATTGCTAGGCTGACTGGAAGGACTTAAATGAAAGGCATTGTGCAGTGATGGGAACTAATAATCTGCCAAAAGAGCTGCAAATCAGAAGCTGCATACTTGCCTTCTCCTCGAATGGTTCTGGCTGTAGTAGTGCTCGCTGAAGAGTCATATTCATAAAGTGGAATAAATAACTACCTACAGTGTCTACTGCCCTAAATGGTGTAAACTCAACCAATCATTTAAAGGTCCGCTGTCATTAACCTAAGGGATCCATATACACATAGTGTTCTTTTTTTTAACAATTGTACAGTAATTTTTCTTTCATCTTTCCACATCTGCCCAGATTTACTTACACTATAAGTATAATCTCATTGCCTGTAAAATCAGGTGTTTTAACTCTTCTAATCATAGGTAATTATTCTCTATGCTTGTATTATTTCAGAGAAGGTTTCCTTATAACGTAACAACAGCAGTAAGTCTTGGGTAGTGATGTGAGGGTTAAGGCTGAAGAGGCCTCTCTGTATTACTTGAGCTGCCAGAGCATTAAACTGAAAATTCCCTTTAAAGTACTTGTTTGAGGGATCTGCTAAGAGAAGCTCTGTGCAGGCTCGTCTCTGAAGATGAATATTGAAAGCTTTGTGCTTGTAAGCCTCTCCTTGCCTGTGGTTACCCCTTCTATCCCCCCTTATCTCTTTCCTTACCTGTGTTTTTCGGTCTGTCTTTACCTGTATCCCCAATGGCTTCCCAAGTGTCTGTTTGCTTTGTCTCTTCCTGTCTGTGTCCCTTTTGTCCTAAACTGTTTTGCTCTGTCTTTGCTTTTCTATCCCGTACCCGTTGTGTTTTTCCCTCTCTGTCTCCAAATACTTTTGTCTGTCTGTCTAGCCCAGTGATGGCGAACCTTGGCATCCCAGATGTTTTGGAACTACATTTCCCATGATGCTCAACTACACTGCAGAAAGCATGAGCATCATGGGAAATGTAGTTCCAAAACATCTGGGGTGCCAAGGTTTCACCATCACTGGTCTATCCCTATCTGTGTTTTAGCTCTCTTTACTTGTGTTTATCGGTATCTACCTCTGTCCCTTCTGTCCTTACCTGTCAATGTCTGGCCCTACCTACCTGTGTCTGTCTTTGTGTCCATGTTACCTTTACCAGTCTGTTTGTCTGTTTCTCAATCTACCTATTTATCCTTTCCCTGTCTCTTTCTGTCTTCTTCCTCCATCTGTGACATCTACAATGCCTTGAAAAAGTATTCATACCCCTTGAAATTTTCCACATTTTGACATGTTACAACCAAAAACATAAATGTATTTTATTGGCATTTTATGTGATAGACCAACACAAAGTGGCACATAATTGTGAAGTGGATGGAAAATGATAAATGGTTTTCAACATTTTTTACAAAAATATGTGAAAAGTGTGGCGTGCATTTGTATTCAGCCCCCTTTACTCTGATACCCCTAACTAAAATCCAGAGGAAACAATTGCCTTCAAAGTCCTGTGTGAAATTTTATCTCAGTATAAATGCAGCTGTTCTGTGAAGCCCTCGGAGGTTTGTTAGAGAACCTTCGTGAACAAACAGCATCATGAAGGCCAAGAAATACCAGACAGGTCAGGGATAAAGTTGTGGAGAAGTTCAAAGCAGGGTTTCGTAATAAAAAAATATCCCAAGCTTTGAACATCTCACCGTGCACTGTTCAATCCATCATCTGAAAATGTAAAGAGTATGGCACAACTGCAAACCTACCAAGACGTGGCCGTCCACCTAAACTGACAGGCTGGGCAAGGAGAGCATTCATCAGAGAAGCAGCCAAGAGGCCCATGGTAACTGTGGAGGAGCTGCAGAGATCCACAGCTCAGGTGGGAGAATCTGCCCACAGGACAACTATTAGTCGTGCACTCCACAAATCTGGCCTTTATGGAAGAGTGACAAGAAGAAAGTCATTGTTGAAAGAAAGTCATAAGAAGTTCTGTTTGCAGTTTGTGAGAAGCCATGTGGAGGACACAGCAAACATGTGGAAGAAGGTGTTCTGGTCAGATGAGACCAAAATGTAACTTTTTGGCCTAAAAGCAAAACGCTGTGTGTGGCGTAAAAATAACACTGCACATCACCCTGAACACACCATCCCCACCGTGAAACATGGTGGTGGCAGCATCATGTGGGGATGCTTTTCTTCAGCAGGGACAGGGAAGCTGGTCAGAGTTGATGGGAAGATGGATGGAGCCAAATACAGGGCAATCTTAGAAGAAAAAGTGTTCAAGTCTGCAAAAGGTTGAGACTCGGGTGGAGGTTCACCTTCCAGCAGGACAAGGACCCTAAACATACAGCCAGAGCTACAATGGAATGGTTTAGATCAAAGCATATTCATGTGTTAGAATGGCCCAGCCAAAATCCAGTCCTAAATCCAATTGGCAATCTGGGGCAAGACTTGAAAATGTGCTTTTCACTGACTCTCCATCCAATCTGACAGAGCTTAAGCTATTTTGCAAAGAAGAATTGGCAACATGTCATTATCTAGATGTGCAAAGCTGGTAGAGACATCCGCAAAAATGTCTGCAGCTGTAATTGCAGCGAAAGGTGGTTCCCCAATTATTGACTCAGTGGGGGCTGAATACAAATGCACACCACACTTTTCACATATTTATTTGTAAAAAAAATTAAAAGCCATTTAACATTTTCCTTCCACTTCACAATTTTGTGCCACTTTGTGTTGGTCTATCACATAAAATCCCAAAAAAAGACATTTTTCTGGTTGTAACATGACAAAATGTGGAAAATTTCAAGGGGTGTGAATACTTTTTTAAGGCACGGTACCTATTCCTGTCTGTCCCAGTTTGTGCTCTTTCTGTTCCTATTAAACAAACCATAGATTATGCAATTTTCTTTCCTTTCACCATGAACACTACGGTTTTTAGGATTATATTCATGTGATTATTTGTTTGGACACTGGGTAGATTTATTTTTACACATAATAGGGGAAACTGGATTTACAAAAACTGGTGCAGCTCTGCATAGAAATCAATCCGCTTCCAGTTTTATTGCCAAAGCTTAATTGAACAAACTGAGGTTAGAAGCTGACTACCATGCACAGCTGCTCCGGATTCTGAGTGTTCCAGCTTTAGTAAATCTCTTTCATGGTTTGCTTGATATTTGATTGGGAGTATTGTTTGTGGAGCATTTTGTATAGTTGTAATACGTCAGAATTTAATCATATCAGCACTTTGTGTAGATCTTTAGATTATCCAGGTGAAGCGTTGCATGGAGGATTCTGATTGATTCTCTTTATATTTATTTTTTGAGGGGGATTAAAGTGGAACTTCGCCCTAAAGTTGGAAGTTCTGCTTTGTGCCCTCCTACTCGGCTCCACTTCTATTTTTAGCACATTTTGGTGGCGGGGGGTAGCGGGTACCTAGTTTTCACAGGTACCCGCTTCAACAACTTCCGGTCGGATCGCCGAGGTGATCCACCAGAGGTTCTCCTACCCCCATACCCCCCACAACATTCTGGGAAACAACACAGGTCCCTGAAGGCTGCAGGACCAATCACAAATTGCAGCGCAGTGGCGGCCCACAGTAAACATGTCTGCGTCTGAAGACCGGTGAAGAACTGGTTCGGGTGAGGACTGTGCTGGACCCCTGGACTGCTAACTCTTAATTTTTTTGAGGCTGGGGCGAAGAACCGCTTTAATGCAGCAGCATGCTAAGGAATTCGTTTATTTCTGTATAATCACATTTATTTATTTATTTATTTATTTATTTTTACCGTAAATAAGCGCCAGGGTGGAAGGGGTTTGTGGGAGTGGGATTCAGTATTATATATGAGATAAATACTCCAGGGAGTTCCAGTTGCTAAAGAAACTTCACTTGACTTCTCTGCAATGGAGTGGTGTCTGGTAATGCAAGCAGCTGGAGTGGTTAGTATTTATTTACTTTATTGGAGATACGGTACTTCTTGTTTTTCAGCAAGTTTTTTTTATTTTAAGTTACTCAACCTGTCGGGGAAGAAACTCATCCAAATATCCAGTGCCCTGCAAAAGAAGAGCTGTAAGACTGGATTCAAACCGCAGCGCGGAGCGGCTCACAGCAGGGGTCCGGTGCGTCCCTGTTCAGCGTTTCAGGTCTGATTCCAGCACTAATTTTTGGCTGAATTCGAACCTGAAATGGATCAGAAGACGTACAGGACTCCTGTGCAATTCGCACCGGAGATGTGTGAACTGGCTTCATAGAGAGCCGGTTACAATCTCCTGACGTGCAAATTGGATGTGGTAAAATCCGCATCCAATTCGCAATAGTGTGAACCTAGTCTTATACTCATAGTAGGAGAAATACCGCGCTGTAGTGCACCAAAATAGTGCCTGTTAGTGAAGTGTTGTGAATGACCAAAAAGGGTATTACCAAAATAGTGACGAAAATAACCTAATAAATTAAAAAAGATACCAGATAACATAAGCAGCCTCTCTATGTGAGATACACACATTAACACAACAATATAACAAATATGGCAGCGCTGTAAATTAAAGTGAGTAACAATACCAGTGTGAAATGGGGCTAGTTGTTTGAACACAGATAAATAGTTAACACAGTAGTTAAAACCTAATTCAATAAGTGTTCACTGGACAGTCATAATACAGTGAATAAGAAGTCCAAATAAATATTGTGGGAAGACATAAGCTCGGACACCAGTCTTTAAAGTAGGAAATGTAAATAGAAAAAATTCCTCCACCGCACCACTGTGGTAGCTGAAAATAAAATGCGCGCTTACCAAAAGGCAAGCACAGGGGGGCTTGTGACCTTAACGCGGTCGGGGCCTTTAACAGGAAGGACTTGTAGGGAACGACATTCCACTTCATAAAGCCATAGGGGTGATAATACCGCTAGTCCACCAGGCCACAGGAAATCAATCTTTACAAGGAGGTTTAATAAAGACTCCAAGCTGGGGGGTGGTTCTCATTTTAGAGGTACCCCGGGAAAAGAGAGGGAGACAACATAGCGTAATCCTGGTTTTACGGTTTATTGTAAAAATTAAAAACTTACAGTGTAGCAGATTCGTATAAGCATAAAAAGCCGGCCGGCTAAAATGATCACCCGTCCTGCAGACGGTAGTCAGCTCGCCTGACGCACGTTTCATCACACTCTGACGTCGTCTGGGGCACAGACGGTGCCCCAGACGACGTCAGAGTGTGACGAAACGTGCGTCGGGCGAGCTGACGTGCTGCATCTACCGTCTGCAGGACGGGTGATCGTTTTAAGCGGCCGGCTTTTTATGCTTATACGAATCTGCTACACTGTAAGTGTTATTTTAATTTTTACAATAAACCGTAAAACCAGGATTACGCTATGTTGTCTCCCTCTCTTTTCCCGGGGTACCTCTAAAATGAGAACCACCCCCCAGCTTGGAGTCTTTATTAAACCTCCTTGTAAAGATTGATTTCCTGTGGCCTGGTGGACTAGCGGTATTATCACCCCTCTGGCTTTATGAAGTGGAATGTCGTTCCCTACAAGTCCTTCCTGTTAAAGGCCCCGACCGGGTTAAGGTCGCAAGCCCCCCTGTGCTTGCCTTTTGGTAAGCGCGCATTTTATTTTCAGCTACCACAGTGGTGCGGTGGAAGAATTTTTTCTATTTACATTTCCTACTTTAAAGACTGGTGTCCGAGCTTATGTCTTCCCACAATATTTATTTGGACTTCTTATTCACTGTATTATGACTGTCCAGTGAACACTTATTGAATTAGGTTTTAACTACTGTGTTAGCTATTTATCTGTGTTCAAACAACTAGCCCCATTTCACACTGGTATTGTTACTCACTTTAATTTACAGCGCTGCCATATTTGTTATATTCTAGTCTTATACTCGCCTCTCCTTTGGCTATGGTTGCCACCTCATCCCTTTAAACCCAAACACATAATAATTACACAGGTTCTGTGGCTGATTAAGGTGGTAATTAAACTCACTTGGTGCCTTATCTGCATTTAATTAGCCTCAGAACCTGTGTAATTCAAAGGTGTTCAGGTTTAGAGGGATGAGGTGGCAACTCTGCAATCTCCAGCACTGTGTTCAGTATTCAATACTTTCCGGAGCATTGGATGCCTATGTGCCCTGCCACACGCCATGGTTTCATCTTCTAACCTCTCTGTAACTGCCCAGTTCTATAGTGACATTGGAATATTAGGCATTTACCAACACACGACAGGAAACCCATACATCCAAAACTCACGAAAGTGTTGACTTCTGCAGACAATGATGGAGGCTGCAGCACTGGAACAGAGGGGAGGTGGCAGGGGACATGGGCACTTCTGGATTTGTAAATTTGAGCACTGCTATTTGGACCCCATCAGTGGTGCTTTAAAGATCAGGCTTTTTAATTTTGAATTGGGGAGAGGCATTAGACCCTTTGACAGGTTTTAATTGCTCTCTTTCAGAGTTGGGGAGATTTCTCCTCACTTCCTTCTTCAGTGACTATTGGTTAAAGGAACAAGAAACAGCCCTTGATCTATTTCCATAATTCTTGTGACCTTCCTAGTGCATACCTCCCAACTTTGGAGATGGGAACGAGGCATACCTATTACCAAAAGTATGTAGGTATAGGACACACCCCCTGCCACGCCCCCTCAGGTTGGGTTCACACGGAGCGGATCTGTTGGATGGACTCCTCTAGCTCAGCAGGGAATCGCTCCATTGATCCCTGCTGAGCAGGTGGATGACAGGTCTGTCTCTGCTCACTGTGCAGGGATGGACCTGTCAGAGCCCTGCTGTTCTCTATGGGGAGATCGGAAGAAAACAGAAAGCCATTGCCGGCAATTGCCGCCGATTTGAAATGCGATTTGTCAAATCGCATGTCAAATCGTACCAGTGTGAACCAGGGCTCAAACATAAAGTTTTATGGAAGACCCTCAGGCAGCTTTGTGAGATTTTAGACCGCTAATATAGTTGCTGTAAATGTTCTTATTACAAGCATGATAATTTGCATCTGTTCCAAGAGAAAGAGGTGCCAGTTTTACATGATGTACTTTTCATGTTGTCAACTGCTTATTTCCAGTAATGGTACTTGGCAAAGCCCTTACAGTTCATACTGATTGCCTCTGTCACCTAAATGTGTTTGTATTCAAGCACTTTTCAAACAGAGTAAGTGGCAGAATACGTGTCACAGGCAAATTCAATTAGTTATTGATATGGATTTCCCTTGGCACATCTTGGAAGCAGCCCTTTAACAAACCTTGCTTGCCAGCATTCCATATTTAACAGGTTTGATGCAAAGTGCTTAGCGATTTTTTTTTTTCTTGAGACTTGGCACCTTAAAAGGATAGTTCACCTTTACAAAAAAACTGCCTATGGAGGTAAGATTAAAACAAACTGTGCAGCTCTGACTAAAGTTGAATATTACCCTTGCTATAGGTGTAAGCGATTTACATACCTTTTATGAAGCCTGACTGGAATATTCCCAGAACGTTGCTATGTACTCCCAGAACATTGCTAAGTGAGGCCTAGTCATCACTGCTCACCTCCACCCTCACAGGAGTGAGCTCTTTCTCTGATTCAGCCCCTCACATACTCTTTCTTCCCCCTGATGCAGTAGCTCTGAGCTCAGCATTTAAGAGCTCACTCCTGTAATGGTGGAGGATGACTAGGCCTCACTTAGCAACGTCCTGGGAGTGCCTAGCAACGTCCTGGTCGTATTCCAGGCACTGGGAAACACAGGTCCCTGAAGGCTGCAGGACCATTCACAAATTGCAGCGCAGTGGGCGGCCCATAGTAAACATGTCTGCGTCTGAAGACCGGTGAAGAACTGGTTCGGGTGAGGACTGTGCTGGACCCCTGGCTTGCTAACTCTTAATTTTTTTGAGCTGAGGCGAAGAACCACTTTAATGCAGCAGCATGCTAAGGGATTTGTTTATTTCTGTATAATCACATTTATTTATTTTTTATTTTATTTTGTATTTTTCTACCGTAAATAAGCGCCAGGGGGGAAGGGGTTTGGGGGAGTGGGATTCAGTATTATATATGAGATAAATACTCCAGGGAGTTCCAGCTGCTAAAGAAACTTCACTTGACTTCTCTGCAATGGAGTGGTGTCTGGTTCTATAGTGACATTGGAATATTAGGCATTTACCAACACACGACAGGAAACCCATATATCCAACACTCACGAAAGTGTTGACTTCTGCAATGATGGAGGCTGCAGCACTGGAACAGAGGGGAGGTGGCAGGGGACATGGGCACTTCTGGATTTGTAAATTTGAGCACTGCTATTTGGACCCCATCAGTGGTGCTTTAAAGATCAGGCTTTTTAATTTTGAATTGGGGAGAGGCATTAGACCCTTTGACAGGTTTTAATTGCTCTCTTTCAGAGTTGGGGAGATTTCTCCTCACTTCCTTCTCCAGTGACTATTGGTTAAAGGAACAAGAAACAGCCCTTGATCTATTTCCATAATTCTTGTGACCTTCCTAGTGCATACCTCCCAACTTTTGGAGATGGTTTATGAGGCACACCTATTACCAAAAGTATGTAGGTATAGGACACACCCCCTGCCACGCCCCCTTAGGTTGGGTTCACACGGAGCGGATCTGTTGGATGGACTCCTCTAGCTCAGCAGGAAATCGCTCCGTTGATCCCCGCTGAGCAGGTGGATGACAGGTCCGTCTCTGCTCATTGTGCAGGGATGGACCTGTCAGAGCCCTGCTGTTCTCTATGGAGAGATCGGAAGAAAACGGACAGCCATTGCCGGCAATTGCCGCCGATATGAAATGCGATTTGTCAAATCTTACCAGTGTGAACCAGGGCTCAAACATAAAGTTTTATGGAAGACCCTCAGGCAGCTTTGTGAGATTTTAGACCGCTAATATAGTTGCTGTAAATGTTCTTATTACAAGCATGATAATTTGCATCTGTTCCAAGAGAAAGAGGTGCCAGTTTTACATGATGTACTTTTCATGTTGTCAACTGCTTATTTCCAGTAATGCTACTTGGCAAAGCCCTTACAGTTCACACTGATTTTTTTTCTTGAGACTTGGCACCTTAAAAGGATAGTTCACCTTTACAAAAAAAATGCCTATGGAGGTCAGATTAAAACAAACTGTGCAGCTCTGACTAAAGTTGAATATTACCCTTGCTATAGGTGTAAGCGATTTACATACCTTTATGAAGCCTGACTGGAATATTCCCAGAACGTTGCTATGTACACCCAGAACATTGCCTAGTCCTCACTGCTTACCTCCACTCTCACAGGAGTGAGCTCTTTCTCTGATTCAGCCCCTCACATACTCTTTCTTCCCCCTGATGCAGTAGCTCTGAGCTCAGCATTTAAGAGCTCACTCCTGTAATGGTGGAGGATGACTAGGCCTCACTTAGCAACGTCCTGGGAGTACCTAGCAACGTCCTGGTTGTATTCCAGACAGGTTTCATAAGGTATGTAGCATACACCTATAGCAAGGGTTTTATTCAACTTTAGTCAGAGCTGCATAGTTTGTTTTTATCTATAGATGCCCTTTATCTGCATAGGCAGTTTTGTGGTAAAGGTGAACTATCCCTTTAAGGTGTTGCTGTCTGAGCATCCCTTGTTATAATCCACCACAACTTTATCATGTCACGGTCTGCTTGAGAGTTGCCCTAAGCCTACAGCTGTTGCTACCACCTGATACTGTGGTGTAAATGAAAGGCAAAGTTTTGAGCAAACCTGTGTTTTCGCCATTCCAGACATACCTCGGGTATACTTTAATACCCCTTTAATTAGTATTAGTGTCAGTCGGTGAAGGAAATAACCAGTAACTCTGGGTACAGAGGGGCATATGACTCACTTGATGGGCCAATCTGTGCTGTCACATGAGGAGAATTATAGTCCTGTGTAGCTACAATGCTGGTGGCTCATAGTTTACACAGGACTTTTCTTGGCTCCCAGGGAATGTGTCAGCCAACATTCCCAACAGTTCATGTGGAACTGGATATTACCAACCACAAGATGCCCTTATATTAAAAAGGACTTTCACTCTTATCTTAAAGTGGAACTTCACTCCCTCAATCAACATTGACTATTTTTAATCCTTATGCTGCTAGTATTAGTAAATAGATAGAAAAGTATTTCACATTTACTTGTTTTAAACTTTCTTTTTACATTTCTTCAGTTACTTCCTGGTTTCCAGGCCTAGGCAAATGATGTCATACATACTAGGAGTCTTCAGGAAGGAAGCACACCCTCTTGTCAGCATGCCTGAGCTAAGGGCAGATGGATTCCAGGAAGTAAATGCTACATTAATCATCTGACCTTATTTAAGATGGCCACAACCAGAAATGCAAGGAGAGTGTTTTTCAAAGTATTTTCTAAACAAAATAAAACATGGAGACATAGATTGATGAGGGAGTTTGCTTTGAATATTACATTTTTTTAAATGAAATAGAGTTTTTAGTTTGTGGTGCTCAGGTGCAGTGTAGTTCCTCTCTAAAGCCTACAAAAAAGGCCCCTTTTATAAATGCTTAATAATGGCCGTCTACAAACAGAGTTGATATAGTTAATTGTAAGTTTATTTTCCTTGCATACCTTATTTTTCTTTTTCTCTGCATTCTTCTCAGGGTGGTCATTTGCACTAAGAGATGAATCCATTTCCATTTACTACCTCCTGGAACATGCAGAGGCACTGGTGATGTAGCCTTCCCAGGATGCATCTGTGAGGCCAGGGTTACATCACCAGTGCCTCACTCAATCAGGAAGTGGAAAAATGGTAATTGTAAGTAAAAGCAAAAAGTGTTTGTTTCACTAATGTATATAAGATGATTTCATATCTGCATGCAGAGATGCATGCTGATGTTGTTTTTAGTAAAAGGAGTGAAAGGGCTGCTTTATGTGGTGTAGATACATACATAGATACATAGTGGGCCAATGCCCCCCTTTACTATTCCCCACTTACTGTATCTCCTATCTTTACTGCACCCCACCTTTACTCTCCCCTTTCCTGCATGCCACCACTTTTCTGCTCATAGCATATGATACAGGCAGAGAACGCTGCTGAGGGAATAAATGGTGCAATAAGATCCTCCATGCAAGAGTTGTACAGCAAAGGTGCTGCTGATGGAGTTATTGCAAACAAATTTTTTTTTTTTTTTTTGGGCAAGTTACCTCAACACCATTATCCCGTAGTTTTTAAGATCAAAGATACAACTCTATTGGTGTCCCTTGTCAATTTTACATTGTATTTTATTAAATGTAACTGCCTACTGCCTACTCCCAAATTGTCATTTGAAGTAAAACACATAGCCAAGTATTGTTCTCTACAATTTTTTTATTGTGCATTAAAAAAAGAAAACAAATAAAATTAGACATGCTATCTGCCAATAGAACTTAACCAAAAAGTGCATTCTATGCATCCAAAAATATAGAAAATATAACAAATCAAATCATTATTATTCAACCAAAAAATAAATTAAAAGCCTCATGCATGTGTCCTGCTTCTTAATATAGGAGGTCAACAATGCCAGTGGACTTGGGTCAAAGCAATAACTCCAAGGCCAATAATAACACGTTATCTCCTCCGATTCCGCAACATGTCTGGTTGACAAATGGCTGTTCAGAAACAAACTGAAAAGAGCTAAATGAAAAGTAAAAGCGCTAATCAACACTCACCAAACTTCTACTAACACAAAATTAGCAGAAGGAGCCCAAAAGGTGGCGCTAAAGAGCTGAAAAACCACGTAGTAGTCACTACGTTCGTGTTTGTTGGCCAACAGTTGTGTACCGTTTGTATGCAAGACAAAATCCAGGCACACGCCTTTAGACAAAAGTCTGAGGTTTTGTCTGCGGAAAATCCAATTGCGTGTACGAGGCTTAACACAGTGAATCATAGCTCACTACACTATGCCTAATAATAAATGTTCTTATATACCAGGGGGGCTTTAAAGGTGGATATGGGGGCCTTGGCACAGGGGATTGTCTACAGCTACAAATACTTTAACCCTTTTTCCTACACTTCTGGTGCTAATTTAAAGAACATCACAGGAAGAACCCTCATGGCTAAGAGAGGACAGAATTAGAGTTAGACTTGGGAAACTTAACATTAATAAATCACCGGGACCAGATGGCTTGCACCCGAGGATACTTGGGGAACTCAGTCAAATAATTGCCAGACCATTGTTCCTAATTTTTACTGACAGTCTACTGACTGGAATGGTACCAGCCTAACATCAAAAGTATGCAAGCTCTTGGAGGGGATGATAAGGGACTATATACAAGATTTTAGTAATGAAAATGGTATCATTAGCAGTAATCAGCATGGATTCATGAAGAATCGTTCTTGCCAAACCAATCTACTAACCTTCTATGAGGAGGTGAGTTGCCATCTAGATAAAGGAAGGCCGGAGACGTGGTGTATCTGGATTTTGCAAAAGCATTTGACACAGTTCCCCATAAACGTTTACTGTACAAAATATGGTCCGTTGGCATGGACCGTAGGATGAGTACACGGATTGAAAACTGGCTACAAGGGTGAGTTCAGATGGTGGTGATAAATGGGGAGTACTCAGAATGGTCAGGGGTAGGAAGTGGGGTCCCACAGGGTTCTGTGCTGGGACCATTCCTATTTAATTTGTTCATAAACGACCTGGAGGATGGGATAAACAGTTCAGTCTCTGTATTTGTGGACAATACTAAGCTAAGCAGGGCAATAACTTCTTCGCAGGGTGTGAAACCTTGCAAGAAGATCTGAACAAATTAATGGGGTGGGCAACTACATGGCAAATGAGGTTTAATGTAGAAAAAAGTAAAATAACGCATTTGGGTGTTCAAAAATATGAATGCAATCTATACACTGGGGGGAGAATCTCTGGGGGAATCTAGGATGGAAAAGGACCTGGGGGTCCTAGTAGATGATAGGCTCAGCAATGACATGCAATGCCAAGCTGCTGCTAACAAAGCAAACAGAATATTGGCATGCATTAAAAAAGGGATTAACTGCAGGGATAAAACGATAATTCTCCCGCTCTACAAGACTCTGCTCCGGCCGCACCTAGAGTATGCTGCCCAGTTCTGGGCACCAGTCCTCAGGAAGGCTGTATTGGAAAAGGAGCGAGTACAAAGAAGGACAACAAAGCTAATAAAGGGTCTGGAGGAAACTAGTTATAAAGAAAGGTTGCGAGCACTGAACTTTTTCTCTCTGGCGAAGAGATGCTGGAGAGGGGATATGATTTCAATGTACAAATACCATACTGGTGAACCCACAATAGGGATAAAACTTTTTCGCTGAAGGGAGTTTAACACGACACGTGGCCACTCATAAAAATTAGAAGAAAAGAGGTTTAACCTTAACCACGTCAATACCCGCGTATAGTCATATGACGTCCACAGATGGGATCTCCCATCCTGGGTGGACGTCATATGACGTCCTGGGATTCCCGGCCGCCTAGGGGGCGCGCGCGCGCCGCCGGGAGCGCGCGCGCCCGCTGCGTTCCTCGGGACCCGGTGCGTGTGCCCGGCGGCCGCGATGTCCGCCGGGCACCCGCGATTGCCCGTTAACCGGGCCGGCATGTGGATCTGTGTGTGTAAACACACAGATCCACAGCCTGTCAGCTCTGAGGAGAGCGATCTGTGTTCCCAGAACGGAGGAACACTGATCGGTCTCCTCCCCTAGTGCGTCCCCTCCCCCTTCAGTTAGAATTATTCCCTAGGAAACATACTTAACCCCTCCCTGCCCCCTAGTGGTTAACCCCTTCACTGCCTGTCACATTTACACAGTAATCAATGCAATTTTATAGCATTGATCGCTGTATAAATGTGATTGGTCCCAAAAATGTGTCAAAAGTGTCCGATGTGTCCGCCATAATGTCGCAGTCACCAAAAAAAATTGCGATCGCCGCTAAAAAAATAAAAAAATTTTTTTTTTTTAAAAATGCCATAAATCTATCCCATATTTTGTAGACGCTATAACTTTTGCGCAAACCAATCAATATACGCTTATTGTGATTTTTTTTACCAAAAATATGTAGAAGAATACGTATCGGCCAAAACTGAGGAAAAAATGTGTTTTTAAAAAAAAAAATTGGGATATTTATTATAGAAAAAAGTAAAAAATATTGTGTTTTTTTCAAAATTGTCGCTCTTCTTTTGTTTATAGCGCAAAAAATAAAAACTGCAGAGACGATCAAATACCACCAAAAAAAAGCTCTATTTGTGGTGAAAAAAGGACGTCAATTTTTTTTGGGTACAACGTCACACGACCGCGCAATTGACGTTTAAAGTGCGACAGCGCTGAAAACTAAAAATTGGCCTGGGAAGGAAGGGGGTGAAATTGCCCTGTATTGAACTGGTTAAACTACGTAAAGGTTTCTTTACTGTAAGAGTGGCAAGAATGTGGAATTCCCTTCCACAGGAGGTGGTCTCTGCGGGGGAGGGCATTGATAGTTTCAAAAAACTATTAGATAAGCACATGAACGACCACAACATACAGGGATATACAATGTAATACTGACATATAATCACACACATAGGATGGACTTGTGTCTTTTTTCAACCTCACCTACTATAGAACTATGTAACTGTATGTAACTCTTGTTCATTGCTTTAATGGCTACTTACTTTAACCAATTTATTTAAGTGTCTCCAACTTGTCATCTGCCCGTCAATTAAGATTTTTTTCAGTGAAATAATTTGTCTCATGCATATACGGTACTGTCAATAAGAAGTCAATGGGGCCTGATTTACAATAACCAGAGCAAAGAAAATGCAGCTGTCATTAAATCTAATTTATTAATGTAGGATGGAGTTGGATGGAGTGTGGTTGTTGCTATGGTCATTGTGATTTTATGATATATTTTTTTCTAGTGTTTCTGAAACTGTGATAGCGGTCTAAGAGATGGCAAATTTTTCCAGCAAGGACTAAGATGACAATTTTTCTAAATAGTAGTAGTATGCTTTTTTGTATAGTAGTGTTTAATTGCTGTCTACATCCTCATTAGTAAGATCCCCCCACTTCTTGTCCCAGTGACGTTGGTCTTTTGGTCACTCAGGAAGGGTAAGCTTTTGAGCTCAACCTCAATGTAAATATATATATGCAATGTATCCTTAAATATATGTGTTACAAGGTGACCTAGTAAAGTAGTCTGACACATGTAACAATATAGAAAACAACTTTATTTAACACCAATAATCTAAGCAATACAAAACCCATTACCAAAAAATAAAATCATAATTGGCCAGTTATTAAAAACACAACCATGGCAGCTACATGGAAGCTGTGTAAACATCCCCCCTCTCCCCAAAAATAGAGAGAAAAAAAATGGAGTATTGACACGTATTCAAAAGTGTATGAGCCCCAATGGGAGGCACAGTCTACATAGACCAAATCAAAAACATAAAGTTATCTCCTCCCTATTGTGATATTTTAATGTATAGCTTATAACATGATGTTTTTGTGGATTCCTAAATATGGATCCTTTGGTAGAATATATTCTAGGACTAGTTTAAAGTTGAATTTAATTCCAACTCCATTAGATCTTCTCATGGGTGAACAGAAAGCCAAACCACAAATGGACAATATCGCCCCCGTATGCGCAGTAGTATTATAATTCCTTTGGGATGTAGCATTAAAAAACCCACATATAAATTATATAATGGGCCACTACATGTGGTTAATGGCATTTAAAGTCCATGAGGGTGTCCCGTGTAAGACCAACACCTATATAAACAGCATGGAGTCAGAGTGAATAATGGCATGTGTATCAGATGTCAGATATTACTGGTCAGATATTACTGGTTTAAATGATAGAGACAGAATATCAACCAAAAAAAACACATAAAACAAACTGACAGTCACTCCTCTCTGCTCAGAATGGACCGAGAACTGAGTGATCAGCAGATACGACTTGGAGTCAGCGGGGGGGGACAGCTGTAGCTTTACAATGACACTGCAGCATGGAGATGAGTATGTGTGCTTGTTTTTTTATAACCCCAAATGTCTTTTTTTTAAATAACACCTGGTAATACCCTCTTGAGGGTCCTTGTTCAGGCAATGTTGTGGGATGACAACTATTTCTTAGTTTTATTCCTGTGTGGTCAACCTATCACAAGTGCTCCTGTTGGAGACCGCTGGTGGCTGTGCTGACATACTATGCACAGGCATGGCCACCATTGTTAGGAATCATTAGGTCCAGAGCAATGATATGCAGCCAATGCGGGAGTAGGTGCCTGTAGACAGAAAGTGTCTGAAAAAGGCAGGAGGAGATCATCAGCCCTAAGACTCAGCAAAGGATGAAACCGGTATTTTATGGAAATAAGAACGGCTGCCTGAAAGTCATCCAGTTAGGGTTTAGATCTACTTAAATATTTAATCCTTGTTTCATCTACTATCGAGCACATTAACAATGTAACATTACATTTTTGCTAGTTCTGTCAGTTCACAACACTTCATGTCTTAAGATAGCCTTGTATTACACCTGCTTGTTTCTGTGTCATTTACAGGAAGCTAAAAATGATATCCCAGAATAGAAGTAATTTCCTTAATTAGAATTGTATTTTCCTCTGTTTCATTTAAACTCAGCATAGACAGAACTGGTTGATGCACAGTTTTGGTATGCATCTCTTATTAGTCTAATACAGTACTAAGATAGTGTGAAGAACATGTGGATCTCTAAAATACACTTATAAACAAACATTAAAGTCAATGGATGACATTTAGGGGTCTGTTTATAAAAACTTATCCTAGCCATTCACCTAGCCAATCTGCCTGTAAATTCATTCTTTGTGAATTGGACCAAAAAGAATGGTTTTAAAGTGTATGTTACCCTAAAAACAGTTTTTATCAATGTGAATGTTTGTCAATGTACAGTTGTGCTCATAAGTTTACATACCCTGGCAGAATTTATGATTTTTTGGCCATTTTTCAGAGACTATGAATGATAACACAAAAACTTTTCTTTCACTCATGGTTAGTTTTAAGCTGAAGCCATTTATTATCAATCAACTGTGTTTACTCTTTTTAAATCATAATCACAACAGAAACTACCCAAATGACCCTGATCAAAATGTACATATCCCAGTTCTTAATACCATGTATTGCCCCCTTTAACATCAGTGATAGCTTGAAGTCTTTTGTGGTATTTGTGGATGAGGCTCTTTGATCTTCTCAGATGGTAAAGCTGCCCATTCCTCTTGGCAAAAATCCTCCAGTTCCTGTAAATTTTTGGGCTGTCTTGCATGAACTGCACATTTTAGATCTCCCCAGAGTGGCTCAATGATATTGAGGTCAGGAGACTGAGATGGCTGCTCCAGAACCTTCACTTTATTCTGCTTCTGCTGGCCTTGTGTTTTGGATCATTGTCATGTTAGAATGTCCAAGTACGTCCCATGCTCAGCTTCCTGGCTGATGAATGCAAATGTTCCTCCAGTATTTTTTGATAACATACTGCATTCATCTTGCCATCAATTTTAACCAAGTTTTCTGTGCCTTTGTAGCTCACACATCTCCAAAACATCAGCGATCAATCTTCGTGTTTCACAGTTGGAATGGTGTACCTTTCATCATAGGCCTTGTTGACTCCTCTCCAAATGTAGTATTTATGGTTGTGGCCAAAAAGCTAAATTTTGGTCTCATCACTCCAAATGACTTTGTGCCAGAAGGTTTGAGGCTTGTCTCTATGGTGTTTGGCGTATTGTAAGCGGGATACCTTGTGGCATTTGCGTAGTAATGGCTTTCTTCTGGCGACTTAACCATGCAGCCCATCTTTCTTCAAGTGCCTCCTTATTGTGCATCTTGAAACAGCCACACCACATGTTTTCAGAGAGTCCTGTATTTCACCTGAAGTTATTTGTGGGTTTTTCTTTGCACCCCAAACAATTTTCCTGGCAGTTGTGGCTGAAATTTTTGTTGGTCTACCTGACCGTGGTTTGGTTTCAACTGAACCCCTCATTTTACACTTCTTGATTAGAGTTTAAACACTGCTGATTGGCATTCTCAATTCCTTGGATATCTTTTTGTACCCCTTTCCTGTTTTATACAGTTCAACTACCTTTTCCCGCAGATCCTTTGACAATTCTTTTGCTTTCTCCATGACTCAGAATCCAGAAACACCAGTGCAGCACTGGATGAAAGATGCAAGGGTCTGTCAGGAGTCCAGACACTCATTGACCTTTTAAACACACACACGAATTACAAGCAAACAGATCACACGTGAGTATGGTTACCTTTAATAGCCATTCAAGCCCCTTTGTGTCAACTTGTGTGCATGTTATCAGGCCAAAATCACCAGGGTATGTAAACTTTTTATCAGGGTCATTTGGGTAGTTTCTGTTGTGATTATGATTTAAAAAAGAGTAAACAAAGTTGATTGATAATAAATGGCTTCAGCCAAACACTAACCATGAGTGAAAGAAAAGTTTTTGTGTTACCATTCATATTCTCTGAAAAATGGCCAAGAAATCAAGAAAGTTCTGCAAGGGTATGTAAACTTATGAGCACAACGGTATATGTTTCTTTTCTATGCCTTTCATATACCTGGTTGATCATGCCAGTCCACCTTCTTCCTTTATGTAAACTGACCATACCAGGAACAGAAGCAGATCCATGCCTGCATGGTCAGTTTGTGTTCAGATACAGGATGCTGTGTCTATGCATGGTGTGGCTGTATCTCCTGTAGTCTGTTTACTGATCATGCCCTCAGTCCTGCCTTATTGATTGACAAGCACTCCCAACCTGAGCTTCAATGTCGAACCCGCAGCTGCTAGTACTGTAGAGCAGCAGACTTCTAATTTAAAAATTAGAATGACACAGACAGTTTCAAGCAATTCCACACTCTTTCTGCAGCAGCAGTAGTTTCAATGCCGTGAAGCATTAGCCAATCACAGCCTGCCACTTGCAGCTTCAGCCTATAGAAAGATAAACTGCAGAAGGCATAGCCTTCTGAAAAACATGGTACACAGACAGGGAATATACTGTATTTATACAAAAGAAATACTGCGCTTGTGCAAAAAAATCATGCATATGAAATTAAACCATTACAGCAGCACCACTAAAGTGAGATATAATCACATTACATAGCATATACAAAAAACAGTGTTGCGCTAAACATAAATTTTGCTCATAATGTGTTACAAAAAGTCTAATTGTGAAAAAACTCAAAAACACACAGATCCGTGAAATAGCAGATGAATCCAGAAGACCCTCCACCTTGTGCAGATACCACCACCACAAGGAATATAGACTCTTACCAGAGAGCTTGGACCCCTTATTAAAGAGGGTCAAACAAGCTTGCTGTAATAATCTTTGAAGGGGTCATCAGCTGGAGATCCTCAGATCAAATTAGGAACATTAATTGGGCAATCAAACCAGGCTCCATTCTCCCTATGACCAGATTTAACCATGCAAATGAAGGAGACGCCAGATAGTGTAAAATCCCAAAGGACTCATTTAATAAAAAGTATTACACTTACATTTGTTCAGATAAAAAACAGCGTTGTATACAACATAGGCGGCCGCCATTAAAACATCCAGATACTGTAAACAGGAACACGATACAATAGCAAGAAACAGCTCCTTTACCCAACTGGTTTAGTCACTAAGAGGACTTCTTTTAGGGCATGTATATTTTACGGCCTTTTTCTCTTCTGAAAGAGCGTTCTTTTATTATGGGCAGTAGTAAAATACCACATTATAGTCACTGGATGGAGCTAAAGAGCATAGGAAATAATTATGCGTTTGTAGCAAGAGATACAATTCAACAATACTAGAGAACGCTAGAGTGAATTAGCAACTGGATTAAACAATGGTTATGTTCACCAGCTATAGGATCGATGATGGATAGAGCAGTGGAACTATTCACCTGTTTACAGCATCCCTCCTTTGCTGTCAAGGATGATTCTGCAGAGTCTGACCGGGGAGGGACTGATTCTGTGGAAACAGGTATTTTCTCTGCACTCTGCTGATCTTGTTAATGAGCTGTCATCAGTAACAGAAACCTAAAAAGCAGTGGCGGCTGGTGGTAATTTTTCTTGGGGGGTGGCAAACAGTGCAAACATGCAAACCAAAATCGTGAGTGGGAACCCTTGTTCCTGCTAATCAAAAGTGTGAATGCAGCCTTAGCTGTCAATTGTAGGGCTTGGCACCAATGCAAATGACCAACTAATTCCAAGTGATTGTAAAACCAAATGATCACAGACATAAAATCAAGCAGTCAGGTTCTGGGCATCAGTTACTTTTTTATTTTAAAAAAGTCCAACCAGCTCACCCCAAATACACAAAATTAGTCCTTCAGAGTAGGGTGCAAGATTCATGTACTCTAAAGCTGAGAAAACTTTAAACGAATGCTCTCACATGAACATAAAATCAATCAAAAAAACATCACTGCTGCATTTTGACACAAAAGTCTTTTTGAAATCCAAAACTACATACATAGAGTGAAGTATAAATACCTTGGTCAAAATTGTCCTGCTCACTCCAGGCCAAAATTAGGCAATACCTGGAAAGGATAGGATGGGAATTCAAAGGTGTGTTCTCTCACAATATTTAGAAAAAGACAAAATCATAATCACGTTACAATACATGTATTACAGTTAGTCTTTCGATCAAAGGAGAATGACAGTTATCTGGGGATATGTAGAGACAAGCCACAACCACAAAAAAAAGACATTCTAGGATCTCATACTTTTGTACCAAGCAGAAAATGCTATGACCTAAACATAATCAAAATATAAGAATTCCTGAGATACAAATGGTCCATTTTGTACTCCCAGAAAAACAAAGCATAAATAAAATGAGATCACACCGAATTTGTAAACAACCCAATATCCCATTTGGTATCTTGGTATCTAAATGAAAATTTTAGTAAGCTTCTTTTGCCAACAGTTGGGCCCTGGCATCCCCTCTTGAATCTAAAATTATTCCGTCAATAATCTGAAACTGGAAAAATGACAAGTCACCAGTGTGCGAGGTACAGAAAAGTTTGAAATATTAGAAGGGTTTTTTGCAATTGGGGAGGAGGTTAGGTGCCAACTTGACCCCATATCCCATTGTGCGAGGGGAGATCATGGCTGAGGTGGGTCCTGATGCATAGATAGGGTCATAAATGGGATGATTAGAATATCTTAACTAGCACTGCAGGGATGTCGAAATGAGACAGAGAGACATTTAACGAAGGGGAGTTTAAAAAGATGCATGTGTATTCACCTTTTTTAAACACTTTTTGGCCTTTCCAAAGGTTAACAAGTTTAAGGGATGGGATTTAATAAACATTGCTGGATAAATTTGAATTGAGAAATACATGAAATCCTGGGACCACAATGAAGCAGAACTAATGATCTATCATATGGGAAGATTTTGGATGTCATCTCCTGTTACAGTGGGGAAAATAATTATTTGATCCTCTGCAGATTTTGTAAGTTTGCCCACTTACAAAGAAATGAAAGGTCTATAATTTTTATCATAGGTGGATTTTAAATCATCGAGACAGAATATCAACCAAAAATCCAGAAAAAAACACGATAAAAATTTTGTAAATTAAGTTGCAGTTCAGTGAGTAAAATAAGCATTTGATTCTACCAACCAACAATAATTCTGGCTCCCACAGAGTGGCTACAGTATGTGCTCATGTGGTACACAGATTAGTCCTGTCAATTTAAGAAGGTGCTCCTAATGACAAATCGTTATGTGTATAAAAGACACCTGTCCACAGAATCTCTTCCATTTAAACCAACCATCATGGGCAAAACCAAAGAGCTATCAAAGAACATCAGGGACAATATTTTAGACCTGCACAAGGCTGGAATGGGCTACAAGACCATCAGCAAAAATCTTGGTCAGAAGGAGACAACTGTTGAAGCGATTATTTGCAAATGGAAGAAATATAAAATAATCATCAGTCATCCTCGGTCTAGAGCTCCATGCAAGATTTCGCCTCATGGGGTAAGGATGATCATGAGAAAAGTGAGGGATCAGCACAGAACTACACTGGAGGAGCTTGTGAGTGATCTCAAGGCAGTTGGGACCACAGTCACCAGACAAACCATTGGTAACACAATGCACCTTCATGGATTGAAATCCTGCAGTGCCCGCAAGGTCCCGCTTCTTAAGAAGGCACATGTACAGGCCCCTCTGAAGTTTGCCAATGAACATCTAAATGATTCAGAGAAGGGTTGGGAGAAAGTGCTGTGATCAGATGAGACCAAAACTGAGCTCTTTGACATTAACTCGACTCACTGTGTTTGGAGGGAAAAAAATGCTGACTATGACTCTAAGAACACCATCCCTACAGTCAAGTGCGAAGGTGAAAACATGATGCTTTGGGGTTGTTTCTCTGATACCAGTACAGGACTACTTTGCCGCATTGAGTGGCCAATGGGCGGGGCCATGTATTGTAAAATCTTGGATGAAAACCTTCTTCCCTCAGCCAAAACACTGAAGATGGGTCATGGATGGGTCTTCCAGCATGACAATGGTCCAAAACATACTGCCAAGGCAACAAAGGAGTGTCTCAAGAGGAAGTACATTAAGGTCATGGAGTGGACTAGTCAGTCTCCAGACCTTAATCCTATATAAAATTTATGGAGGGAGCTGAAACTTTGAGTTGCCAAGCGACAGCCAAGAAACCTTAAGGATTTAGAGAAGATCTGTAAAGAAGATTGGACCAAAATCCCTCCTGAGATGTGTGCAAACCTGGTCATCAACTACAAGAAACGTCTTACCTCTTACCTCATTTTACTCACTGAACTGCAACTTAGTTAGCATTTGTTTTATGTTTTTTTTCTGGATTTTTGGTTGATATTCTGTCTCTATCATTTAAAATACACCTATGATAAAAATTATAGATCCTTTATTTGTAAGTGGGTAAACTTACAAAATCTGCAGGGGATCAAATAATTATTTTCCCCACTGTATGACACAAGTTACGCATTGATTTAAGAGTCCTGTCTTGCATCAGGCCCTGTTGGTGGCTAAGACCTCTCTTTTTCTTTTATCATTGTTGGGCTTTTCACATTGGGGAGAGGTGGAGGCCTCAAATGCTTGTGTGATGGTACAGCTCGCCTGTAAACCCTATCTTTCACAGTTCCTGATGAAGCAAGTCAACTGATTTGAGAAATGTGTTGAACTTATCCAGACCTCACCATTGTAACCAACATGCAAGATTAAATTGATATTTAATCTTATTATAATGGATATATCTAATATGTTGATGGGTGAGGGAAATTAGGGTATTTTTGTGAAAGGGAGAAATTATGATTTTTTTAAAAAGAGTTTTAAAATGTGTATGTACAATATTTCGGCTGTGTTCAGTATATGGAAAGTCCCAGTGGGTAATAGAGTGTTCTTTGCATTGATATTTAGTGAACCCACTACATGTTAAGGGTGGTACACACACAGATTTTTATTTCGTTCAACCCAATGGGCTGAACGAAAAAAACAGAGGAGCTCGGGAGGCGCGCACTGTACTAATGCTAAGCAGACGTTTACAGAATGTTGTTAAAAGAAGAGGGGATGTTACACCATGGTAAATATGGCAATATGTCAACTTTTTGGGAATTGGAGTTTTACTTTGCCAGCTTTTTGTAGCCCTGTCCCAACTTTTCTGAGACATGTTACTGCCATCAATTTCAAAATTACCTTATTTGTTTTCTTAAAATGTTAAATTTTCCCAATTTAAACGTGATATGTTTTCTATTTCTATTGTGAATAAAATGTGAGTTAATAAAATGTTCAAGTCACTGCATTCTGGAGTTTTAAAGGTACGTGTTGATGCATTAAGGTGAAGAAACACCTGCCAGTCACCGGCCCCCCAGCCCCCCTGTTTTACTTACCTGAACCCCTTCATTCAGTCGTCGGGGACGTGCTGTCTCTCCATGGGCTCCCGGCTCTTGATTGGATTGATAGCAGAGCAGCCATTGGCTCCCGCTGCTGTCAATCAAATTCATTGACGCGGGCGCCGGGGGGCAGGGCTGAGTCCAGCATTCGGCCTCTATGGACGCCGAATGCTGGACTCGGAAGTGCGCCCGCAAGGTAATCCCCCCGGGGGAGTGCTTCTCCCAGGGGGTTATCTGATATGGGGAGGAGCTGCAAGAGCCACCGAGGGACCCCAGAAGAGCAGGTTCGGGGCCACTCTGTGCAAAACGAGCTGCACAGTGGAGGTAAGTATGATATGTTTGTTATTTAAAAAAAAAAAAAATAAATTACCCTTACAATCACTTTAAATCCTGTGTCCACAGTTATAAAAAAAACTTGCAGCAGATAACCAATAGGTAGTATGAAAATGATTGAGCAAAAAGTAGGTGTTCCTTTACCAGCAAAGCGCACTTTCTGCTAATCAGAAATCACATTTAGCATGCCCCGGTTCCTTTTTACCATAGCTACCACTTCTTCATACCCCGCAATATAGTTGGGGTAAAAAATGGGAACTAGATTACTTCTACTCTTCTCACCTGTTTTAGCATCCATCTAAGCGGCAAAAACAGCAAAAAATATGAATAGATTATGTTTAGAAATGTGAACAGCTATGCTATTAGAAGCTATAGAACTTTTCTAGAAGCAGGGTTTTCTTTAAAGCGGTTGCAAACTGCTGGCTTTTTTTTTTTTGTTATCTGCAAGGCAATGTCATTTTGTGCTAGTATGCATTGCATACTAGCACATTATGTGAGTCTGCATTCACCCTGATGCGAATTGGATGCGGTTTTCCCTACATCCAATTTGCATGACAGGAGACTTTGACTGGGTCTCAATGGAGCCGGTTCACACAGCTCCAGGGCGGCTTCGGAGCGCACTGGAAAAGGGTCCTGTGCATCTTTGGCTCAGTTTCAGGTGTGAATTCAGCAAAAAAAAATTCCAACCTGATTCGCACCTGAAATGATGTACAGGGATGCACTTGACCCCTGCTGTGAGCCGCAGCTAGTGTGAACCCAGCGTAACACTTACCTTCGAATGAAGCCCTCCAGCGGGAGCCGCCATTTACGGCACACGACTCTGAAGGAATAGCACGGGTATGCTGTTCTTTCAGAGCGCATGCACACGGTGATGTCACTGGCTACATCTACAGTAAATATCTCCTAAATGGTGCATGTTTAGGAGATATTTACAGTACCTATCAGTAAGCCTTATTATAGGCTTACCTAGAGGTAAAATTCATGCATGGGAGTTTACTCCCACTTTAATATACCCATTTGACTTCACTTTAGATGTACATTTTTAATATAATTTTCTAAATGCTATTTATTTTAAACAATTTACATCCTTTAGATTTTGGTGGAGTATTGCTCTTGAAAAGCTTGAAAACTGCATTGTTGTTTAGGTAGGAAATTTTAATATTAATCTATAATAAGAGTAAAAATACTATCAATTATAATAATAATCTTTGCCCAGTACATTTAATTTTTTTTTAATCAAGTTGATCCAGAAAAAGTAAAGAATCGGTTTTCAGGCGAAATAAGCTTCACTTATTGCAGGCAGTTAATTTATGAGAGGATCCAGGGTTTTATGAGTTCACTTGCACAAAGTAAAGCCACTGAGACAGTATGTGCCAACATCCTGCCAACAGTTTGGACATTTTATAGCATTCTAAGCCAGAATTATGTCCTACAAGGCTGAAAGTACGTGGCTACTGGTTTCTTATAGGATAATGTATAGTCGTTTCCTAAATACTTACTTTAGTGAATTATGTTCAGGACTGCTAAGATAAAAATGAAAAAATCTTTTTTAGTATTAGTCGGGTAAATGTGAAATATTACATGTTAACATTTTGCATTCTCTTTACAGCCCACACCTGGAGTCTTATTTTCAGGTTTAGCCCATTTCTTACAGAATTCAGTCAGCAGTGACTCATCCTTTATCACACAGTAGAAGGTTTTAATCAGACAAAGCAAGCTTCTGCTTTGCTGTTTCTTTAGATAACCCATGGTGCTCCAGTAATCCTTTGTCCGATATTAGAGCATTCCATTATTCAAGTAATAATGTCTTAAATAGTTACAACCTGTCAGGACTGAAAAAATGCTAGCAAACATTGCTTCATATAGCTGTAATTTACCATTCAATGAAAAACCCATGAAAAAGCACATTCATTTGATAATGGTTTTGCGTCCCATTTGACTAGCTTATTTTAAAGGCATAACATCAGAAATTAATTAATTTAAATGAATCATCTTTTTCAGTACTAATTAAAATATTATTTACTACTTGCCGCCCGCCATAAAGCAAAATGACATCGGCAAAGTGGTTGTGTTATCCTGACCAGACGTCATATGACGCGCATCATGGCGATCGTTGTTGCGGTGTATCAGTCTGATGCACTGCAACTCCGATCTAGGTAAAGAGTCTCTGACGGAAACTCCTTACCATGTGATCAGCCGGCTGATCACAGTGTAAACAGGAAGAGCCGTTGACCGGCTTTTCCTCACTCGTGTCAGTCAGACGCGAGAAGAGGAGAGCCGATCGGCTGCTCCTCTGACGGGGGGGTCTGTGCTGATTGATTATCTATGCAGTCCCCGAGGATGCCCACACTGGACCACCAGGGACACCACTAGGACCACCATGGATGCCCACCACTAGTCACCACCTGGTATGCCACCCATGGTCACCAGGGATGCCAATCAGTGCCCACAATGGATGCCAATCAGTGCCCTCAATGGATGCCAATCAGTGCCAAATAATAATGCCTGCCAATCAGTGATGCCCATCAGTACCATCCATTAGTGTACATCAGTGCCACGTATCAATGCCCATCCATGCCCATCTGTGCCGTCTATCAGTGCCTATCCGTGCCACCTATCAGTGCCGCCTTTCAGTACCCATCAGTGCTGCCTTTCAGTGCCCATCAGTGCAACTTATGTGTACCCATCAGTGCTGCATATCAGTGCCACCTATCAGTGCCGCCTATGAGTGCCACCTTCAGTGCTGCATATTAGTGCCCATCAGTGCCACCTCATCTGTGTCCATCAGTGCTGCCTTATCAGTGCCCGTCAGTGCAGCCCCATCAGTGCCCATCAGTGAAGGAGAAAACATACTTATTTACAAAGTTTTGTAACAGAAATAAAACATTTTCGGTCTTTTTTTATTTGTTAGCAGAAAATAAAAATCCCAGAGGTGATCAAATACCACCAAAAGAAAGCTCTATTTGTGGGAACAAAATGATAAAAAATTAGTTTGGGTACATTGTAGCATGACCGCCCAATTGTCATTCAAAGTGCGACAACGCTGAAAGCTGAAAGTTGGTCTGGGCAGGAAGGTGTATAAGTGCCCCGTATTGAAGTGGTTAAACTGATTGCTTTGTCTTACTACTGTAATTGTCTTTAAACCCACTTCAATAAAATCTGTCAGTACATGCTGTATTACATGCTGTTCATACTCAGTCATTGTGGGATTTGTTTTCTGTATTCTGCAAAAAAAAACTGCTGTTCGCAGTCCCTCCCTCCTTGTCTGTGTCCCTGCTGCAGTCTGGGTAGACTAGCTGCTGTTGCCACATCTACTGAGCATGCTCCAGTTTTAATTTCCTTCTTAGCTGATCCTTTCCTCCACCTTTCTTATTCATTTACATAGTTACATAGTTAGTCTGGTTGAAAAAAAGTCCATCAGTTCAACCAATAAAAGTGAAATGCCCATGTGCCTATAGAGTGGACACAGCGGATCACAGCGCTCAGCCCAGGCCGCTGTGAGTGTCCATGGTATCATGTGATTGCTATGATTGGTCATAGAGATCACATGGTTACGATGTAAACAAAACAGCTATGAATGGCTTCCATTCGTGTCTGTTTTGCTTACTATTGTGATGTTGTGATTGGCCCACAGCTATCACATGGTATCTGGGCCAATCAAAGCATCCTGTACTGAGATTACCTGTAGCCAATCACAGATCACAATATTAAACAAGCTTTCATGAATGAAAGCCATTCATGACAGCTAAAACTATTGCTTATAACAGTGATCATCACTGTTATATGCAATAATCGTTTAAAAAAATGTAAAAATTATTAAAGGTGTTTTTTTTTTTACATACTATCACTGGTTAGTATCCCTGATCACCACCCCACACCAGGCATATGATGATGCTGTACTTCACTGGTGACAGAATGTAAAAAAAATATATATATCAAACTTTATTTTATTTCTTAATTTTCCAAAAAATAAATGTTGCAAACTACATGTGGCCTAAATTTATAAAGAAAGATTATTTGTTTGCACAATTGTTTAACAGAAACTAAAAAAAAAATTTTTTTCAAAACTTTTGTTTTTATTTTTTTGTTGTTTATCCTCTTCGCACCCATGCTATATCCGAAAGACGGCTACAGCGCGGGCCTAAATCCTGGCCTATTACCACGTGATCAGCTGTCAGCCAATGACAGCAGATCACGTGATGTAAACAGAAGCCGGTAATCTGCTTTTTTTTCCCTCACGCTGACAGTGTGAGGAGATAAAAAAAAGTCAACTACCAGCTTGTGTAAACAGGACATCAGTCCCGCACACGGAGAGCCACTGCTGCCTCATTAGTGCCCACCAGTGCTACCTACCAGTGCCCAACAGTGCAACCTTTCAGTGCCCATAAGTACTGCTAAGCAGTGCCCACCAGTGCCACCCACCAGTGCTGACAATCAGTGCCTATCAATGCTGCCTATCAGTGTCACCTACCAGTGCCACCTATTGGTGCCCATCAGCGCACATCAATAAAGGAGAAAAATGACCTGTTTCCAAAATTTTATAACAAACTATGAAAACTTTTTTTTCAGTCTTTTTTTTTGTTTATTTAGCAAAAAATAAAAACCCAAGTAGTGATTAAATACCACCAAAAGAAAGCTCTTTTTGTGTGAAAAAATTATAAAAATGTCATGGGTACAGTGTAGCATGAAAGCTGAAAATTGGCCTGGGCAGGAAGGGGGTTTAAGTGCCAACAGATACTAATAACATACGATATGTCTAAAATATTGTTTTCTTTATTTTACACAATATAAAAAGCATATGTTGCTATTAATATAATACATTACAAACAAATCTGTGCATAAGGTCTGCTAGAAGGGTCAACGCTTTTTGCGGATCATCCGCTTCATCAGGACCAGTAGAGTTAGGCACATTGAGATTGATAAATCAGACAATTTAAAAACAGATCTATAACAAAAACAAAGAAAATCATACATCATATCAAAAAATACAAACATATTATTAGAGTGTTGGTATAGGTCAGATTATAGCATTTTATCCACAAATAGCTATTCTTTCGATTCCTCATGAAAAAATTGTTTATGTCTTTAATATTACATATCAATTCATCCCTTTGGGAAGAAACAAGCACACCTACCCAAAATGGATGTAGTATAATATACTAGGTGTCCATGGAAGAAAAAGGGTCAATGATCTAAAACAATAGCCTGCTGGCCCATGGAAGTACAACCATCAGGTTAAAGTATCAAGGCCAGGTAAACTATATTAACCAAAAAAAAAAAGAAGAGCAAAGAAAAGATATTAGCTAGCAAGAGGGTTCATTGCTATATCAGACTAGACCAAGGTAGAGATGGACTACACAGCCCCTATTTATCAAAGCCTGTATAGAAGGGGAATGCTTACCCAAGATCTAAGTTGATATGATATCGTAGTGAATCAAAGATGAAGTCCAAGTGGATTGTAATGCATGTAGTGCGATTGAGGGGCTCACCACACTATACTGACATGAGAAAAATCCAAGCTTTGACCACTCATAGAAATAGAAATAAAGGGATAGATTGATAGCACATTGTCCACCTCAGAAAAAAATGGTAACTATGCTTACCTTCAGGTGTGAAAGATAGACAAATGACGCATAAAGCAGCAATGATTCAAAATCCCAAAAAGGGCCCAATTGGCTCAGACAAATAGGCGCAAACCACATATGCTCCTACTGGTAGCTGCTTTCCACTTCTGAGCCAGCTTGGGGAGCACGTATGTCTACAGAACTGCTGAGAATGCCTTCTTTTCATATACCTCTGTATTGCGAGAGCCTTGTGCCTGCTGACTGCTTTATTATCTAATAAAAGGAAATCTGAACTGGCACTGTCCTTGATGATCCTAGGAGAGATTTTATAGACTAGCAGTATAAATGTACTAAATCTTAGATATTTTGAACTTGCACTTATTCGTTAACAGATGTCTTTTTCCTCCATGATGTGAGTGCACAGTGCCATTTCACAGATGAAATGTAAATGTTTTCTCAATGTGTTAGAGAATCCAAGAATAGAAAGTGTTACCAAAGGGCACTGTATTGCAGTGTTAATGGGCATTTAGCCCAGGTTATAGATCTGAATAATGCAATCTAAACAGAGTAAAATGTGCAGGGAAAATAGATAGAAAAATGTTCACAGCAGCAAATATTCCAGGTAGGAGGAGATCATATTGTAAGATAATAAAAAATGAGTGCATAGCCTTCTTAGGAAAAAAAATGACTGTAATGCCTCGTACACACGATCGGACTTTCCGACAACAAAATCGGGGATTTTTGTTCGAAGGTTGTTGGCTTCAACTTGTCTTGCATACACACGGTCACACAAATGTTGGCCAACAATTACGAACGTAGTGACGTACAAGACCATTACGAACGCTAGTTTTACAAGACCGAGCGCTTCCTTCTCGTACTTGATTCTGAGCATTCGTGGACTTTTGTGCGACGGACTTGTGTACACACGATCGGAAAGTCCAACAACAAACATTTGTTGGTGGAAAATTTGAGAACCTGCTAGCCAACGTTTGTTGGCGGAAAGTCCACAACAAATGTATGATGGAGCATACACACGGCCGGACTTTCCAACAACAAGCTTACATCCAACATTTCCCTGTAAGGATGTAACCGCTCAGTTTACATGCAGACAGCCGCCACATCTGTCGGGCCTGTCATTGATTTGTACAGGCTGCTGGCTGTAGCTGTATGCACACATGTGACTACCAGACATAGAAAACTTACAATATGTACACAAATGTAATAATATACCACCCTTTAGACTCAGTTCACACTACCGCAACTTGAAAGTTGCACGACTTACAGTGCAACTTTGCCAGGCGACTAAAGAGAGACTAATGCCCCGTACACACGGTCTGACATTGATCAGACATTCCGACAACAAAATCCTAGGATTTTTTCCGACGGATGTTGGCTCAAACTTGTTTTGCGTACACACGGTCGCACAAAGTTGTCGGAATTTCCAGTTGCCAAGAATGCGGTGACGTCAACCACGTACAACGAGACTAGAAAAGTCCATTTCAGAACCAAGCGCGGCACCCTTAGGGCTCCTTTTGCTAATCTCGTGTTAGTAAAAGTTTGGTGAGAGACGATTTGCGCTTTTTCAGACTCGTGGCTTTCAGATCGTTTTCTGCGGTTCAGTTTGTGCTTGTGGGTTTGTATCTGCTCTTCAGTGCGTGCAAGCAAGTTACGCGTGACTTGGATTAGTCATTGTGTTCTTGTTCGTTCGTTGCTGTTTTTCAGGTCGCTCTTCACAGGCCTTGCTGTTCTTCAGTGCGTTCTGTTACTTCGTTCTGAGCAGCCGACCATTTTCTAGCCATGTTGCGTATATGTACTCCTCGTAGAGTTCGTGCTGTGCGGGGGCTTGGTGTTGGGGTCCTGACCTTGACACAAGTCCAGTCCATGAACAGGGTGGGGAGGAGTTCATGGACCACGAATTGGTTGCTTCAGCGTGACCAGTTCTCTCATATGCCTTTGCTCCGTGAGAATAATCCTGATGATTTCAGGAACTTTCTCCGGATGACGGACCCCTTATTTCACCGTTTGTTGGCTTCGATGACCCCCTATATCAGCAGGCAGGATACCTGCATGAGGCAAGCCATCACTCCGGAGCAGAGGCTCGTCGCTACCCTGCGGTACTTGGCGACAGGGAGAAGCCTGCAGGACTTGAAGTTCTCGACAGGCATCTCCCCCCAGGCTCTGGGTATCATTATCCCAGAGACCTGTTCTGCCATCATCCAGGTCCTGCAGAAGGAGTATATGAAGGTAAGATTTTTATCCTTTAATATCACATTTTATTGTATTTAATGTTTGATAATATATTGTATTTCTTTCCTCATTCCCTAATTACCATGATTGTAATATGCTGTGAATGTCCCCTTTGTCCTCATGCATGCTGGAATTTTTTTTTTTTTTCCTTCATACATATTTGCCTTCACTTACCTCCCCAGCATCGTCTCCTGCCCTATATTCACATCATGTAGTCACTTAACAATGTATTTTATCAGCTCCATAGTAGTGCTTTACCCCAAACACCCCTAAAATGTTTAGAAATCTGATCTGTGCATTAAATTCAGGCAGAGTGCCAGAGGCTTTTTTTTGTGGTGTCCCCAAATCATTTTTAACCCTCCCTCCCTCCAACTGCTAAGTCAGTTGATCCCAATTCTCTATCTATCCTCAATCATCTATCTGCTGACTTTGCAAAACCCATACACACTATACCCACCTCTTTTGTGGTCAGATGTATGGATGAATTCCCCAAAGCATGTAGTGCAAGGGCCTGCCTGAATACTTTCAAATGGTACTGTTTAAAGTTTTTGTATCCTATTATTATCTTGCTAGGTAATAGCAGAATGTCCAAATGTGCTCAAATGTGTACAGTGTGTATTTATATCTTTGTATTATGACACTTCTTACCTGTCCAGTGGTCTGCCAATAGTGTAACTAAGGAGGGGCTGTTCCAAGTAATACCCATTATTTAGGCATTCATCTCTCAATAAAGTGGAGAGGGTTACCTGTCCAAGATTCCCCCCCCCTATAATATTAGAAATGGCCCATGAGAGGGGGGGGAGGGGGAATATGATAGGTGTACCTTATACTTTGGTGTTGTAAAATTCCCCTTAATAAATGTTATCTGGATGTTGGCCAAGAATGTTTGTGTCTAATCTGCTTTCCATGTTTGTGCAAAAATACTAATTGATTTTTGTTTTCCTCAACAGTTTCCTTCCACGCCACAGGAATGGCAGACTGTGGCCTCCCACTTTGCCCAGCGGTGGGACTTTCCTAACTGCAGAGGGGCAATTGATGGGAAACACGTCCACATCGTCCCACCACCCAACTCGGGGTCGTACTATTATAATTACAAGGGGTTCAATAGTATTGTGATGTTGGCATATAGTTCCTGTATGTGGACGTGGGGAAGAATGGCCGGATGTCCGATGGTGGAGTCATCGCCCAGATAGAGTTTTACAGGCATCTCCAGAATGGCAGCTTGGACTTGCCACCTCCAGAAGACAATGTGGAAGGACTCCCATTCGTCTTTGTTGCGGATGAAGCATTTGCGCTGGGGGACCATCTTATGCGGCCATTCCCGATGAGGACCCTCACCCCGGAACAGAGGGTTTTTAATTACCGGCTGGCCAGAGCCAGAAGAGTGGTGGAGAACATGTTTGGAATCATGGCGAGCCGGTTCCGCCTATTTCTTACACCCATCCATATGGCGGAGTATAAACTGAATCATATAATCCTGGCGTGCTGTGTTCTACATAACTTTTTACGGCAACATTCTGCCAACTATGCTGGCTCAGTTGGGCCTGAAGCCGGAATTATAAATGAAACAACCCTGACGGCGCTTGAAAGTGGCCGTCCTGGCTTGCCCTCCCTGAGTGCCCGTGATGTCCGGCTAAGATACCTTGAGTTCTTTGCGGGTAGGGGGGCCATCAATATGCCAGACAATTTGTGAAACCTTGATCAAATAAAACAAAAATTTAAGCAAATCTTTGGTGACATTTACTGCTTGTGTTTGTTTTAGCTGACCCTGACCGAAATGTGGTGAGTCCTGAAAATGGCGTGATTGTGTAAACTTATACAAAGCACTGTTGGGTGTTATTTACTAAAGGCAAATACACTTTGCACTACAAGTGCACTTGAAAATGCACTGAAACTGCACTTGTAGTGCAAAGTGGATTTGCCCTTAGGAAATAACACCCATTGTCACAGAAAGCAGCAATTACATCACCACAAAAGTGTTGTAGCATTGAGACAATAATCCACAAATTCTTGATAAACAATCTTTTTAATACCTGCACAATCACATGTGCATTTAGAAAAGATTTTTAAAACAAACCAACATGTTTGTTGTATAACAATTTTTGGGATGGCATTATCAAAAATAGAAATGCCCATTTAAGATAAAACAGACGTGTAAAACCAACAAGAAAGACACAAATCTTGAACTTACAAAGTTCACATATGGTAACTTGAAGGCAATATCAGACATGAGTATTTAGGAACTGTGTTTGATATTGCGTTCAGATGGGGTGAAGTCACCCCAGGAAAAGCCAAATTTTGAAGATGCACACCAATTTACGAATGTCAACATGTGCTAGCTGCCATCACGGGGGATCAAGGGACGTGTTTTGGGGGAGCAACCCCTTCATCTCATCTAGTTTATTATCGAGGAAGTGGTTGCACCCCCAAAACGCATCCATTGATCTCCCGTGATGGCAGATAGCACATGTTGGCACACTGTGTGCATCCTCAAAATTTGGCTTTTCTAAAAATCGCTAAAACATTTTTAACATTGTAGCGTACAAAAAAACAAAGGGATTTGGAGGGGTTTTAAACTCTCCCCAAAACATCAATGATGTTATTATTTTTTTGAATAACATCATTGATGTTTTTCTTGATGTTTTCCAAAGCTAAATTACACCCCATGATCTCCCCAATCAGGATCTGTGCACTTTCAGAGGTGAAATGCCCTGGATCCACAACATCACGATCACCTAAAAAGAGAGAAAAACAAAAAAAAACAGGTATTATAAATATGCCGGCATCCATCTCTTACCTGAGTCTGTGGTCGCAGACACTCACCTGTTGTGGTGCCAATTTCCACCACGTCTTCTTCCTCCTCCTGCTCTTCTTGGGTTGGGGGTATTTCCCCTTCTTCCCGAGGTGGGGGGTCTGTGGTCTCCTCGGATGAGGGGTGTCCTCCGAGTCTTTTCTCCCCTATGTAAAACAAAAATGCTATAATTAGCACACAGATATTTGATGGCCAAAATATAAAGATGACACATTGCTTGGAAGTGTGGTACAATTGTCTATTTTGGCAGAGTTCCAAGATGTAGCATTTTTATTGTCCGTTGTCAAGCTTCAAGACTTTACCTGTCTTGTACAAGCTTCACAGATGGAGAGCCCCCTATAGTATACACTGGAGCACCTGTGTGGGCCCCCTAATAAAAAGGGTGTTCTTGTGTCCCACACTAGTGCTCCAGCGTCCAGATGTGAAAACAGCTGCTGAGTGTCCTCTCCTTACACAGAATCTAGTTTGCATTTCATTCTAGTCACAAACCCATCCACACAACCCAATATTTTTCATACAAGTAGGCCCTAAAAATGTGGGCAAATGCATATGGCCTAAACAATGGTGTTTTATAGGCCGAAAGAAAAATGTTTGATACGAACGAATAATGGGCCCATGAACATGAAAGTTGCCATTTTAAACTGTACAACATTTAAGAAAAGCACATGGAGCAGCACGAACGTAATAAAGACAAAAAGAATAGGAACACAACACAACTACTTACTTTTTTGCAGCACTCTCCGGATCTTTCAGTACTGCTCGGGCTCTCTTAATTTCAGGTCCGACCACCGCTTCCTGAGCTGATCTTTCGATCGTCGTACCCCAAAATTCCGGTGCAGACTTTTGACCACTTTTGCCATGATCTTGGCCTTTCTGATATTGGGGTTGGGGTAAGGTCCATACTTTCCATCATAGTCGGCCTTCTTCAGGATGTCGACCATCTCCAACATCTATCTCCCCAAAGGACATATTTGAGGCCTTAAATCGTCTCCTTCTGGATCGGGACGTTTACGGATCCGGGCTTTCCTCCTCCTCGTTGCTATAATTAACACGCACCTGCTCTGACTCCGCCATGTGCTCTTCACCCACTGCGCCAAACGAAAAGGGGCGGGGAATAGACTAGAAAGAACATCAGGGGCGGTCGGAGTTACACGCATGCGCAGTGTGTATAAAGCGTAGCACGCGTGCGTAGTACATACGATCTGTGAGCGGAGGAAGGAGT